>NW_006296627.1:2982980-2988827 GCF_000327345.1 Myotis davidii | reverse complement strand
CTCGCCTGCTTCCCACCAGCCCAGCGGCTCCACGCTTGGCGCTGGGCCGACCTCATTGCCCATGGATGAACCCCAGCCACCGTATGAGGCAGGCACCTAGGGGCAGGCAGGTGTCAAGTGACTTGCCCAGGGGCAAGCAGTCCACTGCTGGTGAAGTCTGGACTGGAGCCCGGGCCCCCTCGGAGTAAATTGGAAACAACCCCCAAACTCAAGCGTGACGTTTCAGACCAGGTTTTCCTCCACGCCTTACCCTCCGCGGGATGACCAGGATCACCTGGGGTGGGTTCAGGCCTCAACCCGTATGTCCAGCTGCCAGGCGGGAACAAGACCCAGTGGATTTGGAAGGGATCACTGGACACCCTGCCCAGGCGAGCATTCTCTCCCGGATGGCAACATTCACACACAAGCATCCCGAGGCGATTGGTTTGTTCAAATCCCACTGGTTAGCTGTGTGCCCCTGGGCAGGCGTTATGGACCGGATGTCCCCCTTCCCAATTTACATGTTGATGCCCAAAGGCCCAATGTGCCTGTATTTAGAGGCAGGGTCTGCCAGGAAGGGATTCTGGTTAAATGACGTCATAAGCGTGGGGCCCTAGTCCAATAGGGCTGGTGCCCTTATAAGATGAGGAGACACCAGAGCTTGCTCTCTCCAGCAGGTGAGGACAGTGGAAAGGTAACAATCGGCAAAGCAGGAGAAAGAGGGTTCACCGAATTAGCCAGCACCTTTCTCTTGGACTTCTCAGCCTGCCGAACTGTGAGAACTAAATGTCATGTTTAAGCCACCCAGCCTGTGGCGTTTTGTTACGGCAGCTGAGCTAAGACAGCAGGTTATCTAACCTCTGTGCTCTGATTTCTTCATCTGGAAAAGGGCGAATATTAGATTGTCACAGACATTTCTGTATTAGACCCAGATGAGTTTGAAGGGAGCTGTGCAATTCCACTGAAGAAAGCTGATCAGGAAGGTGGGCATGAGGGACAGCATAAAGGGGAGTTGGGGGGGGGGGGGGGACTCTGAATTCTCTCCGCTGGATTGGATTTGCTCTTTTTAAAAAGCCGATCATTTGCACACTCTGGCACTATATTAGAAACAGACTGCTTGGGACCGTTTTGCATTGGGCTCCCCTGCTTTGGCCCTGCTGCCCTCCACCAGCCCCACCTGTGTGCCATGCTCCACCCTGCCATGGAGCCCGTGAACTTGCTGTGTCCTCCACCTGCACACGCCTGGAAACTTCTACCCCATCCTTCAGCTCTCACTGCCCCCTACCCCCCATAATACCCTCTCCACCTCTCCAGCCCCAACTCCCTTTCCTCATGGTACTTGTCACACTTGGAATGGTCTTTCATTAGCCTGATTATTTGATTAGTATCTGTTTCTCATAAGAGATTATAAGTGCCCCAAGGGCAGGGTTCAGGCCCTCTGCCCACCACTGAAGTGCCTGGCACCAGGGAAGAACTAGCCAAAGACAAGCCAAGTGCTAGGGCATAAACTTGAAGGAAGCACCCACTCTCAAGGTCATGCTTTGATCTTCTCTGCCAGGCCATGTGGGTGATGCTGGCATTGAGAGGCAGTGAGGTGCAGTGGAGAGTGTGATGGAATGAGACCCAGAAGGCCTGGAGCCTGATTTTGATAATAAGTTGTAAAGTATGAGCTCTGTGACCATGGGCACATCACTTACACTCTCTAGGCCTCGATGTCTTCCTGATAAAATGGAAATGATCATAACTGCCAGGTTATCACCACGAGGAATAAATGAGATAAAGGCAAGGGCAGGGCCTTGGAAAGAGCCAAGCGCTCTGGGTTTGTATGGAATATTAACATTAATCCGGCTGCCCAGAGGCAAGGGGTGAGCAGGAAGAGGACAGAGAAGATAAGAGATGGAGGGAAGAGAGACTATAAAGGAAAGAAGGGAAAAGACAGAAAAGTACGTGATAGCGAGAGAATAAAAGATGGAGGGGAAGAAGGAGGAAAGAGGAAAGTGGAGAGAAAAAAAAGTAGGTGGGAAGGGAAAGAAAGACAGAGAGAAGAAACAAGGCACACAGACATTTTCCTAAGTCTTGCATGGTCCTGGGAAAACCATCCCCTTCTGAGGAAAGCATTCATTTGTATCTCAAAGTAGAGAGGTCTACAGGCCACTTCCTTTCATGTTTCATTTCTCATTTATAGCCCACCTTCATCACATAAAAGAATTGTGATGATTTACAACATAAATACATACTCAGCAGTTGAATAACCAGAGGCCTCCTGGAGAAAGAGTGATGCCAATTATACCAAAAATCTGTTTTAAGATAGTGAGCTAGCTTGTCAGCCAGCTCTGAGCCTCCTAGCAGCTAAAGCAAAAAGGGAAACGTGATGGGTTGCATAGGAATCATTTGACACCTACTGACTGACTGCCTGAACAATTACGTTCTCTCCGTTCTTAGAGGAGTCCAGTTGCCTAGAGAACCAGGAGCAAGCCTCACTTGCATGACCAATGTGCATTAGAACTCCTTCTGTGTCTGTAAGGAAGGCCATGGGGGCAGGGAGGGAGAAATGGGATGTGGAAGGATCAAATGACCTTCCACTTAGGAAGGGAGAGAATATGGACTTATGTCCTTCATGGAGTCTGTGTCAGCAGGCACTGTAAGGCCTGAGCAGGTGAAGCTCCAGGAACCATTTCTGCAGGCTGCTCTGACCCTGCTTGACCAGTGAGGGACTTGGGGGAGGGGTGGTGGGTGGGCCTCATGGAGGACTCCGAGCTGCTGGCAATGCTCCCTCTCAGCTGGCTCCTCTGAGTCTGGACATGCAGAGATTAGGCATGTTGCAAACCCAGCAATGAGATGCAAACCAAGAGGAGGGGGCAGAATGTGGCTCAGGAGCCTGCAGCTCTGTTTTCACCTTGGCAGCGTGCCAGGGTCCTGGAATGCCCAGCAGCCAGTGTGGCCAGAGGACTGGGAGTCTGTGCCCACTTGCTTTCCCTAGAGGCTGGCAACATGAGAATCCAGCAGGTCTGTTCTGGTACCACCACAGCATCCTCTGTTTGTGCCCTCTGATAACAAAGCAATAGATTAGGGGGCTGGCCAAGTCACACGCTGACCTGGGCTGTGTGTCCTGAGCCCGAGGTGTCGGTGCTGGCTGTTCCATAAACTCTTGAGGTGACCCAGAGCAAGGTCTTGCCTTGCCCTGAGCCTCAGTTCCCCTTCCTGGAAGATATAAGGTCCAACATGGTTCTTAACAGTAACTCATGGGAGTAATGGGGGAGAGCATGTGATTGTTACAAGGAGTTGTTGAGTGGAGAGAAAAAAATTATGACTTGAATTTATATATAAGATAGATTTGCAAGTATATATAGATACTTTTGTGATGAACAAAAGATAAATTTATTAAAAAGTGTTATTGAACCAGGCCGGCGTGGCTCAGTGGTTGAGCATTGACCTATGAACTAGGAGGTCACAGTTTGATTCCTGATTAGGGCACATGCTTGGGTTTCGAGCTGGATCCCCAATGTGGGACGTGCAGGAGGCAGCCTATCAGTGATTCTCTCTCATCATGATGTTTCTGTCTCTCCCTTTCCCTTCCTCTCTGAAATCAATAAAAATATGTTTTTTTAAGTGTTATGGAATTCATAGAAACTCTAGGTTACCATGTGTTTTGTTAATCAACCAACACCAGAATGGCCACTCACACTCTATGTAACCTTGAGAAAATTAATTAAGCACTCCTGCACAGTTAATTGGTTTCCCCATCTGTCCAATGGGACTGTTATAAGAACCTATCTCATAGTGCTGTTTTATGTAGCAAAATGCCTGGCATATATTAAGATAATAGAGACTTATAAAAGTTCTTATTCTCATTCATTTTATTTATTACTAGAGGCCCGGTGTACGATATTTGTACACTGGGCAGGGGGTGGGGGGTCCTTCAGCCCAGCCTGCACCCTCTCACAGTCCAGGACCCCTCGGGGGATATCCACCTGCTGTAGAGGCTCCCGCCACCACCAGCACTGAGCCCAGCTTCTGGCTGAGCGGGTCTCACCCTGTGGGAGTGCAATGACCACCAGAGGGAAGCTCCTGCATTGAACGTCTGCCCCCTGGTGGTCAGTGCGTGTCATAGTGACCAGTCGTTCCACTGTTCGGTCAATTTGCATATTAGCCTTTTATTACATAGGATTTTGAAAGTCTAACAGACATCAGGTGGCCGCACTGATGAAAATTTTTGACATTAAAAGAGGGCCTTCACAGCAGTATTTAAGTATCTTTTTTTAAAGATACTTATCCCAATAGAAAAAATGGAAAAGAACATGAAAAAGCAATTTGCAAAAGAAGAAAGACAAATAGCCAATATGCTTTATGGAAAATTGTAAAACTTTAATACTCAAGTAAAAATTAAAACAAATAAATATCATTTTCTCTCTATTAAGTTGGCAAAGATTAAAAATACATATTCAGTGTTGGCAAGAGTGTGGGGGAAATACCCTAAATGCCCTACTCATTAGAATATAGATTGGTCTATCCTTTCTGGAGGGCAATTTGGCAACATATATCAAAAACCTTGAAATGAGCAAAACTTTTCAGGATGAATCCCCAATCTAGGAATATCCTAAGGACATAACTATGTTATGTGTTAAGATTTACCCACCAGGTTGTCTTCTCCAACACTATTTTTAGTAGCAAAAAACAGAAAAACAATGTAAACCTTGAAAATAGGAAAGAAGTTCACATATACTATAACAATGAAATACTAGACAGCAATTCACAATGCTTTGGAAAAATATTTATTGACACGGAAACACATGCTCAACATATTGTAAAATAAAAATGAAAGTTATTATTAAATGAAAGATAATTTTAAAAGGCCACATACTGTATGATTCCAACTATATGACATTCTAGAAAAGGTAAAACCATGGAGGTAGTGAAAATATAAGTGGTTGCTAGAGGTGAGGGGTTGGAAGGGATGACTAGGAGGAACTTAGGATTTTCAGAGCAGAGAAAATACTCTGTATGATACTATAATGGTGGAAACATATCCCAAACCCATAGAATATGCACCAAGACTGAACGTTAATGTAAACTATGAGCTTGGACCATTATGATGTGTCAATATAGGTTCATCAGTTGTACAAAATATGCCACTCTGGAGTGAGATGTCCTTAACTGGGGAGTTGTGTGAGGACAGAGGGTATTTGGGAACTTACTGTACTATCTTCTTGATTTTTCTATGAACCTAAAACTGCTCTAAACAATAAAGTCTATTTTTTAAAAATGAAAACTATGAAAGGATAGATACAAAATAATATTTAAAATGTATGTGTATAGCTATATGGATTTGCATGCAGAGGTCTGGGAGGATGCATTCTGGGGCATCGATCACTAGTGGTTAGTTGGGGGAGAGGGATGTTAAAGAGAGAGTTCTTGGTTTTTTTGCTTATGAGAAAAAGAATGTTGCTTAAAAATTCTTCAAAGAAACTCCTTATATTCATTTAGTTTAGAAATTGCTAGAAAAGATATCTAAGGTTTTTCCATCGTTACTCACTAAGATCAAATCTATTGGTTAGGAGGAAAGGGAGATCCAGGCACGTAAATGACACCAGATGCATAATTGATGAGTCAATCAATCAATCAATCGATTGATCAATAAGGACCCTGATATTTCCACCATGAAGCACCTCTGTTTTTTGTTTTCTTTACGATTCCCATTTTGAAAGATTTCTCTACTAAACAGATGGCATGCACTGTACAGGAATTCATTCATTTTCCTTGTTTTTCCTATACACACAGGTTATGCAATAACTAGGATTAACACACTGGTTAGTTGCTATCATTCTAAGCAAAAGCAAAGAAATCTGGCACAAACATTTTTGTCCTGCT
>NW_006296627.1:2959252-2982938 GCF_000327345.1 Myotis davidii | reverse complement strand
TATTAATTAATAGGGATACTGTTCAATATCCATTAAGCTTCTTTATGTTTTAAAAATAGGTCAGTGGATGGCCCTGGCTGAGCAGCTCAGTTGGTTAAGAGTGATGTCCTGACGCACCAAGGTTGCAGGTTCGATCTGCGGTCAGGGCACATACAAGAACCAACCAATGAATGCATAAATAAGTGAGGCAGCAAATCGATGTTTCTCTCTTTCTCTCTCCTTTCCTTTCTCTCTCTCAAATCTCAATAGATAAAATAAAAAATAGACTGGTGGAGAATACTATGCAGAAATGAGAATGAACAAACTCCAACTATATGCTATAGTATGGATGAGTCATAATGCTGAGAAGAGAAATGAGACCCCAATGAGTACATACAGTCTAATTCGATTTATATAAAGTTACAAACAGGCAGAGCTAGGGTGTCAGAAGAAGTGTTCAAGGTAGTCCTTTGGAATAGCTAAGAGGGACACAAAGAGGGTTCTAGGGTGCTGGTCATGCTCTATTGACCTTGACACTGCCCCCTGGGTGTGTTAAGTTTGTGAAAATATATTAAGCCAAGTATATATTATGTGCATTTTTCTATATGTACTTATATGTGAATAAAATATATATATATATATGGGCAGGAGCCCAAGGGCAAAGAACTCCCATGGGGGAACCTCTGGCCCTGTGCAGCCCTGATTGTGTGTGTGGAGGAATTGTGGCCGACGGGGTTTCAGGCTTTTATCTACAGAGCAGCTCCCATTGAGCATCAGCGGTGAGCTGCCCGAGAACAAGAGAACATAGTCTCCCAGGGTGATTTTGGTCCCTCCTGCAGAACCTAAAGATCAAAGGTGGACTCCATCAGAGGTAAAACTTGTATTAAGAGGAGGTTGGGAGAGGCAATGTAAAGGTTTGAGAGTCAAGTCGAGGAGGTAGTTAAGGGTGGCAACTTTTTTATGTATTTGCTTCTCACAGAGGACACTGCTGGGGGCTTACCTGGATCCCACTCACCCTTTCCTCCCCACGTAACAGAACTGGACGGTGTTCAGGTGCCACACCTCCTCCCACACTCAGATTCCGGAGAAGCTGAGCCCACTGTCAGCTCCAGGGATGGGCTCCAATTAATGGAAGCCAATTGTTGTAATACCATCCCCCTTCCCAATCAGATCATGAACCTGGCCTTTAACTAATCACCTTGTCATCTCCTGAGATGACTCCTGACCTACTCAGGCCCATCACAGGATGGGAAGGACTTCTACTTCATGAGTCAAAGGAGAAAGCACACAACCACTGCTGCGAATGGCAGCCTTGTCCTGCACAGGACCCTGGCAGGAAACACCTTTAGGACAAAGCAAGGGCATTGCAAGAGCGGGAGGTGTGGCAGAATTAGAAATAGGTTTGGTCTTTGTCCCCAGTTCCAGGCACAGAGCTCCTAAAAACCCTGGAATTTCCAAAGTATTACAGATGTCTTTTGTTGTTAATAGAGAGCCCCTTTCCATCACACCTGAGTTTATGCTAACCAGGCAGCTTAGGATTGGGCCCTTAAGTACCCTCAGGATGCCACTGGTCATCAGAAAGACTGAGTGATGAGAGTTAAAACTTTCAGCCCCGCCCACTGGCCTCCTAGGAGAGGAGGGGCCTGGAGATTAAGCTCTACAAAAAATTTTTAATTGCGTTATAATTGACATAAAGACATATTAGTTTCGGGTGTACAACATAATGATTTGATATTTGTATATATTGTGAAATGATCACCACAAAAATCTAATTCACATCTGTCACCACACATAGTTACAGACGTTTTTTCTTGTGATGAGAACTTTTAAGATGTACTCTCTTAGCAATTTTCAAATATGCAATACAGTCATATTAACTATAGTGTCCATGTTCTCACGTTACATGCTGTACAACACTTATTTTAACGGAAAGTTTATACCTTTTGTCTCTCCACCCACTCCTCCTACAACCACCCCTACCCCAGCCCCAGCCTCTGGCAACCAACAATCTATAGTCTGTATTTATGAGTTTGTTTTGTTTTTGTTTTTCTAGATTCCATATATAAGTGTGATCATATAGTATTTGTCGTTGTCTGACTTATTTCACTTAGCATAATGCCCTCAAGGTCCATCTATTTTGTCCAAAATGGGCATGTACCCTGACCGGGAATCTAACCATGACCTCCTGGTTCATAGGTCAACACTCAACCACTGAGTCATGCCAGCTGGGCAAAACCACATTCTCTTTATCCATTCATTCATCAATGAACAGTAGGATGTTTCCATGTCTTGGCTATTGTAAATAATGCTGCAATGAACATAGGAGTGCATATATCTTTTCAGATTCACCTTTGTTTTCTTTGGATAAATACCAAGAAATGAAAATCCTGGATCATAATTAGTTCTGTTTTTAATTTTTTGAGGAACCTCCACACAAAACAGTATCTTCACCAACACGTAATGTCTTGTCTTTTTGATAATAGCCATTCTAACGGGTGTGAGGTGCTATCTCACTGTGGTTTTGATTTGCATTTCTCTGATGACTAGTGATGTTGAGCACTTTTTCATGTACCTGTTGGCCATCTGTCTTCTTTAGGAAAATGTCTATTCAAATCCTCAGCCCATTTTTAAACCAGACTGTGTTTTTTTTCTCTATTGAGTTGTATGAGTTCTGAGATAGGAAGCTGGGGATGGGTGGTGGCAGACGTGGCCCCTTTCCCAGGGGGGGCCGAGGACCCGCTTCCTACTCGGGGTTGGCGGCCAACCTCCCACACCCTGTCCCTTCCCCCAGCTGGCAGGCCCTGATTGGCCCAGACCTGATCGGCCCTGATCGCTGGCCAGGCCTAGGGACCCCACCCATGCACGAATTCATGCACCGGGCCTGTAGTATAAAATAAAAGTGCCCCGCTTTAATAAAATTAAAAGGACACCCATTTACATGGGCTCATGTGTGAGCATTACAGCTGGAGGCTGTGACAGCTGCTGCTCCTGGGATTGAGGGCTAAGGGGGAGAGGGTCTTACTTCTCACTGAATTTTACACCAGGTGCATGCATTTCCTATTTACAAAAGGATTAGTGGTGCCTCGGAGTTACTCATTATTGATGCTGGGTGATAGGTACGTAGGAGTTCGTTATACTCTTCTATCTACCTTTTTTGCATAATTAAAAGTAAAAATATATGGATTAGTATTCATAGTTTACAAATAAGTCCCAGGTTGCCTGGCCACCTCCCCACCCCCGCCAGGAGGCCAGTGAGTAGAGCAGGAAGAGAAGGCATCTATCTGCCCAAGAAAGGGGGATGGAGGGGGGCTCCTCCCAACCACCTGCCATCTCCCTGGAAGGGGACCACAAAGTCCAAACAAATTCCCTGAGGCCGACTGACAGGCTCCAGGATTCCAAGCACAGCCAAATAAGGCTGGGGAGAAGGGGGCGCCGCCTGTGGAAGGCCAGGGTCAGGCTGCAAGCATCGTAGAGCCTCTGGGCCTGGGCCGAGGATACCAGGGGCTCAGGGTGACAAAGTGGGAGGTTGGGAAGGTCGTAAGTGAAAGACGCCTGGGTACGGAGATTCACTTCAGGATAACAGGGGCCACCCTGCACTGATGCCAGGAGACCGGGCACAGCCTCTGTTACCTCAGCAACTCACCCCCAAGATGCTAATGCGGAAGGCGGAGACTTAAAGCAATCTGTCCCCAAGTGGCGCCTATGGCTCTTGAGGGACAGGGCTGAGTACAGTGTGCTCTCACATCCTCCTGCCTCCTGCAGGCTGGAGCTGAACGGATGCTCCCAGATCTCCTGTCCAAGCCCCTCCTTTCTAGATGAGGAAACTGAGGCCCAGAGGGGAAGTGACTTGCTAAGACCTCTCAGAGGAAGGCAGTGGGAGGCAGGAACCCGCTGCCATCCAGCCCGTGCTGCGCAGCGCCCCACGCAGTCGTCTCCCACCTACACTCCTCCTGACCCAATGAGCTGGAGCCTCTCCTTAGTGAGTAAGACCCAGGAGAAACACCATGAGGTGTTTTGGCGGCAAGAGGTCCCAGGCTGCAGCCCCAGCATCAGCCTTTACTTCCCCAGTCTCCTCCTCCATCCTGCCCCGGCCATTCTCACAGCTGTTTATTGGCTCAACCTTGCCCAGCATCTCAGAAGTCACCGAAACCCTTGCTTCTCACGGGATGGTCCACAGACCAGCGGTGTTGGCATCACGTGGAGCTTGTTCGAAATGCAGAGTCTGGGATTTCACCCCAGACCTCTGCAGTGGGAACCTGTCCCAGACTCTGTCCTCTGAGAACCCAGCTGCTGGTGAGATGGAGGTGCTAGGGTGGGACTTTGCTGGCCTCCCCGTCTCTGCTCACTCTGGCAGCTCCCCAGAAAAGGAGATGCCCAGGAGACTTGGGTGCACAGTAGAGTTTGAGAAGCAAGATGCTCAGACTGCAAGATGCTCGAAGCCACGGTATATATGACCACCAAGCATTCATGAGGACCTGTATCAGGCAGCCAGGCCACGCTGCATCTTTGGACAAGACGCGTGCCCATGTGTGTGTGCATGTGTGTGTGATGGGTGAGGTGGTCCGCCATGGGTTCTGAGCATCCCTTCTAAGTATGTCAAATTATAAGGTCTCGCCATCCTGTGACCCAGAGCCATTTTGGTAGCTAGCTAGTCACATAGGCAATCAAGTAGGTCAAGTTGACCACCGCGTGAATACCGTGCGATGGCTCACTCCCTGGAGAAGGGGAACTGACTTGTTTACAGCTTGCTACAAAAGGTGCCGAGGCCTTCGCCCTAAGTTCCGGTGCAGTGTCACCCACAGTCTGCTCAGTCACGTCTGAGTCCATCATGTCACCCATGGTGAAGTACCTGGTGCTACCAGGCCGATGACCCTGCTGTTTGCTGTGCTGGGATAAACCGACTTGCTGCCCCATGCAGTCATGGCCTCTTTTAGCACCTACGTCATGGGACTGGGGTTCTTTCCTGACTGTGTGTGTAGGTGTGTGTCTGTGCATCTGTGCGTGTGCCATTAGTGACCATTTATTAAGAATTACCTTCCCACATACTCATGGAAAGGCTCAGACTAAGACCTTGACGGAAGGGATTCAGAGGGAACCTGGCCTTTCCTGAGCACCTACTTTGTGCCAGGCCTTGTGCCAGGCATTCCACTTTTTTATTATCTTACTTAATCCCCTCCACAACTGTGCAGCGTGGATTATATCCTCTTTTTACATTTGATGAAATCGAAGCTCTGCCTGCAGCTGATCCCCGTAAGAGTAATAAACATAAATTATCTAGACACAGGCAATAAAGAAGTAAACAAAGAGTGAGATGATTTCTGAGAATGATACCTGTGAGGGCAAGGCGGTGCGATCGCTAATGATCGTAATTACTGTCAGCCAAGCTCGCCCCAACAAACGGGTGTTCTGGGCCTTCTCGGGCCAAGCTGACAGCTCAACACTGAGGAGGCGCCGTGGAACGAGACGCTCCGTCGGGGATGTGAACTGGGCAAGGACAGACCTTCATCTGGGTCCTCCAGGAAGGAGGCTGATGCTGGGCTCTGCACAGGGCGTTCCACATACACTGCAGAGGACCCCCATTCATTCACTCGTGATGCATTTGCATGCTATAGAGTGCCAGGCACTGTCCTAGGCGCTAGGAACCCCGAGTGAACTAGCTGTTCCTGCAGGTATCCACTCCCCCTTCTGGCACCCACCTCCCTCGTGTCCTCCTCCAAACGCTCCACTCCAGGATAGAAATATGACCAAGGGCCAACCGATCAGCACTCCTACCTGCAGGTCATAGTGAGAGATGCAGGGAAGGGTAGAGGGCCGGCCAATCGTGAGCTGCAGTTGGGGGCTGGAGGACTCCACTGAAAGAGGGGCTGATGGAAGAGGAAGGTAAGTATGCATCGGCTGGCAGCCAGTCACTGTGCCACCGTGTCGGACAGCCTGCCCAAGAGTGGAGCCAGTACAGAAGAATGCGGATTAAGATGGTCAGACCATGTCCTGATGACGCTGTGTGAGCCCCTGGATCCAACTGTGCCTGAAGCTGTAGATGCTCCTGGACTTCTCACTTTCTGAGCCCCTCAATTCCATTTTTGCCTAATCCTGCTTGACTTGAGTTTCTGTCTGACTGTATTTGGTTCTTTCGACCACCTAGTGAGTAAAGTTTGACTTTGTTTTTCAGATAAAAAATGGAGGCTCAGAGAGGTTACGTGGCTTGAACAAAGCTGCACAGCAGGTGTCTGTCGTCTAAGTTAAAGCCCATGCCCTTTCCACTACTTCGCAGTGGGTGGTGACAAATCCAGCTGGGGAGTGGGGTAGGGTCTTCCCAGGCAGGGAGTGAAAAGACTTCCTGGGAGAGGTGGCCACTGAGGGACAAGAGAACAAGAACCTGCTCCAACCAGACACAAGGCTGTAGGAGGTGGCAGGAGAAAGGACCCCCAGGTTCCAAACTGGCAGCTGTTTTTCCCCCAGGTTTTATTTTTGCTTCAGTTGCCAACTTTGAACAAACTGAAGATTGAGTTTAAACACATGGAAGCTCAACTTTTCTGGAAAATCAGAAGCACTAGGAACACCAGGCAGACAGTCCAACAGTTTTCTGGAGCAGGGTGGGGTGGGGTGGCCCTGCCTGGATTTAATCTCCAGATCTCCACCAGCCTGTGTCACTCAGGTCCGTTCTCTGCCTGGGCTGGGCATCTGAGTTTGCAGCCTGCGTAGAAGAGACCACAATGCTGTGTGGACACTGTCCCCTCTGAGATCCCAGCTGCTGGTGAAATGGGGGTGCTGGGTTAGGGCCTCGCTGGCCTCCCAGCCTCTGCCCACTCTGGCATCCAGTGCCCAGACGGTCCCTGGCACCTAGCAGGGGCTCGATAAGTGCATGCAGTTGTCCCTCAGTGCCGTGGGGAATTAGTTCCAGGACCTCCAAGGGCACCAAAACCCTCAGACACTCAAGTCTCGAATACAAAATGGCATAGTATTTGCATCCCACATATGCACATCCTCCTTCTACTTTAAATCATCTCTAGATATATACAATACCTAATACAATGCTAATGCTATGCAAATAGTCATTAGACTGTATTGTTTAGGGCAGTGGTCAGCAAACTCATTAGTCAACAGAGCCAAATATCAACAGTAAAACGATTGAAATTTCTTTCGAGATCCAAATGTTTTAAAATTAAACTATATAGGTAGGCACACTGTTATTAACTTAATTAGGGTACTCCTAAGGCTTAGGAAGAGCCACACTCAAGGGGCCAAAGAGCCGCATGTAGCTCGTGAGCCGCAGTTTGCCGATCACGGGTTTAGGGCATAATGACAAGTACAAAGCCTAGACCTGCAGCCCTAGAAGGCCCAGCTACATAGTACATGTCAGCAAATATAGCATCTTCTTTGAATATTTTCAATTCCCAGTGGGTTGAGTCTGCAGATGCAGAACCCGCAGAACCGGAGGGCTGACTGTACATGGCGAATGGACGAAAATGAGAGGGTGTGAGCTGGAAGCTTCCAGGACCACTTCACAGTGACCTGGAAACTCGTTCTGGGGGCATGGCAGGCGAGGGGGCGGGGGAACAGCAGCGCTGCAGCCCACAGGCAAGAGCAGCTTCGGGCAAAAGTGGGACGTGGGCTCTGGAGCGAGAGTACTTGGGTGCGAATCGGGGCTCCACCACTTCCTACTGTGTCAACTGGGGAAGCTACTTCACCTTCTGTGCCAGCAGGGACCCCTCCATAAAACAGGGGCAATAGTCTATAGGGTTGTTGTGCGCAAAGTGGTAAAGAGTCAGCAAAGAAGGATCAGCGCCACCTCTTCCGCTGACTCACCGACCTTCAGTAGTTTCCTTCTCGGAGCCTCAGTTTACCCACCTGAATGATGAGGCAGTTAGCTTTGATTTTTCTGTGAGGACCTGCCTGCTCTGGTGACCGTGCAAATTCAGCATTCGTGCAAAGTCCTGGAGCTGCGCCACAGAGAAGCACCCCGCAGGCCACAGGGGTCCCTCCGCTAAACCACTCCACCGCTCAGATCCAAACAAACTCTAACGATCATCATGACAGTCATTTGATCCCAAATTCCTTTAGATTTCACCAAGTTCCAGCCCCAGGATCATTTGATTCCAAATTCCTTTAGATTTCACCAAGTTCCAGCCCCTGGACCTGCTGTGGCTAATTTACCCCAAAGCCTGATAACCCAAAGCCAAAGAGACCCAGCTGGAAGGAGCTGGCGCTCGGGGGCCCTTTCAGGGGCCCTACCCTTGCTTCTCAGAGCACACAAGCAGGGCTCACCAGGGGTGTTTCTCTGCGGCTGGCGCCTGGGCATCCAGCTGGCAGAGCTGTTTCCATTTCTCTCACATGCCCCCAGATGGGAAATGATTCATGAAAACCAAAAAGGTAAAATTAGCCCAAAGGCTGCCGAGTAATTTATGCAGCCAACAGCCCGGGAGGGAGGGGAGGCCCCCGCTGCCAGCTCAGTGTGGCCTCCCAGCCTGGCCATCAGGAGCCTCGGTCTCTGGGGTCTTCTATTTCTGGACTCAGCCTCCAGGGCTGCTGGCAAGGCTTCCGGAGCTTTCTCTGACCCCCGCCTCCACACTCAATAGGCCCATGCACGCCACTCAGACCCGGCCGAGTGACAGCAGGGTGCTAGGAGAAATACAGGCATTTCATCTGCACCTCAACCTCAGGCAAAGGTTTCACCTTCCCTGTTTGACAGGTGGGGAAAGTAGATAACCAAAGGTAAGTGGCAGAGCCTGGATTCAAACCCAGATCTCATGAACACCGAAAGCTGTGCTTCTCCCCCCACACATTGGGTGTTGTCGGCCAAACCTCAAGGTCTCGGGGTGGGGCGAGGGGAGTGGATGTGTGGGGGATCCTTTGCAAGCCCCACCACACCCTGACATGTGTGCTTCACAGTTTCAAGATTGTTCAATGCCAGAACCTGGTCCTCAACTCCAAGCCTAGTTGTCTCAACTGGCAAGGCAGAGGGTCCCCAATATCCCAGTCTCTTTAAAAGGGGGATATTGGCTCTGAGGCCCAAATCTATGTCCCTTAAAGGAGCGTTAGAAAAGCAGGTATCCGTGAGGCCCGTGGTCTCATTTTACAGGGTCCAGAGAGGGCAAAGGACTTACTCAAGGACACACAGCAAGCCTGTGGTGGAGTCTAAGGAGGGAACTGCATTTCCTGAGTCCCACTGCAGAGTCTGCTGTCAGAGCTTTTACAAAAGAGAGAGCACATTTGAGTAGAGTCCCTACGCATCGGGGGCGTCACCAAAGAACTCAAAGCACCCTCCTCTGGTTCTGCCCCAGGCACCCGCTCCCACTTTTGGAACCTACAGGAGATACAGAGCAACCGGGAGGGCTCCTCAGAAGGAGGACTGAAACCTGCCCTGCACCTGTGGGAGCCTGGGCAAGTCAGCGCACCTCCCTGAGCCCGGGAGAGGCAGGCTCAGAAGCTGACAAGAAGCTGTGTGTGCGAACCACCCAGCAGGCAGTGGGTGTTCCCCAGCAATGCAAGGGTCCCCCATGAAGGTGGTCACGGTGCTCACCCTCGGCCCCTCTGGCCCTTAGCTGTGCCCAGGGGAAACCCAAGGCCAGCCACAGGTGGCATCCCACAACCAGCCATGCAGAGAGAACCTGCCTCCGTCCCCCGGGGCAGGCAGCTGAGTGCCAGTGTGACAGCTCAGAGCAGCACCACCCACTCCCAGGACACAGTTCAGAGCAGCTCAGTGACACCATCTCCCCAGAGTGACCACAGCTGTCAGGGCCAGAGCCCTGAGCTTAGCACTTTCAAACACTGCCCCGGACCCTTCCCAACGATGCCGGAGGTTCAGTGCTCACTGTGCAGTGAGGAAACGGACAATCAGAGAGGCTGGGTCACTTGTCCAAAGCTTCACATTCATTCATGCACTCATCCATGGGACAAGCGCATACTGAGCGTCTGCCATTGTCAGGCCCCACGCCAGGAATGAGACAGGTGTGCCGTGGCCCTTGTGGCCCTCCCGCCATAAGAGGCACTGCAGTGGCTCACGCACAACCCCTGGAGCCACAGGACCAGGATTTAAATCCCAGTTTCACCCTCACATGATATGGCCTTGGGAAATCATTGTGCTTCTCTGTGCCTTACTTTCCTCAGCTGCAAATGGAAAATAATAATGGCTTCTACCCCCTGAAGTTATTCTGAGGGTTAAGTGAAATATTACAGGTCGAGTCCTGCAATAGCACCTGGCGCATAGCATGTGCTCAATAAACAGAAATGATTATTATTGAGCCAGGACCCAACCCACATTCCTCTGATACCAACGACCATGCTCTTAACGCAAAGCTGGGCAAGATCAATGTCTTGGGTGTGAGCCAGCAGCATGATTGGTGAGGATCTGTGTCTAGGACAGTAATGGCGAACCTATCACACGCATGTCAGAGGTGACACGCCAACTCATTTTTTTGGTTGATTTTTCTTTGCTAAATGGCATTTAAATATATAAAATAAATATAAAAAATGTACGTCTTTGTTTCACTATGGCTGCAAATATCAAAAAATTTCTATATGTGACACGGCACCAGAGTTAAGTTAGGGTTTTTCAAAATGCTGACACGCCGAGCTCAAAAGGTTTTGAGTTTCCCTCTGCCAGTCCAGCCCGTGGGCCTTTCTGAGACTTGCTTTCTCCAGCCTTAAAATGGGCGCACAGTGGCTGCTCTCCTGTATCTCTGGGAGAAGTGCTCTGATTCCCCAGGGTTGCTGCAGGCCCTGCCCACACCACAGGACACGCTCAGAGGGCAAGTCCTCTCCCTCTAAAGGGCAATGACCTCAGCTGAAGCAGCCACACTCTGTCTCCTGCCACCTCTGGCTGTCGAGGAGGTTTGTGGCTGATGCTGGGGAAGGGCTGGGCCCCGGGCCAGCCATGCTGCTTCTCGCCTCTCAGGAAATAATCCCAGCTCTCTGCGCTCCCTGACCACACATGCTACTGCCCAGAGGGCAAGAGGGCAGGCAGGGCTGCCCAGCTGGGCACCTTCTGCCAAGACTATCACACCGGGTGGCCTTGCGAAAAAGAGCTGAACGAGGAGCCAGATGGCCTGGGTATGTTACTGAGTCCGTCGGTAGCTAACCCTGTGGTTTGGGGAAAGTCACTTAACCTCTCTGAGCCTCAGTTTCCACATCTGTGCAATGGCCTTAGCCAGGTTGCCTGTTTCAGAGGTGGCTTTGAGAAACTGATTCAGTGGTTCTCGACCTTCCCAATGCCGCGACCCTTTAATACAGTTCATGTTGTGGTGATCCCCAACCATAAAATTATTTTCGTTGCTACTTCATAACTGTAATTTTGCTACTGTTATGAATCATCATGTAAATATCTGATATGCTATATGTGTTTTCTGATGGTCGCGACCCATAGGTTGAGAAGCGCTGGATTAGATGGTGACATAAAGGTGGTTTAGAACCTGAAAAGGCGGAGGGGGGCGGGGGGGAAGAGTCATGCGGAAAAAGGTAAAAAAGGCCATCCCTCCCAGCATTAAATATACAATCACATGCAGTGATTTGTCCCAGGCAAACCCATGCCTGGGCCAGCCAGTGTGGCCCAGAGAGGCCCCAGGACTCCCAGGGGAGAGGCTGGCCCCAAGCTGCTTTCTTCTCCTGCCCACCGTGCAGGCCAAGGGAGATCAAATCCCCGGCCACAACAGGCCCATTGAGAGCCGGTAAATCTGCCCGAGGTGTGGGGTTACGTTACCAGGATCCTGGCCACCACCGCCAAGCAGAGGGTCAGGCTGACCTCCTTCCCTCCCCGTGGGCCCCGGGCCAGCACCTGCAGGGCCAACCTGGGCGGAAACCCGATGCCCGCTGCATTCCCAGGCAGCAGCCTCCTCTGGGAAATCAGGGGGCAGTGGGATGAAGCCATTGGCAAAGGCTGGAGCCATCCAGGCTGCGCACCAGGAACGCAGGCCCTCTGCCCACAGCGCGGGGTCTGGAGCTGATACAGACGGGAGAGCCAGGACAATAACATCACTGGGATGTTACTATTTGCCTGGCACGGTGTTTGCGCTGTACACGTGTTGGCTTACTTGGTTGGTCTGCACAGCAGCTCAAGACAATAGCATTGGTGACATAGATGCTATTGTCATCTCTAGTCGACAGAGGATGAAACTAAGGCACAGAGAGGCTAAGTAAGATCCCAGGAAAACACCAGGATTTGAACCAAGGAATTCCGACTCCAGAGACCACTCACCCACCACCACAGCCGCCCAGGAGCAGCGTTACTCAACGAGCCTTTTGAGTAAAGGCAGAAAAACCCGAGTGAAAGGAGAACGACTGCAGGGCCACAGCCTGTTCCCAGCTCTCTGGGGAATGGCGGGGGCGCAAGGTCAAGGTTATTATTTCTGGGTGGGGGGCGGGGGGGAAGGGAAGCAGATGTTCTCTCTAGCTCTAAAGAAGTGAACCAGGAATAGTGGAGGACCCACAGGGAGACAACTGGTTCTATGCAAAGGCTCAGTGGACAGACTTAAAATAGTGTTCAATGATTGTTTTAAAATGCAACAGGCTCCCAGAACCCAACAGTAGCTATTCTACATACGCCTAGGAAGGCGCACAAGAATAAAATCAGATTTAATCTAAATGTCCAGCAGTAGGGGAATGGCTAAATAAGTAATGAGGATCCTCTCCAAAACACTGTGTATAAGAAAAAAGGCGAGAGAGAGAGAGAGAGAGAGAGAGAGAGAGAGAGAGAGAGAGAATATTACGGCAGCTCACTGTGTGAAACCATGACTAGATTTCCTAGCTCCAAAGGTAAGCGAGTAAAGCAATTTGCAGAATGACTACATGACACATACACACACTATAATGGGACATATTCCTGTAGTGTGGGAATGTATCGTGAAAGATCTAGAAGGATAGATAGCACAGTCATAACTGTGATGATTAACCGTGCGGAGGAAGCTCGAATGTTGTGTTATCAGGAAGATAATATTTAGCTTTTAAAATAATATTTGATTTTTTTAATAGTAAAAATGTACTTGTATTCCTTACATAATTAAAACCCAGTAAAACAACATAGAAAAGACACAAGGAGTTGCCTTGGGAACAGTGAGCTACTAGTCCAGCCGGGGGCAAACTACGGCCGTTTGAAATGAATAAAACTAAAAAAAAAAAAGACCGTACCCTTTTATGTAATGATGTTTACTTTGAATTTATATTAGTTCACACAAACACTCCATCCATGCTTTTGTTCCGGCCTTCCGGTCCAGTTTAAGAACCCATTGTGGCCCTCAAGTCAAAAAGTTTGCCCACCCCTGTGCTAGTCCCTGGGGGTTTGTTGGGGTTGGGGGATTAGAGAGAATTTAAATAGCTCAAGGAGAGGTGGGTTAGCTGGCCCTCAGGGCTTCATCAGGAGGAAGGCCCTCGGTCTCCCCTCAGCAAGAAGGGCTTTCAGGAAGCACAGAGCTCAGGCCCTGGAGGAGGGAGAGGTGGGAGCTGTGGGCCCTCACTGCACTTCTGTCAGCGGTGCACAGCCTAGCGCTGAGAGTCGGTCTCCTGCTGCCCAGCCTCTCCCTCTCCCCTTCCCCGTGACTCCTGCCCATCCCCGTCCCAGCAGCCCCAGCCTTGGCTTGCATGCCCTGTGTCAGCCTGACTCCCAGAGTAGACGCCGTATCCCTGGGAGGAACTCACATTGGGGGCGAGAGTTTAGGAAGTGAGGAGGAGAACGTGGATGTGAAAAGCTCACTGGGCTGATCACCTCTGACTGTGACACTGAGGCCAGGCAACCACTGAGCCCAAACCCCCAAGGGGCTGAGCCAGCCCTGGGCACAGCCCTGGCCCTAGTCAGGCACTGGCCCCTGATAAGACAACAAGCAAAGGCCAATGAAGTTCTTACCTTCAACACAGCTATGGGGTGGAGAGAAGGGCCAAGAGATGTGAGTCTGAGTCCCAGCTGTGCCCCTGACTTCCTATAAGACCTTGACAAAATCTGAACCCCCTGAAGCCTCAACTCCCTCATCTGCAAAATGGGCTCATAGCATCTACCTTCCAGCCTGCTGTGTAGACAAAATGAGATACATCCAGATAGCCTCCATGAGAGCCACTCAGACTCCCACAAAGTGCATGCCCCATCTACGCCATGGGCACTGAGCACTGAGAGGAGGAGGTGGCGACACGGAGCTCCAAATGCAGAGGACCTCTGCAAGTCTGGGAGCTCGGGACTCAGCCGGAATGGAGCCCGTCGCTGGCCCCAGGGAGGACCCGAGAAGGAAGCTGGCAGAGGGATTCTCCAGGCAGAGAGAAGGGCGCAGGAGCCAGGAGAGAGTCCGAAAGGGCAGTGGAGCCTTTCTTGGCCACTGTCCTGGGCCAAGGGCCAGGGTGCTCGAGGAGGGCAGGGAGCCACTGGCAGGTGCCAGGGAGGAGTCTGGTTTCTACCTGAAACTGGGGGATTGGGCCCCTTGGAGCCAGGCCAATGAGTCCTCACCTCACCGGTAGCCCAGGGAACTGGGGCAGGGACAGGCGACAGACCACAAGGGGAATCACAGAGAGGAAGAGCAAAGCTCAGTCACCGAGAAGCTGCCAGGCTGCCAGGAGCAAAGGGCGTGGCCTTGGAGGGTTTGATCTGGGAGGTAAAGGGGCCTGGGCTGTGCAGAACAGGCCAGGGGGTCTTTGGGAAGAGGGATCACTGAGAAGCCAGGAGGGCTGCCCGGTACTCACAGTGGAAGCACCAGGTCTGGGACGCTGCAGCAGCAGGACAAGCCTATCCCACCTCAGGGAGACCCTGGGCCGATGGCGAATAGTGAGTCCAGCGTGGGAGCAGCCAAGGCAGAGAGCCCGGGAGGTCCAAGCAGTCAAGCCTCCAAGAACAATCAAGGCCACTATCAGAACCAAAGCACCTCCATGACGCTTGGCCCTAAAGCCTGCCCAGCCCCATCCCACGGATCCCAGGCAGCTGGACTCCCCCCTGAAAGGCAGCCAGCCAGCCTGGCCTGCTGTGTGGGGCCCAGCTGACAGGGAGCTGCAGGGAGGGAGCGAGCGGCTGAGCCGCCCTGAACAGGGGCCCCAGGAGGAGGTTGTAGGTGGGGCTGGCGGGAGAGGCGCTTCCCACCGCTCCCTCCCAGGCAGGCTGGCACTCTCCAAGGACTTGCGGCCACATGCAGGCCCGGGCAAAGCGTGGTCTGTTCCCAGCAGCCCCAGGACAGGGCAGGTCGGCTCCTCTCGGGACAGGCGGTTGCACCAGAGCCAAGGACCATGGCAGCAGCTCCCCAACAGTGACTGTCTGCTCCCTCGAGCTGGCCCAGGTTAGGTCGTAAGCCATTCCTCACGGCTTCAAACTAGTGTTCACTCCTCAGGCTACCAGGGTTTTTGTACAGGAAGCAACTTTAGGCCATCGTCCACGCTCACCTCCTAAACGGACCCCACACAGTCACACACCAGGCTCCCAGTGTCTGGCCAACCCCCAACCCCAGCCTCAAACCTCAGCCCTCCCTCCTCCTGCTCATACTCCTGCGCAGACGCTGGACTCCTAGCGGGTGGCCGGCACACCCACTTTGACTGCGCACTGCACTGATTGCTTAGGGCAATGGGGACGAGAGGATTCTCCCATGGCCAGCCAACCACAACAGATGCCAACCCACTGACCAGGACAGCCTGGGAAGGCCTGCCACTCACACCGAAATTGCCTGCCTATCCAGCCAGGACTGGCTCCCAGGGCAGCCAGGCTGAACTACGGGGCTGCTGCCTCAGGAGGATGAGGAACACCTTTCTGAAGGCTGAGGGCCGAAGGGAAACACCCTCATGGCCCCTACAGTCCTGTGTAGCCCCTACTTAGCTGTGATCTTAGCTCAATTCCACTGCCTCCAGGATAGTCTGGAAGTCTCAAGTCCTTAGCCTGGCATTCAAGGCCTTCCCCATCTGGCCCAAATGTGCCTCTCCAGGGAGGTCTCCCCGACTTCTTCTCCAGACACCCCAGGTCACTTGCCATTCCCTGAGCCACAGGGGCCTTGAGTTGCCTGCCATTGTACATCCTGTTCCCAGTGCCGAAAATGCCCTTCCCTCTTCTCACACCTGGCAATCTTCGATTCCTCCTGCAAGGTCCAGTTCACCTCAGCATCACTTCTGGGAAGCCTACCCTATGCTCTCCCTCCCCCACCGCCTGCGGCGGAATGACTAGCTCCCCTCCCCACCACATCCCTGAGCAAGTAGGGCACTTCCTACCTTCAATCACAATTAGGATCTGGGCCAGGGCTGCTCAAACTATTTGTGGTAAAGTGACTTTTTAAGTTTTCCAATCTGTTGCCAACGGATGCTTTTGTAAATTCCAATAAAACCTGACGAGGCAATGTCAAGTTGCAATATGAGTATCTCACTGTGTACTCTCCATGTCTACACCTATCTGGCTGCAGAGCAGGAACACAGAGCTCACACATGGGCTGGGCTGTGAGGTCAGACACAGCCCCAGAATGCAACCTCCACCCTACCCACCCACCTACCCACCCACCCAGGGCCCACCCTCTCTGTACCTTGGGCCATGACAATGCTGTCCACCCCAGTTGGCTTTGCCTCAGAGGCTCACTCCCTTCTGGGGCTGAGGGTCCCTTAGGCTGCTCCCCAGGCCCCTCGGCTGGCCAGAGACTCCCAAGCCAGCCATGCCCTGGACACCAGGCAGCAGGATCCCTTCCTGGCCCTCGCCCCTATCCCTTGGGGAAAGTGTGATAGGGGAAGAAGGCACTCTGGGAAAGCTGACATTGTGGGGGCGGTTCCATATTGACTTGCTTGGTGACGTCCATACCAGCCCAGCTCAGTTCCCAAGTTAAGTTGATCTTCTTGCCTGCTGGTCCCACTCTTGCCTGAACCCCACATGAGCCTGGGAGAAGGAGCCCACTGGTCACCACCCCTCCCCACCCTAAGTTCCCTCAAATACATTTCCCAGGGTGAATTCCTGCCCCTGCAGATATTCAAGCAGTAGCCAGCCGGCCTCTCCGTTTGGAGGGTGGGGCATGGGACTGAGCCAAGCGCTCTCAGAGGTCCCCTTTCTGTTGAGATTTTAGGAGGAGGACTGGGTGCTAGAGGAAGGGGTGCTAGATTTGGGGGTAGAATTTTAGCTTGGTCACTCCCTAAGCTGTAGGACCTTAAGTAAGTCACTTCCCCTCTCTGAGCCTCAGTTTTCTCAACTGTAAAATGGGGGTCTTGAGAACTGACCTGCCCTTCTTGGGCTAACCATAGGGGATTTGGGAGGTGATAGTGGGAAGAGAGTCCTGGGTCCCCTTATATATCAGGTGGGGTGGGGAAGAGAGGGGGTGGAAGGGAAAGCCCTAGAAAGCACTGAAGGCCCCAGAGGCCCAGTGCCTCAGTTTGCAAACAGGGTCCCCAGCCCTCTGCACCCACCTAGGTCCCAGGCTGAGGCTGAGGAGTGGGATGGCCAGCAGCCTTCTGCCCTGTCCACCTCCGCCCCCTCACCCAGTGTCACTGCATTGGAGGCTCTTGGTCTGTCCAGATGTGCCTGCCAGTTCTTAGGAAGGGGAGAGGGTCCTGGACCCAGCAGGCAAAGCAAAAGCTTATAAATCAAATCCTGTGTTTAAAGCACCCAGGGGACCTGCTAGGAGTTGTTAGGTAACACGCAGGTGACTCCTAAGACTTCCTTTATAACTAGTAAATGTGGGTTTCTCGAGGTGATTGGAAAGATTAGATTATGGCTGTGTGACGTAGAGCTAGTCACTTAACCTTTCTGAACCTGAGTCTCCTTGTCCATAAATGGACATGGCAGCGAGCTCACGGGGCTGTTGTCAAGTGCCCTTGTGCTCAATACATGTTCCTCTCAAACTTTGGTCCTGAAAACACAGAAGAGAAATGTTCTCCCACAGAATGTAATGCAAAGCTGACAGTACTCTCTCCATTTACAGAAATGGAAACTGAGGCACAGACATGCTTGGCTTTAAACACAAGCCCATGGGGGGTGTGGAAGTGTCTGAAGGTGTGGTCTGTTCATCTTTGGGTAAAGATATCTCTCTCTCTCTCTCTCTCTCTCTCTCTCTCTCTCTCTCTCTCTCAGATAATTTCTGTGCCCTGGAACATTCACACCCGAGGAGTCGCCCCAGAGCTGGCCCTATGCCACACATTAGTACTTCTGGGGTCTCCATGAAACCAGCACTATTATCACCCTGCTTTCCAGATGAGGAAACTCGCAACCACAAGAGAGACAGCCTCTTGCCCAGGTCTCCCAGCTGCCAAGTGACTGGACAGGACTGAACCTGAGGCCCACACCCCTCTCCAGACCACACTCGCCCCCCTGGTTCCCTCTCGCTTACCCACTCCCTGCCAAGAGGCCAGCCCAAGGCACTTGGCCAGGTCTTATCTGGGGGTGCGCTGGCTACTCAGAAACAGAAACCAGGCACACTAGGGAACCTGTGGCCCCCAGAACTGTGCCCTGACCCACCCATCCTGAACCCCAGTGTGGAGGGCTCCCAACCTCCCCTTTGGAATGGCCACCACCAAGCCTTCTTCCTCCTCCTCCTCCTCTCCTACCTTGATGACTGCAATAGCCTCCTCATCGGCCTCCCTGCCTCCAGCCTCACACCCAGCCGCTGCTGCTGCTGACCTCGGGGACTTGGATCTCATCTCCATGTGGGCTTTCTCGTCATAAAACCCTCTGTGGTACCTGCAGCCTCACAGACAGAATGTGAACTCCTCGGCATAGTGGTCACGACATATTACACCCTGGCTGGGGAAAAGCATCAGAGTTAGGCAGGAGGCTCAGGAGCCAGGCAGCTTGGGTTCGAATCCCAGCTCTGCCGCTTACCAACTGGGACACCTTGAGCAAGTTATTCCACCTCCCTGAGCCTCAATTTCCTATTTCCCCTAAAGAATGGGGAAATGACAGTAGCAATATCAGGGCTCTGCTGAGAAGATTAAATGAGAAAAAATACATGAAAAGCACTTTGCATGTAATAAATTCTTAATGGACTCATTCCACACATATATGAGGTCCTACTATGTGCTATGCGCTCCTTTATAGCAATGAATAAAACTGACAAAAATCCCAGCTCTCTAGGAACTTACATTATAATTAAGGGAGGGAGCCAAAGACAAAGTAAATAAGTAAAACATAGGGCTTGTTATATGAGCTACATACTAAGGAAGAAAAGCAGGGAAGTGGGTAAAGGGATATGGGTTGCAATTTTAAACACAAAAGTGTCCATGAGAAGATGATATGCAAGCAAATCTGATGGAGGTGAGGGAGCCTGCCATGGAGATAACAGGTAAGACTGTTCCAGGGAGCGGGAACAGCCAATGCAAAGGTCCTGGGGAACAGTCAGGACTCATGTGTTAGTCACATCATTATTATTATTGTTATTATTATTATTACTATTATTCTCTTCCAGCCTCATCTCTCTCCACTTCCTCCCTTATATACACTCTCTGGCCAAATGAATGACGAGAGCCTCTCCAAACCCTACTATGTGCCAGGCCTTTGTACAAGCCATCCCCCATGTTGGAATGCTTGCCCATCTTTGCTTTCCAAATCCTACTCATCCTTCAGCTGAAAGGCCTCCTCCTCTGGGAAGCCTTCCTTGACCTAGAGTCCATGGCCCTAGCCCTGGCATCCTTCTGCTATAACCCGTAACTGCCTACCTCCCATGCTGGTCTGTGAGTTCTGTGAGGAAGGTCTGGGTTCCGCACTGCTCCCCAAGCCCAGCACAGTGCCTGGCACAGGTTAGCACATGTGCACTGACCACCTGGTGAACGAATGAAGGACTGAAGGGCACCCTGGCCTCCCTCTTACAGAGCCTTAGCTCAGGGACGCCACCACGAGTATGCTGCACTGGGGGAACACAGGCCTTTGCAACACAGATACAGATCTGCAATAGGAAACGGG
Source organism: Myotis davidii (assembly GCF_000327345.1). NCBI lineage: Eukaryota > Metazoa > Chordata > Mammalia > Chiroptera > Vespertilionidae > Myotis > Myotis davidii. The sequence continues at coordinate 2,963,149 of NW_006296627.1, read as the reverse complement.
CTTTTTAAAAATAACAGCACATTTTTCTTTCTTCTTCATTGTTTTTTTTTTCTTTCTGCATGGCTTATTTTTCCGGTGCAGCCCCTGGGCCAGCTGCAGGAAAGCCCTTTCCAGGCCCCATTCTGAGAACACGGGCTCTGGGGCCTCCAAGAAGGCCAGAACCCCAGCAGAGGTGGCGGTGCACCAGATGGTTCCAGACCACCCCTGGCACCAAGGCCACCAGGCACCTCGGAGCTAGAACTCCCCCTTGCTCGAACCCCACTGTTGGGGGTAGGTTTCCTCCTGGAAACTTGCTCTCCGGTGAGGGTTTTATAACCCAATGTGACATTTCCAAAGGGACTTCTTGGTGGGTCTGCAGTTCTCTGCCCTCCCTCTAGGAGGGCAATCTAAGGAGGTGACATCAGACTGCCGGGGTTCCAGTCCTGGCCACACGACTAATCCTGGCTCCCTTACTTCACTGAACTCTTGGGATTCCAGCTTCCCCATCTGTGAAACAGAAATAGGAATCCCTACCTTGCGGAGCTGTTCTCTGCATGGGGATGTGACGTGCTTAGTACCATACCTGCACACAGGAAGTTTTCCATAAACATTAGCTGCCTTCATCATCATTATTCTCATCTTCGTCATCCCTGAATCTCCTACTGTGTGACCCTTCCCAGAATCATATTCTCTCCAGATCAGCAGAGGCCTCAAAGTTCCGCTAAATCTCACACTCTTGCCCTTTTGGAAATCAATTCCTCCTGTACATCCAGTACAATGGTCCTTCCAGCTAGACACCCCTGCCCATGCCCCAGGGAAGCAGGGCCCATTAATCCTGTCCTTAGCCCCCAGCACAAGGCGCACCCACAGTCAATGGTCAGGGACTCGTCAGAAGGTATTTATCGAGCAGCTCGTGTGCAGACACTGGAAATACAGGGGCATGCACAAGCCAACCCACGCCCTGCACCAGCAGTTTGTGATCTGATGAAAGAGAGACTGCCAATCAATAATACACTAATAAATGTAAAATGGCTACTAAGATGAGTGCTACAAAGGAGGGGGCCATGGGGCCATGAGAGCCTGTCATGCGGGGGTTTGACCTCATCAGGGAGGGCTTCCCTGAAGAGGTGATGCTGAAGATGAAAGACGAAGAATGAGGCCTAAGCAGCAGAGCGGAATGCGTGGTCAGAACGGAGGACAACATGAGAAAAGTACCAGGCAGAACATGACAAACACAAGGGATGCAAGATGGTGTCCCCATCGGGTCTTGAGGCAGCTTAAGGATTTCTGTCTTTCTCCTAACAGCAGTGGGAGTCCCTGGAGGTGTTTCAGGCAGGGGCGGATAGACTCAGATTTGTCAAAAAGGTCACCCTGGCTGCAGGGGATGAGCCTCCCCAAGTCTGTGTGTACAGCTGATCTTTGAACAACATGGGTTTAAAAATCCACACATAAGTAGACCCATGCAGCTCAAACCCATGTTGTTCAAGGGTCAGGCGTACTTGCCTCTGCCTGGAACACTCCTCTAGTGGCTGTGTCAGTCAGGACAGGCAAGGTTAGGTTACGCTGCAGTAACAAACAGCCCCCAAGTCTCAGTAGTTTAAAACAACAAAGGTTTAGTTTTCACTCAAGTTGCATGTCCACTGTAGGACATCATAGGGCTCCACTCATATGGTGATGCAGGGACCCAGGCTAGCAGCAGCAGCCACCATCCCACCTCCTGCCAGGTGCCAGGCCACAGGAAGAGAGCACTCTGGAGGGTCCATCCCAGAAAGTAAATGCTTTGGTCCAGAAATGACATGTATCACTATAGTGCACAACTCACTGCTCAGTCACATGGCCCTACTCAAGCACAAGGGGACCTAGGTTCAATCCTACCATGTGCCTGGATGCATTGGAAATATTTATGGGCGAGCATTAAGGACCACACTCCCCCTCCCCCCCCCCCCCCCCCCCCCCCCGGCTCTTTACCAACCTTACCTCATTCATTAGCTCACAACTGTGTCAATATTCCAGGAGGGACCAGCATGTGCAGGGGAGAACAAGGCTTGGTGTGCAGAGATCCAAGGGAGGATGGGAGATGAGGCCAAGGCAAGGGCAGGGGCCAGGTCACTCCGAGGCCTTTAGGTCATGGCGATAATTTGGTTCCTTATTTCAAAAGCACTGGGCAGACTTGTGTCTTAAGCAGGACATGGAAAGCCTGATGTAATGGTTGGAACAGGCTCTGGCTGTGATGCTGCTGCTGGGATTGGCATGGAGGAGAGGTTGCATCTGGGCAGTGAGGAGGATCTTGCTATTGTCCTGGGGAGTGACCGCGGTGACTTCACTAAGAAGCTGGGAGGAGGAGATGGAGAGAAGTGGACGGGATCTAGGTGTAAAGTTCTCTAGATCTGGAGATGAAATGGATTGGGGTGGGGGAACAGAGGCACCCAGCTTTCTGCCTTGAGGACTAGTAGGATGGTGGTAGTACTGGCTAAGATTAGAGCCCTGGAGGCAGTTTAGGGAGGAAGTTATGACAGCTTGGGACCCAATGTGTTAGTCATGACCATGAGATAGCCAGGAGGGCAGGCGAAGGAGGCAGCTGAATAAGCAGCTATGACTCCTAACTCAGCCCAGTGGTCTTTACTTCCTTCATCCTTGCCAATAACCTAGAACCAGGGAGGAAAGATACAGGTGGCAGAAGCCTTCTAGGCATTGAGGAGAACAAATTTATGAAACACATCAACCCAAGGGGTCTAAAGGACAGAACTGTAACTCAGGTCAAAATAGTACATAAATGATGGTTGTGATGGCTGATCAAGGGCTCATGGGACAAGTGAGGGGAGCCTTGCATCCTTGAGAACGTCACTGGGGAAGGGAACTAGATCCTGCCCCAGCTGCTCCTTGGAGGCCCTGCTAGTTTGGGACTGGACGGCCCTGGGTGGGGCCTGCCGGGCAATTCTGATATTCGCAGGAGAGTATGTTCGCCACTAATTCCAGGGAGAGAGAACGCTTCTTAAATCACGTGTCAGTCGTGAGCTAGGCATTTCATCTCTGCCATTGCATTTGGTCTCACAACTGCCTTGCCAGACAAGCTTTGTTGGCCCCATTTTAGGGATGGAGAAGCAGGGTTCAGAGAGGTCAGATAACAGTACCAAGTCCACAGCGGCAGTTATTAGGGCGAGGAAGAATTCCAATGGACAAGCCTCTTTCCATTAAACTAATGCAACTTGCCAAGGCTGTATTCCCAGAAGAGGTTTTCAGACATGCGCCCACAGATTATTCTGCTTGCTCACTTCTCAGAGCTGATGGGCCAAGACCATGCCCACTCCCCCGGGAAGGAGACCACAGCCTGTCCATTCTGGCCCAGGGACGCCACCCCCACCTCCCAAGGCCTTCCTTCTCAAGGGGAATTGTGGGCAAAGGCAAGCTTGGGTGCCACAGGCAGGATGCTCCATGGGAAAATTATTTTTGCCCCAGCACAGACAAAAACCCGAAAGTTTATTGGGTTTCCAGGCATCAAGAACAATCTCTCATTATTGTCTCCTGTCCCCGCGCACAAAGAACTGGGCGTGTTTCCTTTCAGCCACTCTAAATTATGTACCACAGTCTTTCTCCACGTGAAGCAAACGTGTCAGAAGGAAGAGAGGTTTAACATTTTTCTCCAAGTCCCAGCCCATCCTGGGGGGGGGGGGTTCTCATGCCCCCATCATCCAACCCGTTTCAAGGCACAACTTTTCAGCCAGCTTCGTGCAGCGCCCAAGACATTAGTATTCTTATTGCAGCGACTAGCCTGGGGCTTGCTGGCCTTGACCGGAGAAAGGTCATTGGCCTCTAAGTCTCCGCAGTTTCTGCAGATGAGAGCACCTTGGGGATTGCGGGGATGCGGAGCGGGAGGAGGGAAAGGTGGGGGGTGAAGGCTAGACTCCGGAGAGCTTTCCG
>NW_006296627.1:2948257-2958324 GCF_000327345.1 Myotis davidii | reverse complement strand
AGCCCCCGCGGCCCCCCCCCGCGCGCGGCCAGGAGGGGGGAGCCTCGCTCCTCGAGCCCAAAAAGAGAGGGCGAGTTTTATAATCCCGCCCGCAGAGAAATCGAGAAAAAAATAAATAAATGAAAAAAAGAAAAGGTTAAAAGAACTTTCCAACTGGGATACTTTTTTTTTTTAATTTTTGGTCGGAATTAAAAGTTCTCGAATTTTAAAAAGTCATTCCGTAGTGGGGGCTCCCAGGTTCTCCAGGCCCTGCCGCTGCCCATTTTGAACCAAATAGTGGGGGGTGGGGGGTGGGGTAAAAGCGTGGATATTTTTAACCCTTTCGAAACCCCGCCGCCCACCGCAGGCCCCCGCCTGGACCCGTTTAACCCTTTGAATGCCCAGCAGGTTGGAGATACAAACCCATAAGAAGGCGTCCCCCTGAAAGCTAAGGGTAAGGGGTTGGGGGGCTCGTTTAAAACGTTAACTATTTGCGTGGGGCCGCGGATTACCAGTCGTGAAACGCACGTGTTCTTCCGATAGAGATTGGTTCTCGGGATTGAGATTCTGAGAACCGGCGAGCCGGTCCCGGCTGGCCTGGAAACGAAGGTTAAGCTGTGCTCACTTGCTGGGTTCCTCGGTTTCTTCATCTGTGAAATGGGCTTCCTCATCACAGAGAGACTGAAGGTTGGGAGGAAAACACGGGGAATTTTCATAAAGACAAAGTGCTGAAAAGCCAGCAAGGCTTCCTTTGGCGCCCAGAAAACTGAAGGGCTGTGATGGGGTGGAGGGCACCGCGGGAGGGCGTAGGTCGGACTAACCATTCCGGAAATGACCCCTTCCCCTTGCGGTTTGTCTGCCAGGCGGGTGGCCCGAACTGCCAGGGATCTCCTGCCAGGGAAGGCTGTGCGGGCTGTAAAACGGGGCCTTACTCCTCATTGGAGGTTGACAGGAGGGACTTGATCCCAGAAAGGAGCCGGGCGGGGCTGCCCAGTGCGAGGCTGTGGCCTCACCCAACGCCCCTGGAAGCCCTGCAAGAGCTGGCTCTGGCGGCTTCAGGGTGCCACCTGAGGGAGGCCTCCCAAGGGGATGGAGTTCCATGTAAATCTATGCTGGCTGGGAGCCTGGCCCCCACGTCGGCGCCTGCGGTCGGGCCCCAGGGCCTGCTCTTGTCTCTTGCAGTGTGTTGGGGACTGGGGGAGAAGCACTTTATGTACCACATCGTCTGTTTCCCTTGACGTTGGCATCACAAACCCAGCTTCTTGTTACCGCTGTGTGACATGAAGTGCGTTACCTGCTCTGAGCCTCAGTTTTCTTACCTGCAGAGTGGGGCACGCTAATAACCCACATTGCTGGCTCTGTGTGAGGAGCCGTGCGTGGGTATTTAAAGGACCAAGTACTGAGCTGCTCACAGTAGATGCTCAGGTAACAGTCACTGACGCCATAATTATATGACATTCAGTACAATTTTACATTTTCCCAAGCTTCTATCTGCTGCATGCTAGGCAGAGTATTGGGTACCGGGGCGTTACTGCGGAGCACCAAGATGAGCTAGACAAGGTCCTTTAAGAAGGACTCAGTCTGGCCAGGAGGTGGAATCACTCGAATTCATTCAGTCATTCATGTACACCCAGCTTTGCTAAACCTTACATGGAGGTGAATGGCTTGGGCAGGGGGAAGGACCCAGAGGAAGGAGCCATTTGTTCCTTTTGAAGAGGAGGGTTCACCCAGGAAATGACATCAGAGCTTGGCCTTGAGAGGGGTTTGGAATTGCCACCAGTGGATGGATGGCATTCCGGCATCATGAACAGCACCAGCAGAGACCTGGAAGAGCCAAAGTGCCCAGGCGTTTGCCAGCTGGTCAGCTGTGACTGGAGCAGAGAGTGGGTGGGACTAGAAAATCAGGTAGATAAAGAGAGAGTGTGGCCACATCCTCCAAAAAAGCAGAAAGGTCTTTAAGAGAATGAATGAACAGGCAAGGCCAGGAGGGGCTTTCTCCTGTAGAGCTGCATCTATATTTGGGGCTGGAGCTGAGGAGTGGGACTGAACTTGGGCACTGCAGGCTGGGGTGTGGGACTCACACGTGGGGAGCACAGGGGATCCAGGTATGAGGGGCCTGCCACTCCACACTGTAAGTTGGGCATGACTCCTCCCCTTGGTGCTCCAGTGTCTTCCTGTATGACTGAAGGAGTTCGGACCAGCGGTCTCTGTGCTGCCCTTAAGGAGCTGCCCTACAGGCAGGTAATCAAGATCAAGGCACAGGCAGGAGTCTGGAACAAGACTGGGAGAGTTGCTGGAACCATCTCAGAAGGGAAGCCCAAGGCAGCTTATGAGTGGTGCAGGTGCTCTGGGTCAGTGTGGGCAGATAGCGTCCCGGGGCCTGAATGTAATTACCACAGGCAGGTGTGAGGCTGCGCCTCAACTTCCCCCGGGGCTGAGTTTTGCCTGAAACATAGAAGGAGGGATGGGGTGGGAGCTCCCCTTGAATCCCCTGAAAACTAGGGGCGGGGGGTGGGAGGATGAGAAGAAGGGGCTGAAGAAATAGAGCACATGGCACACACTTTCAGATACCTTGCCTTTTGAACCTCAGTAATCCCAGGCAGCGATCATCATCACTATTTTTACAGATGGGGAAACCATGGTCAGAGAGGTTAAGACAGTTGCCCGAGGCCACACAGCTAGAGGGAGGAAAGGACTCAACCCCAGGTCTGCCTGGTTCCATTGCTCCATGTCTTCTAAACTTGTGCATTTCTGGCTCATTGTCCTTTTCCATACGCAGCCTTTCAGCCTAATGGTTGCTGAAGTATCTCTTTAATTTCTCCCTCAGACATATCACACATAAGGAGCTGAGCAGAACTTTGTGACGGAAGGTCAAGTGCTTGATGACCTTCCCCTGCAAAAGCCGTGCTAACAATCCAGTCACCTCCACGTCCCTGTGAGGACACTGAGATGTTCTAAGGCAGCGGTTCTCAACCTGTGGGTCGCGACCCCTTTGGCAGTCGAATGAACCTTTCACAGGGGTCGCCTAAGACCATCCTGCATATCAGATATTTACATTATTATGATTCATAACAGTAGCAACATTATAGTTATGAAGTAGCAACGAAAATAATTTTATGGTTGGGTCACAACATGAAGAACTGTATTTAAAGGGCCAGAAGGTTGAGAACCACTGCTCTAAGAGGAATGAAGCTCGGCTCTTTAGAAGGAAAAGCCAATGTGTTCTTTCTCACCTTCTAATAATAATGATACTTAAGCAGAATATACATCCATCCGATGAGCTGCCACATCACTGGAGATTCACTTCCCATTCGCTATAAAACGAGAACAGTGTTTATTGCATCAACGAATGACCCCTTCTAAAGCCTCGACAGGAGAAATGTCACTCAGGATTTAGTGCCTGGAAAAAACTAATACTGAAAACCGATTGCATTTCCCTCGAGGAACCGGCAAACATGGCAGACATCTCCCTCGCTAATAAACAGAGCTCCGTAACTGATCAGGTTTTCCTTTTTGCACAGGCTGCCAGGAAGCTCAGGGCCAAATTCCACCCCCATTCCCCACAACGTTGGCAGCTGCTTCCTCCTCATTTCTCCCTTTCCACTTCTAATCCTACTGACTCAACCTTGTCTTCTCTGCCTTTTATGAAAGATGTCCCCCTTTTTTTAATTGCAAGAACTAAATGTTTACAATAAATCCACCTTTGGAGGAGTTATTGAAGGGACCGGGATTCCATGGGCCTTCTGTTAAGCCAGGCACAGTTCTGTCTCTGATCTGGTCTTGTCCACTTGCTCAGCAGCTGAGGGTTCCCTCTCTTGGAAGGAAGGAGGGGCTGGCTCAAGACCAAGGGATTCCTCACCCAGCTGCCGACGACAGCTAAGATCAAATGCCCTGGGTCAGATCATCGCTGCTATTTTTTGCTCTACTGACAAGCAGCTTGCCTCTCTCTCTTCTTTCTGCTCCCCAGGAAGCACAAACCACTACCCCCTCCCTATTCCCCGAAAGTATCCCCCATTATTTCCTCCTGTTGAGGCGTAGCCCCTCTTTTCTACATAAGCTGCTGCCCATTACAGACTGCTTACCTGTGTCCAGCAAGGAGGTGATGGGGGCAGAGGTAGGGAATAGTAGGGTCGGGGTGAAGGAGCAACTTTTTAATTTTTTTTAAAACAAAGCAGTTTTAATTTTCATTTTATTTTTGTAAGTTTATTTCTAATATGTTTTTGATTTCAGAGACGAAGGGAGAGGGAGAGAGAGATAGAAACATCAATGATGAGAGAGAATCATGGATTGGCCGCCTCCTGGGGATCAAGCCCACAACCTGGGCATGTGCCCTGACCGGGAATCAAACCAGCAACCTCCTCGTTCATAGGTTGGTGCTCAAAAACTGAGCCACGCCAGCCGGGCAAGGAGCAACTTTAGGTCATGAGGACAAGGAAGGCTTCTCTGAGGAAGTGGCATTTCAGTGGGAGCCCTAACAGATTCGAAGGAGCCAGCCCCAGCAAGAGTTGAGTGGAAGAGTTCCCTGGCCGGTGACACAGCTCGTGCAAAGGCCCTGAAGCAGGGCCTCGCTGGGCTCACTGTATAAGGAGGCAGAAGGCCAGTGTGCCCAGAGGCGAGTGCCGAAGGGGGAGAAGTGGGTGGGATTTTCCACGCTTTAGAATGACTTGAAGTGCAGTGGAAGCCACTGGCAACTTCACAGCCGGGGAGATGAGCAGGATCTGATCATACATTTTCACACAATCATCGTGGCTGCTGTGGGGCCTCTGACATTCACCGAGTGCCAGGTGAATAGTTAGGCATGTCTGGAAACCATCTTACTTCATTAGATGCGGACATGTCTCTTCCCTCCCCCCGGACCCCGCTCCGCCCCGCTGCCCAACATCTGGTGCCCCTTCCAGTGACCAAGGAACCTCTCGCCTTTTGAGCCTTGGGGAGAAGCAGGGTGTGCCCTCCCTTATGCCCACGAGAAAAGCCGAAACCGCCAGTAACTCCCATTCCCAGTGCTCTAGACTGAAGGTTTGCCCCTACCCCCATCCCCCCAATTCATTTGTTGAAACCTAATCCCCAATGTGATGGTATTAGGAGGTGGGACTTTGGGGTGGTGGTTAGGTCATGAGGGTGGGGGCCTTGTGAATGGGATCCCCTTATAAGAGACCCTGAGAGCTCCCTGACCCCTTGTCTACTATATAAGGACACAAAAGACAGACGGCTACGAACCAGGAAGTGAGTCTTCCCCAGAAACACTCATCTGCCTGTACCTTGATCTCAGACTTCCAGCCCCCACACGGTGAGAGGTCATTTTCTTGTTTTGAAGCAGCCTGGACGGACTAAGACAGCTTGTGTAAGGCACGGGTACACAATAGTGGTTCAGCCAATCAGGTGCATTCCCCTGACTTTGAATTGGGAGCTAGTGACACAGGCATGGACCATGGCCAGTCCTTTCTGGTGACAGCGGGGATGAATAGTCAGTTCCCAGGGCAGGGCTGCCCCTGGCTGGGTGCAGCAGAGCTGGGGGACGGGTGGTGCAAGCTACAGTCCCCGTTGGCCCGTGTTGGCAGTGTCCTCACTGCACTGGCCCTGTGGCATGATCTTGGCTGTGCACCCCCACATGCCTTTCAGAGGGTCATGAGCTACCTGAATTCCTTTCTTCATGTTCCTTGTCTGCTTAAATTAATGCACTAGTTATCTATTACTGCAAATCAAATGACTCCTCCCCCCACAACTTAGCAGCTGAAGATAATAAACATCTATTATCTCACAGTTGGGGGGAGTCAGGAATTCTGGGAGCCCCTTAGCTGGGTGTTTCTGGCTCAGAATCTCTCATGAGGTTAATCAAGCTGCCAGTGGGGCTGCAGTCATCTGAAGGCTTGCCTGGGGCTAGAGGCTCTACTCCCCGATCCCTCAGTGTAGGCTAACCAACCGTCCAAGTTGGCCCGGGAGTGAAGAGGGGTTCCCAAGACACAGACTGTCAGCTTTAAAACCAGGTCAGTACCAGGCAAACCGGGCCAGTTGGATGCCCTATTCATGCGGCTGTAGCTGTTGGCAAGAGGCCTCAGATCCTTGTAGGCATAGCAATAGGGCTGCTCATGACATGCCACTTGATCTCCTTTAAAGTGAATGGGGGAGGGGGAGAGAGAGAGAGAGAGAGTAGAGAGAGAGAGAGAGAGAGAGAGAGAAAGAGAGAGAGAGGATAGGGATCTGCATTCTTTTTTAACCTCATCTCAAAGTGACATACTATCCCTTCTGCCATATTCTACTGGTCACACAGACCAGCCCTTGTACTGTGTGTCAGGACTACAGGAGTCTGGTGCTTGAAATCAGCCAGTGATTCCTGTTGCTTGCAGCATTAAGACCTAAGACATCATGTGACGTGTAGAAGGCTGCACAGCTTTCTCCAGAATTCCCAGCAGTAGACACAGCCAGGGAGCAGGCAAAAGGAACCCCTGGCTCTCAGGTGAGACCAGGTGTGGAGCTGGCCTTGCAAACGGCCCTTGGTCACAGACAGAGGAGCTGGACACGTGACCTTAGTGCTGCTCCCAGACCGACTCTGGGCGACTCCCTCCATCTCAGGGGACCTCGGTTGTGGAGGGTGTTGGAACCAGTGACTTCTTCCTAAGTCTCAGTCTCCTCGTCTGGCAGTTGGGTTGGGAATGTGAGATTCAGTCATCATTCAAAAGATGAAATGAGTTTCTAGTGTTGTTCTTTCCTTCTTGTCCATTAGAGCGAAGAAAGGAGGGAGAACTGGAGATTGAGGCCATAGAGAGAGACTGTTTTCCAGTCCCAGAAACTCTAGGATAAGACTCCTGAATGCCACACATTCCTACGCCTGCAGGACCCCATGCGGATGAGGGAGAAGATTCAGGAATGCTGGGTGGAACCACATTGAGGCAAACTTCAGCTCCAGGGGAAAAAACTGCCTGAGAAACAGAGCCCTTTCTCCCCTCCACCCTGCCTCCCAGCACCAGGGACTCCCCTGCAAGTGGTGAGCTTCCTGTGTCCCACTGGGGTTATTTAAGTAACTTTACTTTTTAAACAGTTTCAGATTTCTAGAAAAACTGTGAAGATATTACGGAGAGTTCCCATACATGCCACACCCATTTCCCCTACTTTTAGTAACCTTACATTAGTGGTACGTTGGTGATCACCAATGAATCAATATGGATCCATTATTAACTAAAGTCCATCACTTATTCAGATTTCCCTAGGGTTTGCCTAAAGGCGTTCTCTGTTAGGAACTCCCGCCCAGCACACACAGCACATTACTCAGTGTGTCTCCTTGGGCCCTTGGCCGTGACCGTGACCAGACTTTCCTTCTTTGCATGACCTCATTTTTGAGGAGTACTGCTCACGTCCCTTCTAGAATGCCCCTCTATTGTAGTTCATCTAATGGTTTTGACCAGGGCCACGGATTTGGGGAAGGAAGCGATGGGGATTCTGATGGAATGCCATTAAATGTATAGGATCGTTTGAGGGGCACCGACTTTTCCACAATATCGAGGCTCCTTCAGGAAGTGGTACGCTTCTGCCTTGTATTCGCGTCTTTGTTTATCATCTTCAGTGAAGTGCTATAGTTTCCTTCTTACGGACCTTCCTATTTGCTGTTAGGTTTATTTCAAGGTATTGTATAGCTTTTGCTGCTATTGTGAGTAGGATCTATTTCAATTACATTTCTTTTCTATATTGTCCTTGCTGTTATAATGGAGAGCTATTGATGGTTATAAGTTTATATTCAGATTAGCTATCTTACTGTTTGTGATAATTCTGAGTTGATTTTCTGGAACTTTTTTGATAGACAAGAGTAGCTCATGCAAATAATTTGCTGCTTCTTTTTAAATATTTATGAATCTCCATTAATTTTCCTCTATTATTGCATTAGTTAGAAGCTCCAAAAAATTGGCGATTAGGATGGAGATGACAGCAGGCGTCTTTTTATTGTTAGTGATGCCAGCTTTTAGCAGGTTTATATATATTTGCTGGGTGTTTTAATCATCTCCTTCTTATATATTTAGAAATGTCCTTCTATTTCTATTTCAGTGGGAGCTTATATTAGGAATAAAAGTTGAAATTTATCAGTGCCTCTTTTGCTATCTTTCAGAATCACCACCTAGTTTTCCACATTAACTTCTTAATGCAATAATTATCGCTCTGTTTTGTTTCCCTGCAGGGTGCCCATCTGCTTCCTGGCCCAGGCACCTTGAAGGGGAACCTCTGTGCCAGCCTTTGCCCTCTGCAGCTGGGGTGAAGCTCACCTAAGACTCCCTAAGCCTCTGCCACCCTCCAAGAGCAAGTCGCACACATGGAAATCAAGTAGACGTCTTTGGAGGGGATGCTGTCTGGCTGGCTGGCATCTCCAGAGCTGCAAGGAGGGGCCCTGCACAGCTGTCACGTAGACTTCTAGGGAGAGGGTACTGATTGGCTGCTGACTTCTAGGGAGAGGGTACTGATTGGCTGCTAATGGCACCTCAGGATCTCAGAGGAGAGTGTTATGTGGCTGGGACTCTGACCCCTGTGGAAAGTGCTAGCATCTCTAAGGGATTCAGTGAGGCTGGTTGTGGGAACTGAGAGCCACTGCCACTAATCGCTACTACCAAGGTCAAGAGCCATTGCTAGGGTTACACTGACAGGAATGGATTCAAGCAAGAAAGACCAAGTCCTTTCTCCCCATCTCTTGCCTTGGGCTCCCCTTCTAGTCACCCTCAAGTGGCAGAGGGCCAGCTGGCAAGTGAGAGATGAACTTTTCAGATTGACCCCAGTATTGCAGAGCAGGACACAGAGGAAGGGGCGTGGAAATGTCTCAAAGGGGAGACACGTGGTCCCAACATTCATTGTGTCCTGCTCTGGGGCACACTGTTCACTGTGGGCGATGATATTAACTGCTCCTCAGTTCGAAGCACAGTTTCACCTACTCTGGAGTCTAAAGACTAAATTGTAAAATTAACCTTCATCCACAATCCTTTAATAAAATCATCAGAGGAAAGGATAGTGAAAAAAGAAATTAGTAATATATACAAATATAAAATATACACACATAATAAGCAAGAAGAAAATACACATTGGTGCAACACTCCTTGCTTCCCTACTGGTCAGCAGGCCATAGCTGAGTTTTACAACTTCTTTCTACTATTCCTGCCAAGTTCCATTTCCTTCAGCCAAAACCTTGGTTGGTTGGGGTGACCCAAATCTTCGTTTCTCAAAAGTCTGGTTTTCCAGTGGTCCAGCCTTTTGTGATGCTGTAGCTTTACATTTTGGGACATGGAAGAATTAAGAGGTGCCCCCCGACAGTCCTCTGGGTTTTAGACATAGTGCATCCATAGTGCAGCCCGATTAGTGGATCAGTTACCCCAGACAATAGAAGAACCTCCTCTTGTGACTGTTGGTTCACGGCAGGAGGAACTGGATTCCCCAGTCCTACTGACTAAGCCAAGTGGGCCCACTGCTCTGCTCCACGGTGGAAGGGTTTCTCCCTGGGGAACAAAGATTTCCAAATTGGCAGAGTTCGAAGTTGTGGGGACAAGATGCAAAAATTGTGTAAGTGGTTATTAGCTAACAGAGAGAGAAGGCACGTCCACCCTGTGTGTTCTGGCCCCTGTTATTGTGGCGATGAGAGGAATAATGCCTTGTTGCCGAGCATTTAACTGAGTCTTCCAAAGGCCATTCCCCTTTCCAGTTAGGCCACCTACTTCCGGGCGATGGAGTACTTGGTAAGACTAGTGATTTCCATGGGCCCAAGTCCATTCTTGCTATTTTGCTATGAAGTTAGTGTATTGGTCGGAAGCAACTTTGGGTAGAAAATCATGATGACAAGGTTGCAAGGGACCAGAGATGACAGAAATATTGTAGACAGTGATTTAACTGAAACCAGTGAGAGGCGGGAGAGAGAAGGTGTGTGTGTGTGTGTGTGTGTGTGTGTGTGTGTGTGTGTTTGGGGAGGGGGAGTTTGGGGTTCCTAGTGAGTCCCAGACGATGTCTAAAATGAAAAAAATCAAGAGCTGGTACTACGTGCATTTGGAAACCTGGAGATGAAACGGCAGAGGTTCTGTAAATAGGAAAAAGAATCTTAGTCTTAGAGTCTGGAGAGGAACCTCATT
>NW_006296627.1:2937106-2948220 GCF_000327345.1 Myotis davidii | reverse complement strand
CTAAGGAGCACAGTGGTTTCTGGGCAAATCAGAAAAAGGCGCCTCCTCCTCGTAGTGCTTTACTGCCCTCTGCTGGAGAACTGGAGTAATAACACTGCGAACATGGAGTGACTTAAAGGTGTCCTCCGGGTTATGCAGTGCCTGGGTTATGAACCGTGCAGCTGTCGGCAGTCACCAATGTGGCACTCTGGTGGGACCCTGTCTTTGAGCTGCTTGGTGAGGTCGTTGTGTCGAGGTGGCCAGAGCAGCGTGGCCTGTCCTCCTCCGAGTGCCGTCACCACAGGTCACGGAAGACCCTTTGGCTGTAGCTGCCGGCTAGCTTGGGTTTCAGGGGCTCCATCTGTGACATGCAGAGAAGAAATTCCTGGGACTCCATATTGTGCACTTGACTCTCTTCCTTATTCCAATGCTCCTGCCATCCTCATTTCCGCCCCCCGCACACAATTGAACGTTTTCTTGGTGAACTCTGGCAGGCTTGGGGGTGAGCTGTGGGGAAGTCAGATCTCCGCGAGTACATTTTACTTGGGCCTGAACTTTTCCACCCCAACTCTTGGCCTCCCCTTCTTGCCTGTGGTTGCAGAAGCACTCATCTTTCGTGGGCGAGAGGTTGCCCACTGGAAAGGGGATGGGACATTCTTTGTGCAAACCTCGGCATTGCCAAGATTTTACATACGGCCTCTCCCACGGGTGTTTGCACGCAAAGAACGTAGACCACAGCAGTAACGGAGAGATTCAGACTAAGGTTACTTTGAGTCATTACGTTTTCCTATTTGCTAGAATCCTGACGTGTGGGTGGCCAATTACCACACCCCTGCTGAGAACAGGTCTCACAGAGCCCGGCAGCCACCTGCTGCTCCCACTGTGCCTCCAGCTGAGAGAAGAGTGGTGACTTTATACAGGTCTGGTCACTGGAGCAGGGACGTGACATCCTTGGACAGGGCTTAGAGAGTATTGTGGAATCGGAGTCTCAGAAAGGGCAGCAACTTTATAAGATAAACTAGAGGCCCAATGCACGAAATTCGTGCACGGGTAGGGTCCCTAGGCCTGGCCAGTGATCAGGGCTGATCTGTGGGGTGACTGGTGGGGTGATTGGGGGGCCCCTGCTGGCACCCGCCTTGGCTGGCCTGGGGCCTGCAGGCTGGGGGCAGCTCCTGCAATGAGCGTCTGCCCCCTGGTGGTCAGTGTGTATCATAGTGACCTGTCATTCCACTGATTATTCCTCCGTTTGTTGATTTGCATATTAGGCTTTTATTATATAGGATGGTCCACTCCTTCCCATCTGGTGCCTCAATCCCTCTACATTTTTTCTACAAGATTATCAGCTTATGCTTACATGCCCCCAAGGGCAGGGAGCTCATTCTCTGATAAAGTAGACCCACCTGTCTCTGTAAGAATCTGACTCAGGAAGTACTTCCTTCCCATCCTTCTTCTGCCTCGTTCCATCTCCTACATCTCAGTCTGGGTTCTGGCCCATGAGCCCTGCTCCCCATGATGGCCTCCACATATTTGTAGGTAACCCAGAGTGTTCTCCTCTCTAGGGAAGGTGGGTCGATTAGGACTCTTTCAGCTGCAAATAACAAAGCTCAGCTCTTACTAGCTTAGGCAAAACAAGAGGAATTTATGGGCACCTTGGGATAGCCAGGGTTCTGCTGGGTCCAAGAGAGTCAATGATGTCATGAGGGTGCTGCTGTGTCCTGGGCGTCCCTTGTCCCTGGCTGTGCTGCTTTCCTTCACAGGCAGGTGAATGATGGTCCCTGGCCCTGCCACGCCTCCATCCTACCTGAGCAGAGTCCGTCTCTCATGATGGCCCCAAGGCACAGGTCAGGGTTAACTACAGTTCAGAGGGACCAAAATTAGAGGTGGCTCAAGGAGGGTGTCTGTGCACAGGTCAGAGGTGAAAGGTCAAGGATCTAGTCTACCCAAAGGTAGAGGCCAACATTTTTCAAATTTCCAGCTGCCCAGAGGTCCGTGGCACTGAGCTGGGTGTCTCCGAAGCTGCAGGATGAGCCGATTATCTTCCTGGAGAGTCGATTTCCTGCAGTGAAAGTAATTTAAAGCACTATTTTTAGATTTAAACAAAAACAGAAACATCACGGAGTAGAATGCAGAATCTGTATGTAATTCTGAGACAAAACCCAAGACTTCAAAGAAATTTCACACTTGTGCCAGCTGCCTGGCCTGCTGGGTAAACGTGCTCATTCTTGCATCCGCAGGCATTTTGGGGGGTAAGATGAGAAAGTGCTGGAGAGAGGTCCTGGGCCCCACAGGCAAGGGGTGCTGGGCCTGGGTCTCCACATAGCTGCAGGGGAGGCCTGTGAGGAGATGGGTCCCAGGAGGCAAAGACAGCTGCCCCTAATGTTGATTTTTTATTGAACTACTAGAGGCCCGGTGCACAAAAATGTGTGCACTCGGGAGGGTTCCTCAGCCCATCCTGTGCCCTCTTAGAGTCTGGGACCCTCGAAGGATGACCACCTGCTGGCTTAGGCCCGCTCCCTGGGGGATTGGGCCTAAGCTGGCAATCAGACATCCCTCTGGCAGCCCGGGAGCCCTTGGGGGATGTCCAGTTGCCAGCGGGGAGCAGGTCTAGCTGCAGTCGGACATCCTTAGTGCTGCTGAGGAGGCGGGAGAGGCTCCCACCACCACTGCTGTGCTGGCAGCCATCAGCCAGGCTTGTGGCTGAGCAGAACTCCCCCAGTGGGAGCACACTGACCACCAGGGGGCAGTTCCTGCATTAAGCGTCTGCCCCCTGGTGGTCAGTGTGTGTCATAGTGATCAGTGATTCCCAGTGGCTGTGTTGTTAGGGTCAATTTGCATATTACCCTTTTATTATATAGGATAACTTATATAAAGTGCATAAGTGTTACATGTACAGCTCAAAGGCTTTTATAATTGTGTGACTGCCACCATTTACTGATCATTTCCAGAGCCCTTCAATCAAAACTCACCAAAGGTAACACTATAAGGGTGGGATTATTTATACCCATTTTACAGATGAGTAAACTGAGGCTCAAGGGAGGGCTGTGCATAGCAGCTAATGGGTGGGACCAAGATTCATCTGTCTCTTACCAAAGTACATGGTGGTTCATACAAGCTGTAAAACAGTACTTCTTCCCCTTCTCACCCCTCCTTGAGGGCCCCTGTTGCTATTTTGTAGATTTACCACCAGATGGAGCCAAAGGACCTGGGATCTAAGGACCTAGAGGCCTTGGGCCTGGCCAGTGGTCAGGGTTTCCTGGCTTTAGCAGAGAGGCAAGGAGAATTTGTGGATCTTCATCCTGGGCCCTGCTAGGATGACATGGCAGAGGTGACCCCATCCCAGGCCCTAGACCAATGACACCCAGACAGACAAAAAGAGAGAAATGCAGGTTGGGGCTCAGACTGAGATAAACCCTGGGCTAGGAGCAAAGTGTGGAGAGCGGCTACAGTGTTTGGACAGGTTCAAGCCTTGGACTGATGAGAGGGCACAGTCCTTTCATTGCCACGTGCAAGTCCCAGCTTGGAGGACAGGGCCCTCTCAGCACAATTATAGCCAACAGCTATAGTTGTGAGCTTGAACCTATGGTCCGAACACGTGGTCCCACGTGCCTGAGTAATATGGGCTTGATAGAGTTCAGGTGCATGTAATTGAGTAGGATTGAAACCTATGAGAATGTTGTAAACATCTTGACCACGCCCTTACTTTGCCCCGTGAAATCTGGCTATAAAATGAAGACACGGCTTGTAGTCCGTGGCACTGTCTCTGTCCATCAGAGAGGGCAGCGTCCCACCCAGCCTCAGCTTTATTCTCTTGTCTGTCTTTTCTAACCCTTCACCGCCCCCTCTCAGGGTGACCCTTGGCCGTAGTCATTGAATTGATTATCTCGGCTGTCCGATGGTTCGGTGAGAGGGAGACTCCCGTCCAGGCTGCTGGTGTCTTCTATCCCTCTTCCCGGGAGTGACTGGATCACAGAGGGCAGTGAGCCTGCCTGGGCCCCAGCTCTGGGGCTTCACCTTGTGCCAGCTGTGGGGGGCCATTGAGAGGCTGGGCTTTTGCCTTCCCTCCGTGTCCAGCCCCTGGACAGTCAGCTGCCCAGAAGGCAGGTCAGGAAGGGCCATCAGGGCTCATTCATCACACAGCGGCCCAGGTCGCACAGTGCCTTGAAACAGGCCGTGGCTCCATCGGGCTTTGGGCCCGCAGCTCAGGGCTCCCCAGAAGGCCCTATAGGAGGCTGCCCAAGCCGAAGGACCTGGCCACACGCTCTCCTTGACTGGAAACTCCTCGCCAGCCCCCTCCTCTGACGGAGCAGGTGCACTAGGAACTACTCTCAACCAGCAGGTACGTGTGGGGCAGTGGGGAAAGGCGCCTTCCCAGGCAACGTCTGTGGGACCCCCACCCCAAGCCCTAGCTCGCTGTGCCTCTGGTGGAAGATTCTAGAGCTGTCAGGTGCTCAGCATTTGGAGTCAGGCAAATTCCTTTTCTGCCACTTATCATTGGCATGACCTTGGCCGCATCCTTAACTCCAGAAGTTTCTTAGCCTGAGAAATGGGAGGAAACATTTCTTACCGTTTCTTTTACCAGTTGTTGTGCATTCAGTGAAGAAGCACATGCAAAACGTGCAGTGCAGGTCTGGCTGCTGAAGTCTCATGAGCCCAGTCCCAGGGAGAGGGCTCGCCCACAGAGAGGGCCAGTATGTGGGAGGCTGGGTGTTGACCAGCTGATGGCTATGCAAATGCTCTCCGTGATGTCACTGCATGTAGATCTGTGGAGGAGAGGGCCATCTCGCCAGCCAATCAACAGCAGCAGGTGTCCAGCACCTGTGGGTGTGGCCTGCCCGGGAAGGGCAGTGAGGGAAGGGGAGGCAAACAGGGAGGACAGGAGAGCTCTGGGTTAAGTGTCAGCTGGGAGATAATGAGCCATTTGAGCAGGTTGTGAAAAGCCAACATGAGGTTTTTCATCTGTGACATGGGGCTGGCCCCTCTGCCTACTTTCCTCAGAGTGTGGGATGAGGATCGGGTAAGCTGATGGATAGGACAGGGTTCTGGAAGGTTCTGGAAATGCAAGGCACAGCAAGGTCTCCGGCCTCTGGACCTTAGGGGCAATTTGCCAATCTGTAGAGCTGAGGGCTTGCTCTGTTGATTATTCAAATTTTCTAATTTTATTTTATTAGCCCTTGGACGAAAATGTTTTTTTAAATGTGACCTATTTCCATACTTTATTAAGTAGAGTATCCTTCGTGTAAGTTGTGTTGATTCTTTTTTTAAAAAATATTTTTTATTGATTTTTTTACAGAGAGGAAGGGAGAGGGATAGAGAGTTAGAAACATCAATGAGAGAGAAACATCAATCAGCTGCCTCCTGCACACCCCCTACTGGGGATGTGCCCACAACCAAGGTACATGCCCTTGACCGGAATCGAACCCGGGACCCTTTAGACCACAGGCCAATGCTCTATCCACTGAGCCAAACCGGTTAGGGCTGTATTGATTCGTTTGAAATCTACCACGTGATGCCACTTGTTTGGGCTTTAAAAAAAAGGTTCTGGTCTCCTAATGGCAGCTGTCCTTTCTCACTGCTATCAGGGTATCTGCTTCAACCGTTCTCACATCCTGTAAAACTTTCCGCTTCGAATCTGCTGTGGATTTGGGAATTGTGTGTAAAGTAAAACTAGCTGGGTCCTGAGCAAGAGGGGTTTGTGAATCGAGTGCATGAGCTATAAAGTGGGCAGCTTACGGCGTGGCTTTCTCACTCCCCGTCTTGGCTATGGACCCAGGAGATGGGTGACCAGAGCCCTTGGTCTTAATCCAAGGTCATGCCTTCCTCAAGGACTCCTGCAGTCATACCCCCGCTCCATTGCTTCACATCGCCCCCCCCCTTGCCCTCCCTCACCTGGCATTCTTCAGCAGCCCCACTAGCTGTTACCAATGGTCATGTCTAGACCATCCCAAAGCACATTCCAAAAGACTTATCTGTTCCATTTCCTTCAACACTTGAAACCCTTTGGTGTCTCTGCAGCGCTTCAGAATAAAGCCCAAACTCCCTTGCTTAGCATCACACTTCCCAAGGTCCCATCCCTGGGGACCCTTCTCGCCTCTCCTTCCACCACCACCCCATCCCACACCCTTTGCTGTAGCCACGAGGAACCGATATGAGATGCTACATTTCCTGGCTTCCCACGAGTTATTCTCTCTACCTTGTCCCCACTTCCTCACCTGGGAAAATTCAGCCCAGGTGTCACCTCCTCCAGGAATTCCCCATCACCCTCTTCTAGGCTGATCCAAGTGCTTCCCCCTCCATACCTCACCGTCTGTGGCAGGATTCTGGAGCCTGACCACCTGGGTGCAAATCTCAGCCTTGCCTCCTCCACCCCGAGTGACCGAGGGCAAGTCACCTGACCTGGCTTACCCACCTGTAAAATGGGACTAAAACCAGTAGCCAGCTCATTATGGGTCAAGCTCCGAGTGCCAGTCCTCGCATATAATCACCCAATTAGTGTGAGCTATTTTGCTTAATTACTGATTTCCAGTCTCCCCCGCTCACCCCAAGCTTTTCAAAGGTTGGCCCGGTCTTCATTCTTCTGTATTCTTCCTCCTTGATGCTGTGCAGAACCAGGCACCCAGCAGCTGCTCAGTGACAGCCAAATGTGCGAATGGAAGGCAAGCCCAACGTTGGCTGGAAGGGTCCTTCTGCAGCATGAACGAACACCCGGCACTGGGTGTTGAGTTTTCCTTGCATGTCAGTCTTCTCCCTGAACCAGATGGTAAGTCCCCAAGTGGAGGGGAGCAAAGCTGTTCCTCTCATTGGCCGTGGTGCCAGGCACTGTGCCTGGTACACTGAGGCCCCGGTGGGAACCTAGAAGGGGAACCCGGGGTGCTGTCCTTGGTGCTGAAGAGAACTGAGCCGTGGCTAATTCCCCTCCCGGAGATGGGTGTTGGGAAGTAGAGGGATTTGCTTCAGGGAAGCCAGGAATGGATTTTTCATTTCCAGAGCGCAGCCAGCACATTTTGTTCTGACATTTCCCTGGCACCTTTGCCAAGGATGTGATGTTGCCCGCACAGCTCTTTCCCCAGCCTTCCACATTTCTTGGAGAACTGTCATGTGCCCACCATCCTCTCCCGCCTGCAGGCACCTCCAGACTTGGATGCATTTCCCAGAGACCTGGATTACAGACTGGAGCACAGCTGTCCTTTCCTAGAGAAGCCTCCGGGCTTCAGAACTGGAAGAGACACTCACCTAGACTGTTCAGTTTACATACATGGAAACTGAGGCTCAGCCAGGTGAAGGGACTTGTTTAAGGTGACATGGCCAGGAAAGGAGAGGGTTCTGGATAGAGGGGGCTCTTCAAATTCATGATATATTGATATGTTGTGACACCAGGATGCTGTAGTCAGAGGTCGGGGGTCACACACAGGATGGAGGTCAAGGTATTTTCTGTTTAGCTGCAGGGAATGTCCTTGATTCAACCCTAAAACCAAGTCCCCTTACCCCGCCCTTTATCCCATTTACCTCTCGGCCATTCTGTAAAGTTGGTGTTGACATCCCCGCTCTCTGGATGATAAAACCGAGGCTCAGAGCGGGTGATGAGACCACATAGCTGCCTCCTGGTCAGGGTTGGCATGAAGATCATGCCAGGTGAGCAGGCAGGAGTTCCTGAAGCGAGTCTGGCCGAAGATGTGCTCAGAAATGACACCATCCTCTTTTCCATCCGGAAACAAACAGTCTTTACATTTCAAAGTGGAAAGGCCTGTCTGCTCACGCTTCTCAGTGCCTCTGTGATCCCACAGCCTGTGAGCACCATCTCCTCGGAGATAAGGGAAAGACGCCCGAAGATCAAAGCCAGCGAGGCGGCTGCCTGGGAGGCAGTGGGGCGCTGCTCAGCATGTGGAGGGAGAGGCGGAACGAGTGGATTTAGGACATCGGAGGGTGGCTGGCCGCCAGAATAATGAGCACCCACTGGACACGATCCAGGGTGCCTGGGCTGAAACCCCAGTCCCACCGCTTACAGCTCTGGGATCCGAGATCGAGTTGCCTATGATCGTGGGACCTCAGTTTCCAGATTTGGAAAATGGGAATAACAACTCCTACCTGAGAATGTTAGGGAGAGTGAACAAGATGATTCACATAAGGCATCCAGCATGGTGCCTGGCTCAATAGGTGTCAATTTCCTTGTCAATTCTTGTCCTCCTATCCTCACCTACATTTATTCAGCCAGCATTTAGTCAGCACTTACTATGTGCCAAGTGCTATTCCAAGTCCTGGTGACCTAGCAGTTAACATGGTTGGTGGCCACCCTCATGGAGTTTACATTTGACTGGAGAAATTAGAAAAAAAGAAACCAAAAATAACAAAATGTTAGCTATTGGTCAGTGCTTCTATAAAGAACATTCAACTTCATTGTAATAGGGAATGGAGGATGACAACATGAGGAGAGTCGAGTGGGTCTTTCTGAGGAGATGGCAATGAGCAGAGGCCTGAATAAAGGTTTGGAGGGAAGAGCATTCTAGGCAGAGGGAACAGCAAGTGCAAAGGCCCTGAGGCAGACACATGCTTGGTACCCTGGGAAGGAAGCCAGTGTGGCTGGAGTATAGGCAACAAGAGACGGGGTCACAGAGAGGAGGTGGGAGAGATGGGCAGGGCCTCAATCAGGCAGGGCCTTGTGGGCCCTGTTGAGACATTATATTACCCTCTTCCAGTCTATTGTTGTTGTTATTAAATCCTCTCCTCTTCGGGGGATATTTTTTCCATTGCTTTCAGAGAGATTAGAAAGTAGGGAGAGAGAGAGCGATAGAGGAGAGAAAGAGAGAAACGTCTATTGTTTGCCTCCAGCAAAAGCCGCCCCCCCCCCCCCCCACTGGGAGTCAAACCTGTGACTCTTTGTTGCGAGGGCTAACACTCTAACCACTGAGCCACGCCAGCCAAGGCGAACCCTCTCCAGTCTTGATGGACCCTCAGCTCTTGGGAACGCTTCTATTTTTCCCAGTCTCCTGTTAGGCTGTAGAGTCAGTTCACTAGGCCGGGCCTTTAACCTCAGCAATGAGCCTCCACCCTGGGTTCTGTCCTTAAACTGTCAGAACAGGAAGGGTCCTTGGAGATGCTGGTCCCAAACTCTCATTTTGTTCAAACGGATCCACTGAGGCCCAGAGGCAGAAACTGACGGGCCAAGGTCATACCATGAGTTAGGTATCTACCAATTAGCATGCTACACACTCTCTCTCCAGTAGCGAACAAGAAGCAAGCATCTGGGGCTGGCATGGCAGCTCCACGATCATCAGGGACCCAGGCTGCTCCTAACTTGCTCTGCCGTCCTCAACATGTGGCTTCCTCCTCAGAACCCAAGACGGCTGCCCGGCTGCAGCCATCAGGTCTGCGTTCCAAAGCAGAAAAGCAGAAGGGTTGGAGAAGAACATGCCCTCCCCAAAAAGGATGTGGCCCAGATGTTGCAGTTATATCATTGGCCAGAACTTTATCACATGGCCACACCTCACAGCAAAGAAGACCGGGAAATGTAGTCTTTACTCAAGACAGCCACTTGACCAGCCCAAATTTAGGGGTGTCATTCATCAGGACGTGGGGGAGATAATGAGGGACAGCTGGCCGTCTCTGCCACAGGGACAAAGTTGAAACTGAAACCCACAGGTCCTGACTTCTTAGAGCTCTCTGCACTGCCCTTCCTGCCTGCCCCCCACCATGATGAGCAAAGAGCAGCCAAATGTAGGGGAACCCCTTGGGAGAGTGCCCTGGCAGATGCAGAAAGAGGAAGAGGTGAACCCGAATGCTGGGCCCTCCCACCAGCTGCTGGGCCCTTCCCATTGCTTGCACTGAGCTGCCAGGTAGCCCTGAGGCCCAGGGCAGGGAGGCATTGCTGCCCCCTCCTTTTGGAGAGGCAGCTGGTGACACAGCTCCTGACAGCTCCCCATTGTTCCCAGTGGACAGGGTGGCAGGTTGGTGGGGGCCCACTGTGGCAGCAAGTGGAGGGAGGAGGGAGGTCATTAAGCAGCTGGCGAGGCCAGCCTGCCCAGCCCTGCACCCCACTCTGCCTCCCTCTCCCTCTCTCCCATGCCTGTGTTGGTGGCTGGACAGAGCATGGGCAGGGCTGGCCTGTGGTTCTTGCTGGGGACTGTCTAGGAACACCCAGTGCCTCCTGCTCATTTTCCAACATTCTATCCCTCTCCCCCTCCCTCCCTCCAGTCCGTCCCTTCTCTTTCTGTCCCCTCTCCTCTCTCTCCATTTACTCCTTTTCCAGTGTCTTACCACTCCTCTCCTCTTTCCTCCTCTCCATTCTTGTTTCCCTTTCTTCTTCCTACATTTCTTTCTTCCTGTCCTTTTTCTCTCTTCCTCTTTAGGAGTCCTCCCTCTCCTGCCCTCTTGGCTTCCCCTACCCCTTCACTGTCCATGCCCCACTCTTGTGGGTCCTCCTTGCAGCTGGGGGCAAGGCTGGGTCAGAGGACCTTCGCAGAAGCCTCCCTCTCCCTGCCCAGCATCAGGGGTCAGGAGAGAGTGTGGCTACCTGCCAACCTGCGGCCCCAGACGTCCCCCAGATGGAGACAAGGGACTCGTGTTCATTGAGCTCCAACTACATGCTAGCCACTAGGATCTCACTAATTACTTAATCTTCACCACAATCCACTGAGGCTGGTTATGATTATTCCCATTTTATAGATAAGAAAAGTAAGGCTCACAGAGGCAAAGTGTGGTTTGAAGCCTCACAGTAAACTGCTGGGAGCCTCATTGTCCAGCCGCTGCCAGGCCAGCCCTAGTCTGCCTCTCAGTCGCCATACTCTCCGTCGGCAGCCCACGCCTCAGCCTTCGCAGAGACTGAGGGTCAGGAGAGGGCCACAGCATCAGGGGCCAAAGATCTGGATCCAACTTCTTGGTTCCTCAGGGCCGCTCAGCCTCAAACTGTAAATACTTCCCTCACCCCCTCCTGCAACAGCCACCTGTCATACCCAGCTCCACACCCACACATGACACATCCCCAACAGATAGGACCGACCTGCACGGCAGCATCGAGTATACATAAAGGCAGTGATGGGGATGGGGATGGGGATGGGGATGGGGATGGGGATGGTGATGATGATGGTGATGGGGATGGGGATGGTGATGGTGATGATGATAGGGATGGTGATGGTGGTGGTGAT
>NW_006296627.1:2936541-2937043 GCF_000327345.1 Myotis davidii | reverse complement strand
GTGGGGTGTGCACAGGTCAGGGTGCACAAGGGTCTTAGTAGGCGCTGACAATGTAGTTTTAGGCTGGTGGAGAGGCCTTAATTTGTTTTATTTGTTATAAATAAACTAGAGGCAGGGTACATGGATTTGTGCACCAGTGGGGTCCCTTGGCCTGGCCTGCATCCTCTCACAATACAGGACCCCTCAGGGGGGATGTCGGAGAGCCGGTTTCAACCTGATCCCCACAGACCAGGCCAAGGGATGGGCCTCTAGTATGCATATAAGATATTTGGTTAATCACTTCCCTCTGAGATTCATCAGTCTGTTCCAGTGGTGATGGTGATGGTGATGGTGGGACCCTGAAGGCACTTTCTCTGCTGCCTCACCAGGCAGCCCGAGGTTTCCCTGGGCTGCTTGCTCCCTTGCAGCTACGAGCTTAAGAAGCCTAACATGTTCCTATTACAAGTACCTGGCTGGTCTTTGGTGGGCTGGCTTCAATAGCTCAACATTCAGATGGTGGAAA
>NW_006296627.1:2936079-2936495 GCF_000327345.1 Myotis davidii | reverse complement strand
TGCGCCACGACCACCAGGGGGCAGATGCTCCAAATGGTAGGTTAGCTTGCTGCTGGGGTCCAGCTGATTGGGACTGAACAAGACGGGCCGGACACACCCTGGAACTCTTTGGCCGTCCCTCTCCAGCCCCGATCCTGCACCGGTGGGGGCCCTTGGTCTGGCCTGCATCCTCTCACAATACAGGACCCCTCAGGGGGGATGTCGGAGAGCCGGTTTCAACCTGATCCCCACAGACCAGGCCAAGGGATGGGCCTCTAGTATGCATATAAGATATTTGGTTAATCACTTCCCTCTGAGATTCATCAGTCTGTTCCATGTTTCTAGGCCTGTGCATTGAGCATATCTCCCTTGCAGCTACGAGCTTAAGAAGCCTAACATGTTCCTATTACAAGTACCTGGCTGGTCTTTGGTGGGCT
>NW_006296627.1:2931080-2935538 GCF_000327345.1 Myotis davidii | reverse complement strand
CCTGACCCAGGTCTTGGCTCTGCCTCCCTTGGGGAGAAGAGGGTGGCCTTTAAGTGTTTATTTAGAGACGCCATGTCCTTAAATGGCTGGGTTTTTGAAATATGTATGTGCCTGCATCTAACTTCATCTCTCCAACCAACAGCTCGGGCATCAGCAGCCAGAGGGCAGGCTGGAGAGGAGGCAGGGAAGGGAGCTGGGCCAGAAATCCCAGGAGGCAGGGAGGAGGAGACAAGGCACAGACAGGGGCCATGGGCCACATGGGGAAGCAGGTCTTGGCTCAGCATGCCAGTGACAGGGCTGCGGAGAGTGTACAGAGAGGCAGTGACGGCGGTGGTAATGGGACTCCAGCCCGCTGGTCTGCTCTCATCCGCATTGTCTGTATCTGCCCCTGGGCCTCAGCACCTGCTGGTCCTTCTGCCTGGACCACTTATTTTTAAATTTTATTTTCCTAATGACAAGCACTTGCTCTAAAACCCACCTTCTGATCAAGGCTTCCCCTACCCACGGTCGCCTAATGGAGGACCCACCTCTCCAAGCACCGGCCGAATGAATGAACCATACTGATTGCCGGATGGATTGGAGTAGCCCTTCTCCCTGGTGCCAGGGTGCATCACTTGAGAACTGCTGCCGCCGAGTCACCGCAGCTCGGCAGTTCCTGCAATTGAGCATATGCCCCCTGGTGGTCAGTGTGCATCATACCTACTGGTCAAACGGTACAATCGTTATTTAGGCTTTTATATGCCAGTATATAGATTATTTTTAATGTGGATATGTTATATACATCATTTTATCTGTATATATATTTCATAATAACAAGAATAAATTAGGAAGTTAATATAAAAAAGAAAAAGGCTACAGAAGCTAAATCTCTGCCAAATGCCCAAGGATGACTGGACTAATTGGCACCAACTGGCCTGAGACCAGCAACATAGCCCCCAGGCCATGAGCAGCCAGGGCTGGGGGGGGGGGCACAAGACGGAGACAAGGCACAGACAGGGGCCATGGGCCACATGGGGAAGCAGGTCTTGGCTCAGCATGCCAGTGACAGGGCTGCGGAGAGTGTACAGAGAGGCAGTGACGGCGGTGGTGATGGGACTCCAGCCCGCTGGTCTGCTCTCATCCACATTGTCTGTACCTGCCCCTGGGCCTCAGCACCTGCTAGTCCTTCTGCCTGGACCACTTATTTTATTTTATTTTCCTAATGACAAGCACTTGCTCTAAAACCCACCTTCTGATCAAGGCTTCCCCTACCCACGGTCGCCTAATGGAGGACCCACCTCTCCAAGCACCGGCCGAATGAATGAACCATACTGATTGCCGGATGGATTGGAGTAGGTTTCCTTTTGACAGGCATTTACTATGTCTTTAAACAGTGATTTCTGTTTTATGTTTACTTTTGCAGCTACATCAGAAAATCAAATGGCACTTTAAAAGTTGTATTTACCGAGCGACTTGCAGCCGTCCTTTCTTCAGCATGTGAATTATAGGTTAGAGCATCGCTATTGTGAAGCCCTGAGAACGATTTCTGAAGTGTATCCAAGTCGGAAAGTGTATTATTTAACCAAAGGAATAAGCTTTGGCATCCTGGTTATTTTATTTCAATGAAACTTAGTATTATTTTAACAGACATAAGCTTTGCTTTCTGAATTTTTAACCTTTTGGACTAGAAATATGAAATGGAGTCCTGTGTAAGTAAAACTGAAATGGCACCATTTCAGCCTGGTCAATGAGAAACTCTAAATTTGGGGGTAGGAGGTTAATTCTGTTTTCATTTTCTGGGTTTTTCATTGCCAAGAAAAGCAGTACAAGATTTCCTGCTTTTTAATTTCCCAGATGATTTATAGATTTAGCACAGCATTATTTATGGGAAAACATCGGAAGAAAATAACCTTTCTGTGTTAACAGAAGGAATTTCGAAAGATATTATTCAATTAATAGTCTTCCTGTGTCCCTGGCCAGCTCTCTCCCTCTCAGAATCCTGTAAGGGATGTGCTGCTCCTCAAGCAGGGCCCGCATTAACCCCCTAGGAGCTCCCAGCTCTGAGAGATCTGGCTCCTGTCCTTTGCTCAGCTGCTGCCCTCAGCCCTCTGTGCTTCAGTCCTGTTAACGTCTAGTTTCCCAAACAAAATCTGCCCTGTGCTCTCTCCTGGCCCTTTGCACACACTGTTCCTCCTGCTAGGCTTGCTCCCCTCCCTGCCCCGCTACTCATTTGCACAGCTTAGATGTCACTTCTTCCAGGAAGCCTTCCTGATGCTCCTGATTGAGTGCTGCATGCCACTTCTCTTTGCTCTGATGGCTTCCCACATGTTCTCTAGCATCCTGCTGACCCTGCGATACATGATCTGGGTGATTCTTCAGTTTCTTGTCTGTCTCCTTTACCAGACTATACACTCTGTGAGGGCAGGCACCCTGTTTATTTGCTCACTGCTGGCTCCCTAGGCTCTACCATGATGTTTGACACACAATAGGGGCTTGATTAGTGCCAGGTAAACAAATGAATATGTGGCTAGAATTTGATTAATATTCACCAGATGCTGGTGTCACATCATTTACAGTTTATCATGAATAGTTTTTATATGATTTCCTCTTAGTCATTAATTTGGTCAATCACACCATCCATCCATCCATCCATCCATTCATCCTACCCAGCCATCCTGCCATTTATCCATCTATCCATTCATATATTTCTGTGGCTAGGCAAAAATATGAGTTTGAAGTCATAGGAAGTCTTAGGGGAAGAAGAAAATCAGGATTTTTTTTATGTTAATATCAAACTCAGCAAATAGTGGGCACGCCTAGTCAGAGAGTAACAGAAATATCACAGAAATGGATTATCCAGTAAAAGCTACAGCAATTCAAGCCTTACACCCCAAAATCTTAACTCCTCCCTCCTTCCCTTCTTCTCTCCCCCTTTCCTTCCTTCCTTCCTTCCTT
The DNA here is from genome assembly GCF_000327345.1 of Myotis davidii. Classification (NCBI taxonomy): domain Eukaryota; kingdom Metazoa; phylum Chordata; class Mammalia; order Chiroptera; family Vespertilionidae; genus Myotis; species Myotis davidii. The sequence continues at coordinate 2,932,604 of NW_006296627.1, read as the reverse complement.
CCTTTTTCAAGATTTCTCTTTGATCCAGGCCCTGTCTGACTATTGAATCAAACCCAGATTTCAACCTGAAGATGCTCTGAATTTGTAGGAGCCACTAGGTAGATGCAAAGAAACATATAGAAGGTGCGAAGTGGCCTATGCTGAGAGAGCGGCCTAGGTAATGTTTCCTGAGCACCTGGAGGGAGGAGAAGGAAGGGAAGCTGCTTGGAGGAGGGGACATTTAAACTGGATATTGATGGATGGGTAGGACTTAAATATGTGAGAATGAGGGAGAGCATTCTAGAAGGAAGCAAACAAATGAGCTAAGACACAGAGGCAGGATAAATCCAGGCAGGCCCAGAGAACGGGGCAGCCAGGGGGGAAGGCAGTGGGAAGAGGAGGAGAGGAGTGACTGGGGAGGTTCGGGAAGGGCCTTGAGCCAGATCACAGTCCCAAATTGAGTAACCCATTCAGCTAACAAGTATTTTTTTAGCACTTACATTGCCTGCTGCCTCTCCCCTGATGGTCTGTCCTAGCACCTGGCTGGCTGCCCCTGCCCCTGCCCCAGCCTTGTCTATCCTCCCCTCCCCTGTAGGAATCTCCATAAAGGAGCAGATCATGGTGCCCCACCCCACCTATAGCCCTCTATGACTCCCTGTTGTCCTGAGCATAAATTTTAAGCTCCCTGTCCTGGCTTACAATCACCACCCTCCTCCCACACATACAATTTTACTCCCCTACGCCTAGGCCTCATGGGTTTGCTTTCATTTCCGTGAATGTCCCTATGTTTTCCTCTGCCTAACACAGCCCAGCCCCTGCTGCCTCATTCTGCACAGGCCCCTCTGCAGACTGTGCAGGTTGGAGCAGATATGGATTCCTGGGGGACCCTCTCAGGCTGAGTTAAGGGCCCCTCCTACATGACCACATCGGGAGTTGTTGCCTGTTCGCTTATCTGGCTTCCCCACTGGACTGGGAGCTGTGAGGAAGAGAGGCTGTTTGGGGTGCTCACCATTCCATCTCCTTCCACCCACAGCAGGCCCTGGATTTCTGGGTATGGGAGGGCAGAAGAAAAAGACCTTAGACTGAGTGGAGTGGGGCGCCTCCACCTCCCTGCAGCCCACAGGCCGGAGCCGGCCATGTCATGAGGGACAGCAGCTGCCACCACAGCTTGAAGGTGAGAGTTGGGACAGTTGCACTTGGGAAGGGGCCCTGGGAGGTCTGGCGGCTCTGAGGCCGCCTCCAGGTGGGGAGAAAGGTCCAGCAGGGGTAGAGGATGAGGCAGGGCACCTGCTAAGGGACAGGTAGCCACAACCCAGCCCCCCAGTTTGGGCGGGAAGGAGCCACCCCTTCTTGGCCTGGCCAGGATGCACTGTGACCTTGGACTCTGCACTCATTTTGCCTTTTCTCCCTTTTTCTCTCTTCATTTTTCCGGCTAACCCCACCTGGGGCTACTAGTAATTTTGCTTTCTCTTGGTTCAACTGCTGAGCGGCCTTGTAGCTTTAACCGGCCCATTCTGTGCTGGAAAGATCTTCCCTCCTGCCCTA
>NW_006296627.1:2929016-2931018 GCF_000327345.1 Myotis davidii | reverse complement strand
GAGAGAAAGGTCCAGCAGGGGTAGAGGATGAGGCAGGGCACCTGCTAAGGGACAGGTAGCCACAACCCAGCCCCCCAGTTTGGGCGGGAAGGAGCCACCCCTTCTTGGCCTGGCCAGGATGCACTGTGACCTTGGACTCTGCACTCATTTTGCCTTTTCTCCCTTTTTCTCTCTTCATTTTTCCGGCTAACCCCACCTGGGGCTACTAGTAATTTTGCTTTCTCTTGGTTCAACTGCTGAGCGGCCTTGTAGCTTTAACCGGCCCATTCTGTGCTGGAAAGATCTTCCCTCCTGCCCTACTGCCCACCCCCAACCCCATGGGGCCTGGGAGTAAAAGCCAGAAGTCAGGCTGATTATGGAGAGCAAGGCCGCTGAGATGGCCCGCTCAGGAGAAGGAGAAAGGGAGAAAGCCGAGACAGAGAAACAGAGAGAGACAGGGCCAGCCACACAAGAAGGGTGGGAGCCTGGAGAATTCAAGACAGAGACAAATAATTGACGTAAGAGAGAGAAACACTGAAAGAGAAAGAGAGACGCAGAGAAGCAAGCAGATGGATTTATATGCATATTGAGCAACAAGAGAAAGAGAGACAGGCAGCCACAGGGAGGGGGAGGCAGCCAGGAGCCAGACAGCAGAGGGGAGCAGTGTTGTCTCCAGGGAGGCGGGGTGAGGGGGGCTCGGTACATCGAGGTCTCCAGCAAGCGTCCTGCTTCTCGGGGCCTAATTGCAGCATAGGGATGATAAAGCACAGATTCCTATTATCTGCAGGCAACTGCTGGCAAGGATGTCAAAGTGCCTTGTAAATGTAAGGTCTTTACAAATGGGGGGAAGGAGGAAATCATTATTCTGAGGAGGGAGGCTGCATATGTGTCCCTCTGTCTGCCTCTCGCATTTTAAATGAGTTAGGGTGGGGGGAGAGGACAATGTCTGCCACACTAATTTGTCATCCAGTCCTGTGACATATTTCCTGACCAGCTCCTAACGGGTCAGTCTCCTTTCTGGGCTCTTAAGATAGAAGGTGACGGACGAGGCAGTTGCCACCTTCCTGCTCAAGGCCTTCCCTGTGTTAGGTGATCAGTAAATGTTTAATGTTTACTGAATACATTGTGAGAGGAGCAGCTGGCACAACCATCTCCGCTGTACCCTGGCATTTGCTGTAGCTGAGGGGTGTCTAGAGGAGGGGGTCCCTACCTCCATCTGGGGGCAGTCGGGGACAGCTCCCCGGAGGAGGCGATGTGGGAGAAGGCCTTGAAGGCTTTTCGGAGGGGAGAAGCCGGGGAGGATGTTCCAGGCAGAGGGATCAGCCTATGCAAAGTGAAGGGGTATGAGTATGGGGAGGAGGGCACTCAGGAAATGGAGAGGTGGGTGGGGAAATCAGGGAAATGAAGCTGGGAAAGGAGGCAGGGGCTGGACTGTGGGGGCCTTGAATGCCAGACAAGTAGTTGGGACAATTGGTGGTGATGACCAGCAAAAGAATAGCAGGATCAAATCTCAGTTTTTTTCTGAGAAATCCCACTGACAGTCCAGATAGGAGCGGTGGCTGGACTGGGGGTGAACACAGGGGCTGGGGAACAGGAGGAGAGGAGTTGGGGGGCAGGAGCTGGGGAACATGAGATGCTGGGGTCCAACCCCAGCAGGTCCAGGGATCCCCAAAGGTGTGGACGGAGTCGGCGAAGGAGGAATGACACGGAGACAGCGTTCAGTTGGTTAGCAGCCTTGCCAGGATCTCTAGCCACAATCTCCAGCCAAGTTCTGTGTCCATGATCTCTTGCTAGGTTCTCCAGCCAGGTTCTCCAAGTTCTCCAGCCAGGTTCTGTAGCCATGTTCTCTCGCTAGGTTCTCCAGCCAGGTTCGGTTTAGTTCTCCAGCCAGGTTCAGTCGCAAGGTTCTGTAGCTGGGTTCTTCAGCCAGGTTCTGTCTATGTTCTCCAACCAAGTTCTGTAGCCAGGTTCTGTCCAGGATCTTTTGCCATGTTCTTTCCAGTGAAGTTCTTCTGTCTCTAGG
>NW_006296627.1:2927883-2928690 GCF_000327345.1 Myotis davidii | reverse complement strand
CATGAGGAGAGAGGAGTTGGGGGGCAGGGGCTGGGAGGCATGAGGAGAGAGTTGGGGGGCAGGGGCTGGGGAACATGAGGAGCTTGGGAAAGCCCAGGTGGGAGAAGGAGGGTCTGCATCGGGGAAGGCAGGCTTGTGGGTGAGCAGCCCTGCACTTGACCCACTGGCTGAGGCATTTGGCCTCTAGTGCCAGCCCCGCTGTCTGTTCCTGGCCTGTCCCATAACCCAGGGTCCCCAAACCTAGAGATGGAAACCCTGAGACCAGCTTGCCAAGGGTCTCAAACTCGGTGCCTTTGGGGGCCATGGGAAGTGGCTGGGGTGAGAGAGGAGGAAGTGGTAGGGCCCAGGCCAAACTGGAGTGTGCCTTCAAATCACAATTTTTTAAAACAACGTGATGGTCAAAAGACACGCAATGGAGGGGGGAAAATAAAGGAGACATATGTACTACTCTTTGTAATACTTTAAACAATAAAATAACATTAAAAAAAAAGAAGAGTAATGAGTTCTGCTCTTTTGATACATTGTTCTTTTCATGCACCATCCCCTCTGGCTTGCCTCTGGCCACTCACCGCATATAACCTGGGGAAGTTCAGCAGATATGGCCGGGAAAGACAAGAGCTCAAAGAGCAGATCATTTCTCAAAGTCCATTAGTAGGAAAGCATCCTGACTTGTCTCATATTGTTCAGAGGAGGGGTTATGTCGGTCAGGCACAGGCATCAGCATGTGGACTGAGGAATATAAATGAGAAATTAAACTTTTTTAAAGCTTATTTTTACTGATTTCCGAGAGGAAGGGAGATTCTGAAA
>NW_006296627.1:2926179-2927601 GCF_000327345.1 Myotis davidii | reverse complement strand
GAAACAAAAAATAGATACAGAGGCAGAGCAGCATCGAGCACACTGTCAAACTATAGCAGGAAGGTCGGGGAGGGTTGTGCGGGGTGAGGGGAGGAGGGGGCAAAGAAATCAACTGCAGGACTTGTATGCATGCATATAAGCATAACCAATGGACACAAGACACTGGGGGTTAGGGGAGGCTGGAAGAAGGTCAAAAATAAAGGAGACATATGTACTACTCTTTGTAATACTTTAAGCAATAAAATAAAATTTTAAAAAATAAACAAATAATTAAAAAAAGAAAGAAATGGCTGACTAAATTTGTCCCTCAGGGTCACTAGTTTTCGCCCTCTGACTCCACCCCTCCCCCACGTTTCACAAGGGGGAAACCGAGGCACAGAGCGAGCAAGAGAGGAGTCCAAGTGTGAGCCCTTTGTGCTCCTAATCCAGCTGGATTTTCCCCTCCCGCTCTGTGTGCAGTTGAGGAAGCTGAGGTCCAGAGAGGGGACGTGGCCTGCCTGAGACCACACTGCTGTGGGGGAGGGCAGAGGGAGGAGGCGGAACATGGTGGAGGTCGGACCACTTTCACAGGCAACAGTCTTTTCAGGAAAATGACTCAGCCTCAGCATCACCAGGGACTGAGGGGAGGAGAACCCAGTAGGAGTAGGAACTGCTAATTGCGTGGTGAGAAGTAATTGGTGGGAGGGGGAGGGGGCTTAATGAGCGGGTGGCTGGGATGGAAGAGGCAGAGTAAGAACCAAGGGGAGAGTGAGGCATCCGAAAGGGGGGGTGCTCGCACTCCCGGTGGCAGCTTCCCCAGGCCCATAGCTGCCAACCAGCGGCAAGGCTGGGGGCCCGACCAGGGTTGGGGCAGCTCAGCCTCAAAAGCCCCAATCACCCAGCTTGGGGCCTGCTGAGCTGCTGGCTATCTGCGGAGCTGGACCTTGGAGAATAGCACCACCATAGTGACGCCTCCCACCTGCTCGGAGCTTTTAACTTGTTCAGCCACCAGCAAGCAGCCTGGTCTCAGAATGGAGAGAATGGGCAGTGGCGTTTGCAGTGGCCCGAAGAGCAGAAAAGAGCCCAATAGAGGTTAAGGACAGAGGTTACCTCCCTGAGCCCCAGTTTCCTCTATTGTAAAATGGAGGCGTTCTCTGCCTCTGATTATCTTTTCAGCCTCGTCTTCTACCTCAGACCTCCCTCCATCCACTCTCCCCGGCCCCAGCCACACACTCGTCGTTATAATTCTGACCCACAGGACTGTGGCTCAGCCCCTCTGAGGTCTCTGTCTTTGTTCTGCATCAAATGCCAACCTGCTCCAGGCTCAAGTCCTCACAGTGAACTCCTCTTCAACCTACAAAGCCCAATGCCACCTCCCCAATTCTCTCCCAACAGAATGAAAACACCCGCTTCTCTGGGAGGCCACTGTCCTATGTAAGTGAC
>NW_006296627.1:2925052-2926138 GCF_000327345.1 Myotis davidii | reverse complement strand
CCCTTGTGGTCTGGAGCTTCCTTGAGGCCTAGGCAACTGGACCTTACCTATCTCTGTATTCCCAAAGCCCAGCAGGAGTCAAACACACAGTAAGTACTCAAGCAACAGTTCTCAGATCGAAGGATCGATCACATGAGCTTATGTTTGTTATTTCAGTGCCTGTTTCCTCCGCTGGACAGAAATAGGGACTGAGGGAAGCCACTAGGGTTGGGGGAGAGGGAGAGGGGGACGAGAGGGGGGCAGATGTGAACTCTATTTACCTTTCTCTGCATTTCCTGGCACAGATCTCCACAAGGTTGGCAGGTGGGGCAAACAGAGGAAAGCGCTTTGTTCGTCATAAAGCAAGATTTATGGGGAAGGAAAGAAAAAGAAGGAAATCCCTGGATGGAAGAGAAGCCAGATGAGCACAGCATCAGAGTGTGTCCTTAAGGTGGTAGGTCTGTCTGTCTGCATGGCTGTGAATATGTCTGCATATGTGTATGTGGGTCTCGTTTGTGGGTGGGTGTATGTGCCCGTATGTAAGGATGGAGGTGTTTACTTTGTGTGTGCAGGAGTTACTGTGTGGCGTGTGGGTGCTACTGTCTTACTCTGTGAGTCTGTGGTAAGTCTGCCTGTGTATAACTGTATGTGTCTGTGGCTTGTGTGGAGGTGTGTGCCTGTGTGTGCCTGTGTGTAGGTGTAGTGTTGTGTCGGGGGGTGGAAGACGAAGGAGAAGGAAGAAGAAAAGACAGAACGGGTGATTGTCAAATGCTAAGTACAAAGAGCAAGTACAGATACTCCGGCAGAGACCCACATGCCCTGCCAATCCCATCCCCGGCATCAGCTCCCACGCTCATTCCTTCACTCACGGAGATCCCAGTGCTGACTCTGCCGGGCTCTCCGCTGCTGGCTCCAGGAGTGTCCGGCTTCCTGGGGGGAGGCAGGCAATTAGCAGTTATGGAAGTGTGCCACCAGCGCTATGACGGAGGGACACAGGGGATGTGGGGGTGCAAAGGAGGGGCCCCTCATCCAGTTGCAGGGGTCAGACCCGGCGTCCCAGATGAGGGGCCATCCCGCGGAGCCCTGGGATAAGCATGTTGCCTGGGT
>NW_006296627.1:2922388-2925010 GCF_000327345.1 Myotis davidii | reverse complement strand
CTGGCAGTGGAGGCCGCTGTGGACCTCTGCCTCGGAGGGGCTCCGTGCCTTGGAGGACCCCCCCTCCCCTCCAGGTACCAGCTCTGCCTAATTTGCTGAGGCCCCCACCTTTGCTGTCTTCCGGCCCACGCTGCGGAGAAGATGATTAGTCTAAGAAGCAGTGGAAGAAAACAGCACTGAGTGAAAACACTCCCTTTTCTGGGCTGCAGCTGTTCTACGTAAATGAACGGCACTGAGAACATGGAGACGGCTCCCGGCACTTCCTCTCTGCAGGGGCCCTGGCCAGGTGGGCACACAGATATGGTCTTATCTGCCTGGCGATTCCTGGAGAGCAGAGGAACGTTTTTCAGTCTCTTCCTCCCCGCCCCACCACCCCTGCCCCCACTCCTGCAGGACCTGTGTGGCTGGACAGGCCTGCAAATTCTGCAGCCAAGTGGGACAAAGTCACACCCAATTTGGCTGAAAAGAAAGCTGATTAGGAGACAGACTCTGGGAGAGAAAAGATTGGGCTCTCGTGACTAATGTGATTTTAAATCCTTATTCATAGGCAGGTCTAGAGTTGTTTTTGTTTTTCATTTAAGAAAAACCCTTGATAGAATAAATGAGGTGGCAAATGAGTCAGAATCCCGAAGGCTTTCATTTCGCTCAGTGCCTCTGTCATTACTGAGCACCTATGACGCACCAGGATCGGTGCTGCGTGTGCCGAGCTGGAAAGTCGTGTCCTTGGTGAGGTACTGGGCGGGGATGTGGTTCAGGCCCCGGGCTGGGGCTGCAGAGAGACGGCGGGTTCTGTTTGGAGGGAGGAAAATCCCGAAGGGCTTCATGGAGGAGGTGGTATTTGAGATTCACTCTGAAAAAGGAAAGATATTTTTGAGAAGAGATCAGCATGTGCAAAGGCCCAGAGGTAGGAATGAGCAGGTATTTTTCAGAGTCATAAGCAGCACCCTTTGGCTTTAGACCTAAATACTGGCATGAAGTGGCACAGTGAACTCCGGTGAGGACCTCGTGCCCGCCCTGGGCTCCCGTCTTCCGTGACGTGTCACGTGGCCTGGCTCCATTCATGTCTGCTCTCTGCGGGGGGCTTGTGTGTGGGTGATAGCACCAGACTGGAAATACGGCAGCAGAGCTGAATGAGACGTGTGTGCGCTCACGTCTGTGCCATCCATGCCTGGGTCAGACGCTGGTCGTCAGCTCATCATGAGCGTTTGTGTTGTTTCGGGAGGTGGGGCTCCAGGCAGCCACTGTCCTTTGGGTGCTCTACCTGATTGAACCCAATCTTCTCACTGTGGACGGGAAGTCCCTGCCAGGGTCTCAGGGACACAGAGCTCACTGTTTCCTGAGTCTGAGACCAGAGATTGTTGCACGGCAGCCGTTACAGGTGGGTTCACAGAAGGACCCAGGAACTCAGCACTGGGAATGGGAGTGGCCAGTACCCTTCCTGACCAGCACGGTCTCCCTCTGCTGGGGGCCCGGGCCCGGATCTCCACCACGGAGCTCCTCCCATGCGCTCCTGGACCCTCTCTCTCTTCTGTCCCTTCTCAGGGGCTCCAGCTCCAGCCTGGGGTCTGAGACTTCTCAGAGAAAACGCCCTTGAGGAGGGGAGGGGGCAGACCCTGGTGGCCCACTCCGGCGGCCGGCTCCAGCCTCCGTGACACTGGAGCCAGGTGGCCTGGGTCTGAGGGACACGGGTGTGCGTTGGGGCCTCTGGCAGGCAGAGCCTCATCCAGGAAAGCACAGGTGCCTCCTATGGTTCCAAGTCCACCTGGGCCCGCATCCCCTGGTGGTGGGGCTGGAGGAAGCTCATTAAAAATGCAAATTTTCAGGTCTTTCCCAGACCTGGTAGATTACCTACCCTCTGGGGCTGGCGGCCCAAAGGCCTGTAGCAAGCTCGCCAGGTGACTCCTGCACACAAACTGGAGAACATCACGCTCAAGGGACAGCAGAGGTAGGGAAGCCCTTGTACCAGGAACCCTCGGTACTGTCTGTGCCTGTCACCGTGTGTCCCTCAGACTGGGAGTCAGCTTTTCCGTGACAAGCCCAAGCCTGAGCCTTCGCTCCTTTCTCCCCAGCTGCCTACACTGCTCACACGTTCCCCGCAGTTTCTAAATTCAAAATGAGGCCCCTTTGGCTGTGTACCAACTCCTTTCCCATTCTTCTGCTGCAGGCCAGGGGTGGGGGCGGGGGGCCCTGGCCCGGAGCATGCCTCTGACTTTCTGGACACAGCTGGGCCTCTTAGCCACCTCCTTCCAGAAGTCCCAGTCCTTTCCATTCATTCCCAGTGGCAGCTCGGTGCCATCATGCTCACCTGCAGAGGGACCCCCGTGCTGGGCCCTGGAGCTGGCGCTGGGTGGAGGTGGGGAAGTCTGACACCCACTCTGGCCCCTACAGATGGTCCAATGCCTTCTTCAGTCAGCAAGCTCCGTTGAGCACCTGCTGAGTGTGGTTGCTGTGCTGGGTGCTGGAGGGGGTGGGGTGGGGGATGGGAGACTGTTTGGGGGCGTAGAAAGAAATAGAAGACTGGGGGAGTGGAGGAACCCACACATGGGCTTAGAACAATCACTAAGCAGCATATGCCAGGAAAAGCGAAACGCACTCATCTCAAGCCAGTCAGCGCCACACGCC
>NW_006296627.1:2921053-2922352 GCF_000327345.1 Myotis davidii | reverse complement strand
CCCCAGGCTGGGTGTCTCAGAAGGTGGGGTATAGGGGGGAGGGGTCAGGCAAGAGACAGGGATAAACAAGACTGGAGTTCTAGTCCTGAGGCCACCAGGGACTTGCTGTGTGGCCTTGGGTAAGTTGCTTACCCTCTCTGAGTCTCCATTTCTCCTCCCTCCCCTGTTCTCCCCCCACCCCCAGAAAATGGCAGACTTGAATCAAATTTGCCTGACATTAAGCGAGGGATGTGGCTCCTTGGTCATTTGAGTAGACTTCCTGCTGGAGATCTGACATCACCCCCAACAGGCAGTAGAGGGTAGTGGTTAGAAACCCTGGGATTTGGGTCACAGACCTCCATGGAAAGCCAATTCCGTCCCTTACACATCAGTGTCTCCATCTATAGAATGGGCAGATCTCTAGCCCCATTGGGAGGAGGATTCCATCAGGTAATACTGACGGGGGGAGGGCTGCCTGTATGGGAGCTCAAGGACCGGGTGGGGGATGTTGAGGTCATAAACAAGGAGCTGGTTTTGCCCTTTGCTTTTACTCATTGTGACTTGCAATATTTACTTTGGGGGGTTCACCTCTATGAAAGGCCGCATGAGGCATGAGGTTGGAGGAATTCCAGCATAACGGGGCCCAGCGCAGTGCCCGGCAGATGCTAAGCTCTCGTGGCTGTTAGAAGACACAGCTCTTGCTTCTGATTCTTCCATTTAACATCTCCTGCCGCCTCTTTTCTCACCCTTCTCCTTCTCTGCCATGTTTACTCCCTGGAGACAAGCGGAGCCCTCCATTGTGCCCAGTGTGTAGCTGGGCCTCTCCCCCCAAAACTTGATTTCTGGGCTAAGCCTGGCCCCTTCCCTAATAGGGCAACATAGAGTTTAGGGGTTACATGTGCAGAGCGTACAGAGACCTGTGTTTCAAGTCTGGTTTGCTATTCACAGGCTGTATGACCTGGGCCAAATTACTTAGCCTCTCTGTGCTTCAGCTTCTGCTGCCATATAAAGGATGAACAAACTGACATCACAGAGCTCTCGTCGAGACGAGGTGAGCAAATGCGTATAAAACACTTCGCACATGCTAAGCACTTAATCAACATGTTGCTGTTCTCAGATGAAAGCCACGTGAGCTATTAAATGCCTTTTAGTTTCTTAACTTTAACAGAGCTGTGCCCGCATGGGCCAGTCATGTACAAATGGTGGGAGTGAATGATGAGAACAATCCCTGTGTGTGTGTTGTGGTCAAAACAGAAGTTGCTGTGGAAAGGCAAGAGATGAGGTGTCCAGACAGGGCCTGTCTGAATGTTGTCGGGTGCG
>NW_006296627.1:2918086-2920668 GCF_000327345.1 Myotis davidii | reverse complement strand
TCAATCTCCTGTAGACATAGACATGAATTAAGGAGCGTGTGTATTACCAGAATCCAGAGAGAGGGCTAGGGAGTTGGGGAGACAAGCCCTTGTTTGTTTCAGCCCATGACCATGGACCTGGACACAGGATGCAGGGAGGCCTTTAGAGGCACCAAAAAGAACCCAAGCAACATCATCTCCTGTAGACATAGACATGGATTAAGGAGCATGTGAATCACCAGAATCCAGAGAGAGGGCTAGGGAGCTGGGGAGACAAGCCCTTGTTTGTTTCAGCCCATGACCGTGGACCTGGAAACAGGATGCAGGGAGGCCTTCAGAGGCACCAAAAAGAACCCAAGCAACGATCCAGGAGAAATTTCCACCCTGGGCAACCTCAACTAACTGGGCTCATAACTGCCACCTGGAGGGGGCGGGGAACTCCAGTTAATGGGGATAATGGTCCTCCTTATGTGTGTGCACATCCCTGAACTCCAGGACGGTTGGGTGTTACATTTAGACAGGCCTATGGGTGTTAAAAGAAAAAAGGCAAAGTGAGAGGCACTGAGTGCTTATTTGGGATTAAGAACTGCAATTTGGGAGCACAGATTCAGGAAGAAACCCCAATAGTGTCTTAATTTCAGGGTGAGGGCAAGAGGTTTTAATGAGAAAAGGCAGGGGACAATTACGTCAATAGAAGAAGGAGATTCCTATTGGTGCTGAGTTACTGGTTAGCTGTGTGTCCTGGTTACCAGTTTTACCTTCAGAAAGAGAATTTATAATATCAGTCCTTGTGGTCAGGATGTCTGCTTTCCTGTTAACGTTATACACAGCTGTTTGTAAAACAAAACTGGCTTGGCCCAGTCCTCAGGCTGTTGTGTCCGGTTCAAACAGCCTACAGTTTCAAGGAGCCGAGACGGGCAAGGCAGTGCCTCTGGTATGGCGGCTCCAACTCCATTTTGAAATGGCCCCACTAACGTCAACTGTTCCATGGGAGTCAGAACCACAGGGTCCTATTTTTCTGTTCTATGCTTCCTTGTCATGCTAAGAAATTTTGGCCTATTAATGTGAGAGAATAATCATTCTAATTTAAGATGTAATTGAGTAATTAACTTCGATGTGTGGGTGTAAGTTGAAATCTTACGAAGTAGACGATGTAAGGGAATTTTAGGTTCATCACATAGACACACTTAGTTTACTAGATGTAGAAGAATTAGTCAAGTACCCCGGGAGATTTTGTTAACAACAGACACATGGATTAAAAAGAAAACCTGACAGCTGATGTGAAGAACGTTTTTAGATACACCATCCACTGAGAAGAGCCCCCAGATCACAGAGTAAGCCAGAACCAGATGGAGAACTCGAACACTGCTGGAACCCCAGGAGCACCCATCCCCACCCCGTGCCTCCTCCACTCACTCCCCCTTAAGGGAAACCACTCACTGAAAACATTAAATTTATACAGAGAACAGGAATTGGCGAAGGCATGTTTAATTAATGACTTACATTTGTAAACAGGACCAAACGTGATTTACAAACAGGACCAAATATCACTCAGAGACTTTAGAAGCGATTGCTAAAATTTGCTCGATGTAAACAGAAAAAGATTTGCAAGCAGGCTTAAACGCTTAAGAGAGAACTAAGGTTAAGGATTTGGCAGTTAATAAATTGATCTCCAGTTATTTAAACTCCAAGTAAACTTCTGCGTAGTCTTTTCTGGGCACAGAAACCCCTGGTGAAATCCCCATGAAACTTAAATGGACAAGTGTAAAGTCTGGCTCGAGTTCATGGCTTTTCATTGGTGAATGCCATGGTGTAGGTCATGTGAGGATTGGCTGGAGATACAACCCAGGCACTGTCACGCCTGCAGGAACAAGGCCTTAGGATCCAGGGGGTCCTGTTACCTGCAGACAGAGCTGTAGGTTCAGGACGCCACCTGCTCTTGTGCATGGCCTATCAGTGGAGAGTTTCATTGCCCGCCTCCCTCTAAAATCTCTGCTAAATGTAGCACTGGAGCACTGCTGCATCTGCCCTGGGTCAATTTTTCTTGCAAGGAACATCTAACAGGACAAAGACCTGGGCCTCTGTGGCGTTCCTGGGCAGGCATTATTGGAGTCTGCTTGCTAATGCATAATGTGTGCTTGCTAATAAATCTTCCAAGTGCTCCTTGGAGGTCTGTCTGACACAGCTCTCTCAAAATATAATTTACGGAGAGCACTGAGCACAGTGCCTCCTCACCCCACCCCACTTCCTTTCTTCCTTCCTCCCTTCCTTTCTTTCATACTGGGTGTGGTGCTCTCCAGTCCCAAATGGAGTACAAGCCAAGCATATATACATTTGGTAACTTAATTCTGAGAGAATTAAGGCTTAGCCTTAATGGACACTGACTTTTTCTTTCATTTCCTGCCTCTTCCCTGGCCTCTCCCACAGCGGAACAGCTACAACTGAGGTTCTTTTGGTCTAAAGCAGTGGTTCTCAACCTTCCTAATGCCGCAACCCTTTAATACAGTTCCTCATGTTGTGGTGACCCCCAACCATGAAATTATTTTTGTTGTTACTTCATAACTGTAATTTTGCTACTGTTATGAATCGTAATGTAAATATCT
>NW_006296627.1:2909321-2910800 GCF_000327345.1 Myotis davidii | reverse complement strand
TCCCAGCCTCCCCGCCCCCACTGTCATCTGCTCCAGCTCTGGGCCGGGGTATTTGGGGCTCAGTTCCCTCAGACCCTGTAAAAACCCACCCAGGGACTCTTGGCCTCACCCCTGGCCAATCCCAGGCCAGGATCTGGAAGTTTGGGCTCAGTGGGAATTTTTCTGCCTTAGAGAAGGGCCTGGGGCTCCTGCGAGATCTCTGTCCTCTCCTCTACTTGGTGTCAGAGTGGAAGTTCCATGAGCACCCCACAGCCGGTCTACCTACAGGTGCTCATCTCCATGGCAGCGTCTGGGTTGGCTTGGAAGCCAGTGACTTCTCTTCCAAGTGCTCCTTGGAGGTCTGTCTGACAGCTCTCTCAAAATATAATTTACAGCGAGTACTGAGCACAGTGCCTCCTCACCCCACCCCACCTCCTTCCTTCCTTTCTTCCTCCCTTCCTTTCTTTCATACTGGGTGTGGTGCCCAGTCCCAACAAATGGAGTACAAGCCAAGCATATATACATTTGGTAACTTAATTCGAAGATGAGTGGATTAAAAAACAGTGGTACATCTACACAGTGGGACTGTGCTGCTTTAAAAAAGAAAGAACTCTTACCATTCACAACAGCATGGATGGAACTGGACAGAATTATGCTAAGCCAGTGGTTCTCAACCTTCCTAATGCCACGACCCTTTACTACAGTTCCTCATGTTGTGGTGACCCCCCAACCATAAAATTATTGTTGTTGTTACTTCATAACTGTAATTTTGCTACTGTTATGAATCGTAATGTAAATATCTGATATGCTATATGTGTTTTCTGATGGTTGCGACCCACAGGTTGAGAACCGCTGGTCTAAAGCCTCCAGGTCACTCCAAACAGCCCCCTGACCGTGCCATCAGTAATGCCCCCCTCCCTGTACCAAAATTTTGGCTCACACGCCACCCCCTGGAGCTTCCAGAACATTCCAGGCTCTTCAGCAAGAGCAGCTTTCCTTGAGCAGCCCTCCCACCTGACCTCAAAGGACTCCTCCTTCTTTGACACGCACAGATGTTCTGATGGCTTCCTTCCCCCAGCTGAGCGCTGGTCCCCTGCTGGCAGAGAGCCCCATTGTGTGTGTGTGTGTGTGTGTGGCGGGGGCGGGGAGGGGGGCAAATTCGGTGTGAGACTTACTTTCATTGTAATTTAACGTTAGGTGGCCATACTGTGGTGGGGGAGGAGAACATACGCCCTCCCCTTCCTCTACCTGTAGGAAGCCATTGATGTTTACTGAAGCCAGTCCAACGTTTGTGGATGATGTTGGTTTAGCAGAAAAGCCTGGCATGCTGATTCTGATCTGTATCCTTCTGCTGTAATAAACCTTAACCGTGAGTATATCACCTTTTCTGAGTTCTGTGGTTCCTTCTAGCAAAACATGGAAACCAAGAGTTGTCTTGGAATGCCCTGACGCAGAAAGTTCCTGCCCCACATTTGCACACAGGTCTCCCTGAGGTTTTAA
>NW_006296627.1:2906144-2908693 GCF_000327345.1 Myotis davidii | reverse complement strand
TTCATAACTGTAATTTTGCTACTGTTATGAATCGTAATGTAAATATCTGATATGCTATATGTGTTTTCTGATGGTTGCGACCCACAGGTTGAGAACCGCTGGTCTAAAGCCTCCAGGTCACTCCAAACAGCCCCCTGACCGTGCCATCAGTAATGCCCCCCTCCCTGTACCAAAATTTTGGCTCACACGCCACCCCCTGGAGCTTCCAGAACATTCCAGGCTCTTCAGCAAGAGCAGCTTTCCTTGAGCAGCCCTCCCACCTGACCTCAAAGGACTCCTCCTTCTTTGACACTCACAGATGTGTTCTGATGGCTTCCTTCCCCCAGCTGAGCGCTGGTCCCCTGCTGGCAGAGAGCCCCATATTGTCTTCACATCCATCTGCTGGTCTCCTTGATCGGCCAGACAATCAGCCATGACGCCAGCATTTGGTTACTCGGAGGAAAACAGCTCACACAATATGGGGAAGGCAGCTGGATGAGGAGGGAGAAAAGTAGCCCAAAGTGGGTGGTATTTTGGGGAACAGTTTTTTAAGGTAATATGTAAGTGCGCGCTCATTAGATCCTGGTGAGAAGTCATTGAAAGAAGTGCTGTCACATGGCCTTGGCTTTGTCAGCTGAACTATCTGTGAGCCGCAGGGGAGAGAGTTAAAGGCCTTTTAGTGCTCAGTGCCCCTGCAGCAGAAGGAGCAGGTTCCTCCTCACCCCATCTTTGCCTCTACCCCTCACTTTTGCCCCGCCCGTGCTCTCTCCTTCATCTCGGAACCTGCCTCTGCCTCTGGGAGGTGACCGTGGACAGCCCCTCTATCCCACCTCTCTCACACGCAGTTTGCCTACTGACCGTCCATCCTGGCAGCTACCTCCTAACAACAGGGCTCATTTACCCACAGCCCCTCCCCTATGCCATGCCTGAGTAGGACTCGGCCATGGGAACCTGTCCAGACGGGCCTCAGACTCTGCACTTTGACATCTTGTCTCCCTCCAGCTACTCTGAGCATCCCTTAGTCCTCAAGGATGTTACAGGATCCAGGATCCTGAAAAGAACAAGGGTTTCGAGTCAGAAAGACCGGGGTTTGAATCTGGCCCCCTGAACTCACTATCTGTGTGACTTTGGGTAAGTCACTAACCTCTCTGAGCCTCCATTTCCTCATCTGAAACGCGGACACTTGCCTGGGGGTCAGCTTGCTCAGGGATCTAATCAATTTCCTGGCCCATCCTGAGTGCTCAAGAAGGGGCCGTCCTGCCTCCCCGTCCTCTGCCTGGGTGTGGAGGAGAGAGGACCCAGGGCCGCACGGTGACACTGAGCCTGGCTGGCCGGCTCCGGTGCACAGGCTGGGGCTGCCTGGTGAGCACGGCTCAGCATGGTCTCTGCCAGCCATGCCGTGGGCTGTGTTTCTACCGCTGGAGAAGCCTCAGCCCCAGAGAACAGGGAGGTCTCTGAGTCTCCAGCCCTCGGTAGGGAGCAGCACAACCCAGGGGGCCCCAGGGTGGAGGTGGGGGTAGGAGTGAGAATTGCAATCAGAGCTGTCACCCTTCTGAGGCAAGAACTGTCATTAGTTGTTCTGGCCCATAATTGGGGTCCAACCACCCTCTGGCTCCAGATGAATTTCGGGACCGTGATTATCTGTGATTAGCCACTTCGTGCTTCGGAATGCTGATTTCACAGTCCCCTCCACTCCCGCCCAGCCCTTCCCGAGGGCGCTGCCAGAAACACTCAGACAAGAGCTTCTTGCTCTGTGAGACACGCACAGCAAACTCTTGCCTCCACTTTGCTATGTTCGTGCGAGTCAAAGCCAGACAACAGGAAGTGAATGCTACTGAGCTGCTCTGGTTCTGAGGGGAACGTGCCTGCCAGCCCCTTCCTCTCCGGCTGGGAAGGACATGGGCTTATGAAAACCCAGCGCAGGTCGGGTGGCCTGGCGGTGCAGGTGCAGACGGGAGTCAGGCCCGACTGGGCCCCCATACCTGCTCTGCCACTTACTGGCTGTTTGGCCTTGGGCAAGTTCAGAAGCCCTTCTGGGCTTTTCTCGCCTGTACAGTCGGGCTACCTGCCTTAGGAGGTGCAGGGGGGATTATAGAGGTCAAGTCATTCAGCTGGTCAGGGAGTCACTGCCTCTCCACTGAACCCCTCCTATGAGCCCGGTACACACCTGCAGAAGCAGGTGAACAGGACAGAGACCTCGGGCTCAAAACACTTCCATTCTGGGGAGACAGGATAGATCGGGACATTCACAAAGCACTTTCAGGGGCTGGTCACTGCGGTGTGGTGAGTGTCACTTGGGGCGGTGGCCCTCGCGGGGGTGGCAGGGCGAGCTCTTGGGAGGCAGCATCTGATGGGACCTAAGGCTGGGCAGGGTCCAGCTGGGTGATGGGGGGACAGTGAGGACAGAGCCCTAAGAGGTGGATAAGCGTGGATTGTTTGGGGTCAGAAGGACCCCTGGGATGGCAGCATCCTAACTGAGGGGCAGGGGGACATCATGCAGGGCCTTGGTGGCCACAGTGAGGCAAGTGGATGTCACTCCAATCACAACTCGGGGGAGGCCTGGGAGGGCT
>NW_006296627.1:2902524-2904864 GCF_000327345.1 Myotis davidii | reverse complement strand
ACTGACCAGATCCGTTTTCAGCTTTAGAAATAGCTCCTAGGACCTCTGTGCTTCCCACCGGCAGCTTCAGAACCAGATACCTGCCACTCGTCTTTGATCCAGGCTGTCCAGGCATTGCTCAGAGTACCAGCTGATTTGCTGAGTGGTTAGGTTGGAGGTTGGAGGGTTCAAAATGATACTCGAACCTCGGCCAACTAGGCCAACTGCTCACCTGGTGCTCCAATCCCCCCTTTAGTATCTGTTCATGTACCCACAAGGGTGAGGAGCTCCCCACCTTTAATGCTAGTGTATTACCTGGAAAACACCATCTCTCAGGAAATATTTCTTACAGTGAGTTGAACTTAAGCTCCTCTCACTCACACTGAGCACCATCTATGCCTCCCGCACACACATCCCCCCCACCCCCTAGAACTGCTGAGGCTCAGCTCCTTCTCTGCCTCAGGCTCCTCCCGGGGGGCCTGCGAGCAGGGGAGCAAGTTCTTCACCTCTGCTTCTGGCAGCCCCTGACTCCGGAGGAAACATCTGGCTGATGCTCTCCCTTCTGAGGTCTCAGGGTGTCCACGGGCCCCTCCCCTTTGGGCCTCTCTCCCCAGCTCTTCTGAGAGGACGGAGGCCACAGGACAGCCCTGGACACATTTGAACCCACTGCCTCTGCAGCCCATCTGGGCAATGCATGCCCCCTCTCAGCATCGTCCACTGCCTGCTCCCTCCTCTCTGCACCCGAGACTCCAGGGCAGTGCTGTCTCAGGACGCTGCAGGAGTGGGCGCTATGGGAAGTCAGCCTCTGGGCCGCCTGGGGGAACAGAAGAGACAGGGGACTGTCTACTGCCCTCTCATCTGCCTGCAGTGAGTGCTTTCCAGGAACTGAGAGCTCCCTCCCTCTTGTTGAGCAGGGACTCTTTGCCAGGCACTGTGCTCCACAGGGCTGTCAGCGTAGCTGCCCACGTGCATGGCCCAGTTCCCTGGAGGGCCGTGGTGCTGTGGTGCCAGCCCCTGGAGCATGCTCAGCTCACACCCGGATGTGCTGGTCCTGGGAGCACTTCGCCTGCTTTGCCTCACTTGTTCCCCACACTAGAGGGCAATGCTAGGGGGATGCCTGTTTTATAAATGAGCACATGGAAGCAGCTCAGAGAGGCTGTGTAACAAGTCCAATGTCAAAAGAATTGAGGTTTGGCCAAGTTGGAAGTCAAACCTTCAACTCCAGAGCCAAGGTCTTTGCCGCTGAACTCTAATTGCCGGGAGTTGCATAGCGGAGGGTTCAGCGACACAGATTTTGAAATCGGCTTCGCTCAGACCCCGCCTTCATCATTACTACCCACTCTACCTGACTGGGGGCAGGTTACTCTGAACTGCTGTCTTCTTTTCTGTAGAAGGGAGATGTGAGTCCTACCTCACAGAGCTGTCAGCAAGACTCAGAGAGACGTACATGCCAGAGTAGCAGGTACAACCCGGCACCTTGTCAGAGAGAATTGAATGGTGGCTTAAAAGACCACACTGTCCAGAGGCCCATGGCAGGGCTGGGGGCCACCCAGGGGCAGCACTGACCCCTAACACCCAGCAGGCGGCAAGACCAAAGCAGCCAGCCCCAGTCCACTTGGCTCCCCAGCCCTGCCCTCACCTGGGCCACGGGGGGACTTATTAAGGAAATGGCGGGTTTCAGGCCCGCAGTGGGGTGCTGCAATCTGGCCTGCAGCAAATTGCCTCCTGCATAGCGAGATCAAGCCTCTTCCGAGGAAGGGTGTAATCATCGCTGCGTTTTAGTGTTTTAGCGCCTGCATTGTGAGAAGGGCTGAGCTGGAGCCACTCCTAGGGGGCCGAGAGCTGAGTAAAGCGAGGATACAGTGATGGGTAGCAGCTTATTGATTGGGGCTTTTCTGTTGCCTTGGGATTGCCGCTCAAGGGACAAAGCTGAAAGCACTGTGTGCTGAGAGGTCCCCCATTCAGAACAACGAGCCAAACAGACTTACTCAGAGGCGTCTAAGCAGTCCCCCAGCCCCCCACAGCCCCACAACCTTATATGGACTCCGAGCCTATAGAAACCAAGGCCTTGGGAGTCAGGAGAAATTCTGGGAACTAGGTCACCATCCAGGGCAGGGTGATGTGGCTGTTCCTGCCCCCTCCCCTGGGCATCTCTTCCACCAAGTCTAGTGAGACAGGTCCAAGAGGACATGGTAGAGGACAGGGGTGCCTAGAAGAGGCCCTTAGTGTCTTGGCCCTTCTGGGCATCTGTGGTGCCACCTCAGCTCTAGGTAGAGGCTACAAGCAGAGAGCTGGAGAGATGGCAGAGTGAGAGATGAATCTATAGGGAGGGGGTGTTACAGGTGTGCCCGCCACTGGTCT
>NW_006296627.1:2879012-2902475 GCF_000327345.1 Myotis davidii | reverse complement strand
CTGCTGAATGGTGGGTAGATGAAAGGGCTGGTCCCCAATGAGGGGGTCCCTGAACAAGAGAGGTGAGGGAGCACTCCCAGGGAAGAGGTGAGTGAGGTTCCCTGCTTCTCCCCTAGGAAAGAGGGGACGGGAAGAAGTATCTTTTCCATTGGCAGGTCCTAGACCAAGTCTAGGCTGGGCTGTACTTAAAGTAGATACTGAAATTGAAACCTGCATCACTCTGGACTGGCCTTATATCTTTTTTAAAAATATATTTTTATTGATTTCAGAGAGGAAGGGGGAGAGAAAGAGATAGGAACATCCATGATGAGAGAGAACATCATTGATCGGCCGCCTCCTCCATGCCCCACACTGGTGATCGAGCCCACAACCTGGGCATGTGCCCTGACCCGGAATTGAAATGTGACTTCTTGGTTCATAGGTCAGTGCTCAACCACTGAGCAATGCAGGTCAGGCTGTCCTTATTCCTTCGCAGAGTGCCTACAGGCCTGCTTGGGTGTCATCCAGGCATTGAATGGAGAGTAGACAGAGCAGGGCTGGGGCAGTGATGGGAGGAAAATGAAGGTTCCTGATGGCGTCTACTTAGTTCAGACTATTCAATAAGAAAACAATGTTTGACTGTTATTTTGGTCTGTTGTTTTAAAAGGAGAGTATATTATGAGTATATAAATGTGTGTGTGAGAAAGAAACAGAGACAGAAAGAAAGCTTGACTCCTAAAACTCTTCAAGGGAAAGTATGGTTTTAGGTCATGAAACAAGGCCTTGGAAGAAGTTGGTGGACCAAACATAGGATCCACTGTTGGGCTAGAAGCAGAATCTGAGAAACTGCGAGTGAAGTGAGAAAGAGGCAGGCTGGCTGAGTGTTTCCAGGCATGGATTTGGGGGTCACGCTCAGCCACCTACAAGCTGTGTGGCCTTGGCAAGTCACATAACCTCCTGGGTTACCTGAAGGCCTTCTGTACAAAATATAGAAAATACATAAAACTTACTTTCTAGAAAAGCCACTGTGAGGGTTGAATAATTGATGAAAGTATTTAGTTCAGTTCTCTGACAAGAAAATGCAAAAGCAACAAAAATAAGGAAGTGATGCTTTCCCTATACAAATATTTATATCTAAGAAAAGTCACTGTCCTGCTCACCGTCCTTTAGTACATATGCTGCGTGTACATTTGAAGTCAGGTCGGTCTCACTTTCACTTACCAGATCCTTCTCAGACACAATGAGCATGCATGAAGCCCTCGCAGAGGGACACAGTCTGTTTGTGTTCAACTTGTATTAACTCAACAGCCATTGCTTAGCATGAAGTCTACCCGGGGGGCCTGGGTGGGTAGGTTTGCTCTTCAATCTGGACCTCCACCACAGCCTCACCTGGATGGAAGACCATGAGTGTGCCATGCCCTAGGCTGCTGGGAGCATGAGTGGAGATGAGTGTGTGCATGTACATGGGCACCAACACCAAGGTCACCGTGAGAGATGGGCACAGTTATCTGAGGTTCTGGGTACTCTTGTCAGAGCACTGAACTACCAACTGTTGAGTGAAACTGGGTCTTTTGCTTATTGTGATGGACAGACCCAACAGTGACCCTCAATAATATCCTGTTTCCTGGTGCCCATGTCTCTGTGTAATCCCCTCCCCTTGAGTGTGTGCAGGAACTATTACTTGCTTCTAATCAATAGAACATAGCAATGGTGATAGGATAGCATCCTGTGATTATATTTCACATATAAAACCGTCTCAGTAGACTAGAGGGATAAAAAGAGAGACTCTTGCTGGCTTTGAGGAAGTAAGCTACCACTTGCACAAGCTTATAGAAAGGGCTATATGGCAAACTACCGTGGGTCACATGTCGGAGCCAAAAGTGGCCCCTGGATGACAGATGGCAAGGGAGTAGTGATCTCAGTCCTTGAGCTACAAAGAGATGAACTCTGCCAACAACCCAAATGAGCTTGAAGCAGATCTTTCCCCAGTCAAGCCTCTGATGAGACTGCAGCCCTGGTCAACACCTGGTTGCAAACTGGTGAGACCCTGAAGCAGAGGACACAGACTTCTGACCTACAGACTGTGAGCTAATAAATGTGTGAACAGTGTTAAACTTTGTATTTGTGGTATTTGTTAGGCAGCAATAGAAAATGCGAGTTCTGCTTTTGGTAAGGCAGGGAGAATAAATAACTTGGATTCTTTCTTTCCCCATCACTCCTGCCCACCAGTCTCACAGGGATGCAGATAAATAGCTATAAATTGTTCTAATCTCCTGGAGAAGAGCACTAATACATCGTGTGGTGATTATATCATCAAAGAGGCTTTTAAATTCATCCAAAAAGCAAATCTAGTGAATTGGATGAATAGAGGATTTTGAGAAGTTTGCAAATACACTATGCTTGGTAAATGCTGGGAATTGAGAAGACTTTCATTACGGATGCTCAGTTCCCGTGATGGGTAATTATCGAGGCAGAACAGGATCTGCAAAGCAGCCCCTTCCTGGGGCCTAACAACAGATATAAAAGGATAGGTTCATAATCACTAATGAGGAAGAAAACTGAAGGTGGTGTCTCAAAGAGTAATTGTCATCCTCAAGAACAGCAGAGCCTCCTCATTAATGTTTTATCCTGGGACCCAAAGTTCAGATATGGTATGCCTTTTGAAGGTGGCATAGCATGGGGCAGCCATTCTTATTGCTTGTGGAGATTTAATAAATCCCACATCATTGGGCTGAAATTTTTCCACCTTACCTCAAAGCTTTGGATGTCAGCAGGTTTTAATGTAATTGGTAGTCTGTGATGATTTAAGACACTGACTTTGGAGTCAGATCAGACAGACCTGAGTTCAAATCTTATCTGTATCATTGTATCAGTTAGTTCTTGCTGCATTAACAAGCACCCCCAACTCTGATAAAGTAAGAAGCATTTGTTTAGCTCACAAGGATGCAGATTGGCTGGGAAGTTCTGCTTCTCTGGACTTAATTTGGCTGATTCTTTGCTGGGCTTGCTCATGAATCTGCCATCAGAGGCTTGGCTGGGGTACAGCTGTTCTTGGATGGCTTCGGGGGGGATAACTGAGCTGTCTTGGTTCTACCTCTCATCCTCTGGCAAGCCAGTTTGAACTTACTCATGTGGCAGCTGGCAGAACTCAAGAGAAAGATCAGACGCTTGCAAAGCCTCTTGAGGACTAGGCTTAGAACAGGCACAGCCTCACTTCTACTGCATTTCCTTGATCAAAGTCTTAAAGGCAGCTCAGATTCAAGGGCTGGGGAAACCACCTCGCCTCCTGATGGGAGAGGCTTCAAAATCACGTGCAAAGGGAGTGCTTCCAGGGAGACTATTCATTACGGTCATCAATATTTTTTCCCCAGGCAATGCTATTCCAAAAGCAGCAAGAATGGGCACACTTCAATGTGCAAGCACTTTTCAAGAGGATAGCAGTCAATAGGTTGATGAACACAGGGTCTAGCATTGCCACAGAAATCTCTGTACCCCATGTCTTTCCCCCCACCATTCAAATCTTCTCCAGCTCCTGCACAGCCAAGGCCCCTGCCCCGAGCCATGCCTATGAGCAGCACCGTGCAATAGAAATCAAGTGTGAGCCACCCATACACTTTCTAATTTTCGAGTAGCCATGTTTTAAAGAAAGCAAAACAGAGACAGGTGAAATTAATTTTAATAATATATTTTATTTAACTTAATGTACCTAAAAGATTGTCATTTCAACAAGTAAACAGTAGAAAACGTGATGTGAGGTGTATTTTTTATATCTGTCTTTAAAAGCCAATGCATTTAATATCTGACACAGCCTATCTTAGTTCGGACCAGCCATGTCTGCAGTGCTCAGTGACAACGTGATGAGGGTCCCTGTAGTAAGGACCTCACCCCTCAATTGTTTCTCCAGCATGACCACGCCGTGAATTTCCTTCCTAGTTCTCATGGTTAGTGATGCAACGGTTATTTTGTATGTTACTTGGCAGGCGTTGCCATTGGACTGTGGCCTCTTCAAAGGCAAGTTGGTGTCAGCTTTATTCACTCTGGGTCTTGAGGTCTGGAACAGTGGCGCACAGTACAAGCTCATTGAATAGATGTGTGAGCGACCCATGCCTGAGTGGCCCATGTATGTAACTCCTCCAGCCCTTTGGAGAGAGGACTCTGTGCAAATAGCTCCGGTCAAGGGCCAGCGATCATCCTCGCTCGTACAGCTACCTGTGCATCCTGCCGACCCTGCTCCCACTGAGTCTGCTCAGAGCAGGCCTTCCCATCCCTCGTGTGGCAGATACCTCGGGCCTCCTCTACACCCTCGGGAGCCATGTTTCTGATCAGAAATACTTGACAGCCGAGTGTTGATATCCGAGGCCTTGGCAGCTACGGGGCCTCATGGCCTTGCCCAGGAAGCCGAGCTCTCCCTGCGGGGAAGCCCACATTCTTAAATTTAGAAACCAGGGCTTTGTGATCTCAAATAGCACATCCTTGTCTGTAATTTTGAAATCGGAGCATCTCAAGGCCTCCACCCAAGGAACTGATCTCCCTCTTGTCTTCCAAAACCCTTCTCCACATGTGTATCATTATGAAGCTGCAGGATTGCGTGGTCCACCCGCAGAGCTGGCTGCCCTTCGGAGACCCATTTTTGAGTAAATCCCACATCCTCGTGTTTATGAGGCCACGGACCCTCAAGGGCCTCACCCGTGAGGATGCCCTTGGTGTCCCTGAGCCGCACTTTGGATAAACACCACAGTGCTGGGATGATGGCGCTCATGGGCCAACAGGAAAAGAGAGGCTTTGGGTTTTATATGCTGTACCTATAGTTATAGGAAGACTTGGCCGGCACCCGGCCAGATCCGCAGAAATAAAAACAGTCCCAGTGGCAGGATGGGTGACATTTCACTCTCTACTTCCCATACTTTCTGGAATATCTGCCTTTATAAGAAAAACTGTGACCAAAAAAACAAAAACAAAAAAAACCCCCACACAAAACGCTTTGTTCCTCCCGCAGGGTGATGAGGATGATTTATCAGAGTTTAACAGCCGAGTTTCCTCTCTGCCCAAGGCCTGCTGACCTTCTGGAAAATCACTGAAATTTATCATTAGTATCAAAATTGATGCCTCCAGTGCCTCTGTGGTTCATGTTTGCTCTGCACGGTGATGGAAGAGGGTGAGAGCAGTGCCCCAGTGAGGGCAGTGCATCTATCTTCTCAGGGCAGGCGACAACCAGGCAATTATGGTCCATTTCCTAGCGGGGGCCTGGTGATGATGCGAGCCCAGGATGAGAGCCTTGTCTGCTCTCAGGGGAGAGCCCATCGCCCCAGCAGTGACCAGGAGCGGGGAGGAGGGCTGCCCCCTGGAGGATGTGAGGATGCTGATCTGGGGGAGAGGATCCAGAAGGTCTGTTCCTGGGCCCAGGGAAGGAAGCCCTAAAGCAGGGGTGTGTCAATTGGGGGTGTTTTTCTCCTGCCAGGGGGCACTGGCAATGCCTGGAGATATTTTTTATTGTCACAACTGGGATAGGGATGCTACTGGCATCTGCTGGGCTGAGGTCAGGACCCAGGACAGCCCATCACAACAAAGCATTATCCAGCCCACAATGTCCTAGTTGCTGAGGTTGAGAAACCCTGCCCTAGGGCAGGAGATGGGGTTCTTCTCAGGGGCCTGGGGCAGCAGTCAAGGCCCTGATAAAGAAGTGGGCTCAGTACTAACAGCGGTGCTGGTAGTGACAGCTGACACTGGACTGGAAGGGAGCTGCTATAGGGGCCTCTGCCAAAGCTTATCAGGGCCTCCTAATGTTGAATGAGCCCCACCCCACGCTGCCACACCAGAGGGACCTCATAGCATCCTCCAAGCATGCCCTACACCAAGCATGTCAAACTCAAAGGCTAACACAGGCCAAATAAACGAGGTATGAGGCTCATGGGCCGAGAGTTTGACATGCTTGCCTACGCGATGCCCTCTGTACCTTTTCCATGCTGTTCCTCTGCCGTTCCCTTCCCCCAATTCTACCTGATTTAATCAGACCCATCCTTCAAGGCTTAAATGCCACAAAGCCTGCCCTGACTTTCTCTCCCTTCCTTCACTGAGTTGAGGTTGGACATTACCTTCAGAACAGAGGAGGGATACAGAAGGTTTCCATGGTTAAATGCACGAATTCTGGCTTCCCATGCATCTGGGCTGACATCCTGTTTTTGCTCTTTGTTACTTAGTTGGTGTTAGACAAGTAAGTTTAAACTTGCTGAACTCGGTTCCCACATATCTGGAATGGGGCTCAATTAAGGGTGACTGGGAAGATTCGATGGAGTAAAGTGCATTTGCAAAGCTTGGCGTGCAGTAGGATGGATAAGCATCGGAGCTAACCTTTACTGGGCCCTGCTCTCAGAGCTTTGTCTTGTCTATGGATGCCATCATCACCCCGACTTTCCAAATGAAGAACTGAGGCCCCTCAGAGAGTGAGTGGCTCACTAAAGTCGCCCAACTGGGCAGCAGGCACTGCAGCCCGCAGTGGAGGCAGTGCAGGCGCTGCCCACCTCTGCAGGATTCAGATGCACATGCTTCCTTTCCTGGGCTGCCCCCAGTGACGGCAGGTACAGGCTCTCGGCTGATCCAACCTGTGACTCTGTAGCCCAGCGCATACCTGGCTGTCTCTTACGCAGAGTGCCAGGTCCACATTCCATTCAGAGGTCAGCAGGCCTTTGAGATCAGTACAACCGTTGTAGCTATTTTACAGATGAGGAATGAGGCTCCCAGAGGCTATATGACATGCTCAAGGTCACACAGCGTATAAAAGGCAGGGCCAGGTTCAACCTAGATCTCCTGACTCCAAAGCTAACAATAGTATGTGTTTGAGTGATAATAACCTAATAACCATCACAGATGGGTAATAGCTAACATTAGCATGTTCCGCGTTCCAGGTACCGTGCTAAGCCCTCTGCAGGTATAACTTACAGGGTCCACTTTTGTCACCAATGTACAGGTCGGGGCACGGAGACTTCCAGGGAGAACGACTTTCCTAAGGCTCCCAGCCACTCCGACGCTTATACCCTGTGGTCTGCTAATTTCCCAGAACCTCTCTCTCCCATGTCAAGAACTCTGCGCCCCAGCCAGGCGCCTGCCCCAGAAGTCGTTAGCAAATTGCTCTGGCCACAGCAGCATGTCCCTGGCAGGCCTGGCCTGGCCTTTGGAGGTTGAACTCAGCTGGTGTCTAATGAGCCTCTCTGGGGACAAAGACAGCTGGACTCCTTGTTTAGGTCCTGCTGTCAGGACAAAGCATGAACTGGTGCGTGCTGGTCTTTGGTACTAAATAATTGGCTTCAATTAAGTGGGCTGGATGGAGTGGGGCATGCGGAGGAGCAAGAACATGGAACTTAGGAAAATGCAGGTCGCAGGGTGGAGAGTCAGGCCCACCAGGGATCCATGCTGCCCTCGGCCGCCTCGGGAAAGGGTCGTAACTTTCCTTGACTCAGTTTCCTCCTCTGTAGAATGGAAAGAGGAAAAAGGAACCTCTGGCAGGAGTTTTCAAATTGCACTTTGCAAAGCCAGGATGGTCCCTGGGGTTGCCGGATCTCTAGGTGTCCAGTGTGTGGCACCTGGTCAGCCAAGTGCCGCCAGTAGGTGATTTGTAGCGTACCTCCCTCCCCTCCTTACCCTCCTCTCCATGGGGCCCAGCGCCCGGCCTGGCTCAGCCTGGGCAACTGCCCAGGAGAGTCTGCAGTCCAGAGAGGCAGCACCATCCCCAAGGAGCCCTGTGAAGCTGGGCTTTGGACCCAAAGCATCGGTTGATGGTGTTCCTTCCTCCCCGTTTTCTCAGGCAGCTCCCCTGAACTGGCATGAAGCGTTCAGTTTCCGTTCTCCCACGGTGTTGATGCCTTGCAGCTCCTTGGGAGAGGTGGCCGCATCGCCTTTTCACTGGGGGCTCGGCCAAGAGTTTCTGGATTGGCACTTTTCTCGCCCACCGTCTTCTCTGCTGTCCCACTGATGGGCCCTTCCTTGGCAACTGGGGTGCGAGCTGGCGAGTGGGAGTGAGGGCTCCGGCACAGCTCCTGGCTCAGAGCAGATGTTCTCCCAGACCGGAGGAATCCGAGTCAAGAAGGCTCCCTCACTGTAGCAGGGACACCCCATCTCCCACGGCGGGCTCGAGAGTCAGGGAGATGATGCCGGTCCCCCCTCTTTTTCTCCCCAGTGCACAATGGCTTGAGAGGGGGATGGTGCAGATGGCGGCCCCGCATGGCTCTGTCCTCGGCAGCAGGGGCGTGTCCTGCCCACCTGAGATGCCGCCTCACTCCCCGGCCACGATGCCTGTACTAATGCCTGATATTTACTGTGCAGGTAGGTTCTACCCTCGGTTTAAAACGAAGGTACGATACACGCAATGGCTATGACTCAGCCTTAGAGAAGAAGGGAATTCTACACGTGCTGCAACATGGGTCAACTCTGAGGATGTTATGTTGAGCGAAGTAAGCCAATCACAAAAGGACGAACACTGTATGACTCCCCTATGTGAAGTACCTAGTGGAGTCACGTTCACAGAGATGGAAAGTAGAATGGTGGCTGCCTGGGGCTGGGGGAAGGAGGGAACAAGGAGTTTGTGTTTAAAGGCCACTGAGTTCACATTTTACAAGATGAAAAGGCTGCTGGAGGTGGATGGTGGCCATGGTTGCACAACAATGTGAATGTCCTTAATGCCACCGAACGCTGCACTTTAGGATAGGTGTTTTTTACCAAAATAAATAAAACCCAGAGGAGTTGTTGCCCCAGGTTACATAGCTACTAGGAAGTGGAGCCTGAATTGGAACCCACGCAGGGTGACTCTAGAATTCACACTCATTACCCTGAAACCTTTCCCATGGACCACTGTGGTGAACAGGGGGAGAAAGACCCTGAGCGAACAAGCCAGGGCCCACACAGCACAGGCCAGGGATGGAGGTCAACGGGGGTGTCTCCCAGCCTCTCTGAACCAGTGCCTCCCTGTGGAAGGGAGAGTGTAAGGATACCACCTCAAGGGCTGACTGTGAGGATAAAATGCGATCAGGTTCTCAACGTGGTGCTGAGCTCGGTGCCGAGGGTTAAATACGTATGAAAAGAGGGTAGCCCGTGCCACAGTGTGGGCCCCGTCACTGAAGTTTGCGCAGTCTGCTGTGGGAGTGATGCAGGAAGGAATGTGACTGTTAACATCAAGGATGCTCCTTGAAGGAAGTATTATTTGAATGAAGGGTAGAGTAGGGTTTCAACAGGAGGCTGTGAGGTAGGATGGCATTCTTGGTAGAGGTTACAGCTTGAGTAAAAATCAGGAGGTAGGTGTGTGTGTGGGGGGTGGGGGGTGTCTGATCTGTTCCGAGAACTTGCAACTAGGCTCTTGTAGTTGGAGTGTAGGATTGAAAATAATCAATCAGTTCTTTGGGATGCAAGTTACAGAAACTCAGCTCAAAGGGAATTTTTCGCTCATGTTATCAAGAAGAATGTGGGCCATGAGCTTCAGGTGCGGCTGGATCAAGGTGCTCCAGTCTTTCTTCCATCTCCTGGTTTTGCCTTCCTTGCACTGGTTTCACTCGGAGGTAAATGAATGTCTCCAGGCTTTTCTCCCACCTGCTTCAACCCCAGGTGGGAAAGAACAGGTCTTTCCCAGTCATTTCAAAGTCCCAGGGCTGACACCGATGGACCCAGTTTCCATGTCAAGCCATCCCTGAAGCACGCCATGCTCAGAACTATTGCTTGGACTGGGGCTTGGGCCCACTCCTGGATCTGGGATTGGCAGGGGAGTGTCATCCTGTCTGGATGCCATGGGCTGGGAGTGGAGGCTGAGCAGTTCCTCAAAGGAAAACCAGAATGATGTTTCCGGAAGGAGGGAAATGAATGGTAAGCAGACAAAAACACCGAATGTCCTCTAAAGGTAGCAAGAATTAAGACTGCAAAGAGAAGCCCTCCTAATTCACACTGCCTCCCTCCCCCAACTCTCCACCTCCCAGCGCCCCCCCTGCCCTCCCCTCCAAGATGTACTCATTTGCACCTCCTTGGTTCCTCTCTGTACGTGTTCCCAACCTCCCTGGATGCTGGGTGTCATCTGGTCCCATCAGAGGTGCCAGCAACACCTTCTGGCAACACAGCACCTGCCAGCTGCCACCCCCAACCCATGTAAATTTCTGGGAATTGATGGCAGGATGTGTGTGTCTCTGGCTGACCTGTTCCTGCAACCCCTACCCCCTGTCTGTGAGATCCCGACTGTCTGGGAGAGCATGAGACATTTTGGCCCAAACGAACCTTAATCAGGTTTTTTAGTACAATCCCAGAAGGCCTCCCAGGCTCTGCTGACATGCCAGCACCAGATATAGAACAGGCCCAGCCACCTACCCCGTAATTCTGTAATTTGTTCGAAATCAGATGATAACACTAGCCTGGAGAGACATTATTTGTGATAACCCAGCCAGTCCCCCTGGGTTTGGTCCAAGACAACATCACTGTGGAGAAGCATGCCTGTGGCTTCAGCCCTCCTCTTTCCATCGTCTTCCCTTTTTAGCTCCTATTCCTGGTCCCAATGGCCATCTGCTGCTGCCGCCTCTCTCCCCTCCTCCCCAAGTCCCTGAAAATCTCACGCGGTGTGAAGGAAAGGGGCCATGTACTCATTCATTCACCCTACACTTAATTGTTGTGCTTATTCTACGTGTGCAGACACTGAGAGGTGCTGGGGACAGGGGCAGGACTGTCACCGACTGGCCCTGGCCCTCAGATGACAGCCTAGTGGGGGAGGGGAAGCCGAGTCCCTCTCGGGAGGATTTGGGGTCTTTGGTGACAAGCCTCCCAGTGAAGCAGAGCCAGGAGGGTGTCAATCACTATCTAGGGTAACCGGGCCTGGAAGTGTTGCCCAAAGTGAGTAACTGGGCATGCCCAGCAGATTCCCACTCTCAGCTCCCTCGAGAGCTGACCCCTTGACCATGGCCATGGGCTATTGTTCTGTCCAGGTTTGGAGATGGTCTTTTCTCGAGAGAGAGATGAGAGCACCTCAGGCTTCAGCCCTTCCTTTTCTGTGTCCTCGCTGCTTCAGGGAACAGTTCCCATTCATTTCACAACAGAAAAGGGTAGGAGCACCTGCTAAGGCTGCGGGGCCAGCTGCTGGGGTCAATGGTGAGCCAAATCCATGACAGAAACAAAAGGGATTCACAAGTGAATGTTGAAGGATATCTGTCTGCAATGAAGGAAAGGTTCAGGGCTGTGAAAAGCAGTCACAGGGCAAATTAACTCCGGGGGTGGGGGGTGGAGGTGTCAGGGGAGTGAGCATTGAAGGGAATCTTAGCAGACAGCTGGCACTAAGTCAAGGAGATGGGGGAGGGGTCGGGGGAGAGACAAAGGTCTGAAGGCTGGAGCATGGGTGTTGGAGGAACAAGGGGCTGGGTGAAGCTGGAAGGTGGGTGGTCTGGCCCTTGGCCCTTAAACTTCATTTGGGTGCAAAGATGGCCACTTTGGGGTACCCTGGTTGGTCTCCTATCTCGCCTGTGGGTGTACCTCCTGGGCAGCTCTGCCACCCTGCTCAAGACCTGCACTCATGACAGCCAGTGGCATTAGACTTTCAGAGAAGCAAGGAATATTATTTTTGCATAAGTATGACCTGGCTTCTCCATATTTAGACTAAAATATTCTGTTTATCTGGAATTTAAATTGCACTGTATCCTGTTTTATTTTGGTTTTGGTTTTGGTTTGTTTCTGTGCTGAATCTAGCAGCCCTGGGTGGGGGATGGAGACACTCCTGCTCCTCCTTGGGCTGCCCTGTCACCGCAGGCGGATTGACTAGACCATGGCCCGCTCCCACCCTTGTCCTCTGCTCCACCCCTCCGTTCCCGCCCCCTTTATCCTGCATCCCGCCCCGCCCCGGGGATTCCCACTGAGGGAGCCATGGGAGAAGGCAGCCGGCCAGAATGCCTCTCCTGGTCACAGTCAGGAGCAGGGAGAGAATGAGGACTTGCCAGTTGTAGGGCCCAAATAGGGCCCCACAGTTCCACTCTGAGCCATCTCTCAGGCTGTTCCCTCTGCCTGGCACTCCTTCCTTGCCTCACCTGCTTGTCAGAAGCCCAGTTTGTCACCAGCTCAGAAGAGTTTTTTCTGACCTTTCCATCTCTCCCAGTTCCGGGAGACTTTGGTGACAATAATAGCATCTGCCACCATTTGCTGTGCCAGACGCTTCCCATGTGATTCTCACGTCACCTGTGGGCTCCTATCTCGTTGCACAGATGAGAAAACAGGCTCACAGAGGCTAGACAGCAGGGATGCAAACTCAGGCCTCACTTGGGACTGCATGCGCCCTCACTCCCAGGCAACCCCGGGCACAGCTAGGCTCAGACCATTCTTGCCAACAGCACTTTCAGGCCACAGAAGCCCCCTCCACCACTCCCCCTTCACACCTTTCTCTTTCCAATTATAAACCCATTTCCTGTTCAAACCGGCAGGAAGCAAGGTTTCCTGTTTCCTTTTAAAATTCCCAACTAGATTTTTCTTTGACCTCTGAACCCTGAGGCTGGTCTAGCAGAAATCCATAAAGAGTTCTTGATTAAAAAAATAATAAGTTGGCCGTCTCCTGGGCCTTTGTCATCCTCTCGTCTGTTGTCATCTCGAGCCCGGAGCAGCAGCACGGGGCCTCTGCCTTGCTCGCTGGCAGTCTCCACCTGTGCCAACCTCTGCCCAGAGCTCTGCATCCCAGACTCTCGGGCTAATCAGGGTGATTGGTCTTAATCAGTTCCCTGCTGCCAACAAGCCACAGAGCAGCAGAGTGGGGATGGGCAGGGGAGGGAGTCTGAGCCAGTGGGCAGGGGCTTGCTGTGTGTGACTTGCTAAATGATGACCTGCTCTGAGCTTCAGTTCCCTCTTTCATATAAACCAGAGAGAGAGAGAGAGAGAATCTAATTCTATAATAATGAAGGCATTTGTTCGTGAGGTGTTTTTGAGCACCTGCTACCCATGCTAGAAAATGTTTGGGCCCTGGGATACATTTTTGAACAAAAGGGACAAGCCTCCTCCCTCTTAGCAATTATATTGTCTTGGGAGAGATTGAGGCTGTAGACATGCCCTGCCCACTATGGAAATCACTGGCCCACGTGGAGGTGTTGCATGTACTATCGTCTATTGGAGTCTTGATACCAGGGCTGGAGAAGTAAATGTGGGTGTTATCAGTAGATGGACGGTATTTAATGACCAGGATGGTGTCACATAGCACTTTAGGCTTAGTGACAATTGCTGTCCTTGAGTCCTACTTCACATCAGGCATATTATTATCTACTTTATTTTATTCAATCCTTAAAACAACTCTGAGATTACCTCCAGTTTACAGCTGAGGAAACACAGGCCCTTGTCCAAGGTCACACAGGATGTGATCCAAGCCCATCTGGTTCCAAAGCCCTCACTCCCTCAGTGGCCCTAGGAGAGCTGTGGGTGTGCTCTGACTGGAACAGGCTGGCCGGTTAGTTTTGACCTGGCTGGGGAGGGCCTCGGGTGCCAGCCACGGAGCACAACTCCATGCAGAGGCAATAAAGTCAAAGTCTCAGCAAGGGGCTGAGGCCACCTCGCTCACTTCCCTGGGCTCAGCTTCCTCTTGAGACCTCATCCTCACGAACTTGCAGCCCTGTTGACATCCCATCACCTGGGGGTCTGCCAGACAGAGCTGTGGCCTGATGAGGACCGGGGAGGAGAGGCCTGGGAGCTGCTGTCAGCTCCTCTGAAATAGGCCCGGGAAGCACAGAATGCCCAGGTCTCCCCTCCTGCCCAGAGACACGCCTTCCCAGGGAAGGGCAGACTTCTCTCTTCCCCTCAGTGTCAGGGCTGCTGACAGCTGTCCACACTCACCCCTCCTCACGGGACCTCGGAGCAGAAAAAGCTCTGAGATCATGTGAGCAATGCTCTCACTCACTCACAGATAGAAGCCTGAGGACAGAGGTGAGTCTGGACTGGAATACGGGTCCCTGCCTCCGTCTCATGGAGATCACATGGTCTAGAAGCCTTTCTCTTCTTCCCCCTGTCTCAGAACGGACAGTGATGGTTCCGAGTGTGCTCCCCCTGGCCAGCAGCATTGCAGTAGAAAAGCAGTCCCTAGGCCTGGG
The DNA here is from genome assembly GCF_000327345.1 of Myotis davidii. NCBI lineage: Eukaryota > Metazoa > Chordata > Mammalia > Chiroptera > Vespertilionidae > Myotis > Myotis davidii. The sequence continues at coordinate 2,888,430 of NW_006296627.1, read as the reverse complement.
GTCCAGCGACCTGTGCACTCCCAAGCTCTCCACATGATTCCGGGGCCTCCAAAGTTTGAGAACCACGGGCTCAGGCCTGGCCTCCTTAATTCAGTTCCTTCAGGTCATGCAGTCCTCAATCTTTATTGCATTTAACTGAGTCATTCTAAATACAGACACGATTCACGACACTTGGCTGCCCAAAACCCTCAGTAGCTCCCGGAATCAGACAGCTTTGGGCACCATTCCAATTTCCGTGGCCGTGCCTCTCATTTCAGCCGCAGCTGTGACGCGCAGCTCCATGCAAGTTTGCTTGTTGGCTTTCCATGCAGATTTTGACCAGCTTCACCCAGGGCCTGTGCTGTCTCCAGCACGAACACGTACACAGCCAAGAAGTGCAGAAGCTGTGGCCCCACGAGGCCACCTTGGCCAGTAGGAGATGGAGCCTGTGCACGAATGCTCCCCCCTCTTCTGGCGCTGTCCCCTCCAGGCCCAGGGGAGCAGCAACTTGGGTCCCACCCCAACACACGCTTCCAGTCCTGGATCACACTCTCCAACTCAGTGCTCACACCCAAGTCTCTGTTGTAGGCTCTGCTTTCTGCAGGCCCCTGGACTCAGGCATGCCCGTGACCTATTCCCGTCCACCTGAAGAATGTTTGATTCATGCACGGCTAGAATCTAGAACAGAAGTTATACACTGAGCAAGACACACTGCCCTCCTCCAGGCCCTAATAACCAGTGCGTCATCGCAGTGGGGAAGGTGAGGCCCCTCCAGGAGGCCTCCCTCCTTCCTTAGAGGTGTCACTGTGATGTGACATCCGACTCCAGAGGGAAGGAGCGCCATGCTTCCTGGCAGTGGAAGCATCCCCTGCATGCCCTTCTTTTCTTAGACTCGATCTCTCTTCCTGCATTAGATGGGCTCCTCTCTAACCCCCTGCAATCTCTGAGTCCCTAGAACTTCTGCAGAATGGCACAAATTGCTGTGACCATGAGCTGAGCATTTACTGTGGCCGGGCTCTGTGTGTAATGGGTGACAGTGTGGATCTGGGAACCAGACTCCCTGGGTTGGAGTCCTGGCTTTGCCACCTGTCACCCGCACAAATTTGGGCAAGTCACAGCCAGTCTGGGTCCCTGTGTCTGTGTTTGTAAAATGAGGGCAGCAATACTTGTCTCATGGAATTGTGATGTTAATATACATACAGTGTGTAGAGACATGAGTGTTCACCGCTAGTGCGGTTTAGGTGCAGCTGTTCTAATTAAGTTGTTAATCTCACCATAACCCTGTGATCTAAGCGCTACCATCCGGGTATTCAGTTGGAAACTGAGGTTCGGGGAGGTTCAGTGACTTGCCCAAGGTCACAGAGCTGGGCAGAGGTGGAGCTGGTACATAAACTAGTCCAGTCCAGAGCCCTGAGCACTGAGGGTGGGTTTCCTGGTCTAGGGCACTGAGTGGCATTGCTAAACCTTTCTTCCACCTCGAAGGGAGGCCTGGGTGCTGCTTGAGCCCCCACCTGTGGGTGGGCTTTGCTTCTGTGAAGGACAGAGACCGTCCAGGGATTTTTATGGGCCCTTGGGGTCCAGACCAGCCTCCATCCCCCCAAACCTTGCTCCCCTTTCTCCTGAATCCAGTCACCATTTCCCCCCAGCATTAGCTGTGGCCAAGTGGTGACATCCAAGCTGCTGAACTCAGGGAAGGAGTTTTTCTATGACAGTGTTTTCAAAGCTGCATCTCAAGGAAAATCTGTGCCCTTGGAGCCCTAGTGGGGTTAAGCAAAGAACAGCTCTGTGATTACACATGCCTGGAAAATGTCGGGTTACACTGAGTGAAAAGGTTTGTGTTTTTTTTTGTCCTGGGACTTCTGAGAAACTTTAACATGTCATTATGATTGTGAGTCTTCAAGGGGGAGTGAAGCATGCATGTTTCCCAAACAGATTTCCGCAGGGAACCCTTCCTGAGGACAGTCTGTTGGGTGTGCAGACCTCACTTTGAGTAGCTGCTGTAGTGTTTGGAACACTCCCACCCGCTTCCAGACGGACAGATTGCCTCAGACAGATGGGGGCTTCCCTCCTGCCTGGGAAGTCTGTTTCCTGCTCTTGGAAGAAGCCATGAGTCACCCACCTTGAGCTCTGGGTGCCAGCTCTGGGGTGCAGGGAAGGAGGGGCTCAGTGGGAAGGCACAAGCAGTCTCCTTGGCCATGGTCCTGGGCCTAGAAAGTGAACGCCACCTCCCAGGGCAGACCCGATAGTGGCTCAGGTTCTGCCACGACACATTGTCTATTACAGCCTTCTCGGTAATTAAAACTGAAAGCCTTCCACACCAGTTGGTTAATTAAAAGTTGCTTCTCTGAGCACCCGAGTTCCCTCAACCCTATGCTGACCCAGCCACCCTAGCCCCTCGCCTGGGATCCTCCTGGCCCTTCCTAGCAGCCAAGGGGTTATGCTTGGCACAACCTCCAGCAGGCCTGGGCCTAGTCCAACTGGTCACAGCCCTGCCACACCGGATGACAAACAATTTCACTATCATCCTTGGTATCAACTATGAGCACCCATCAGATGCTCTAGCATCCGCCTATGGGCAGGTGAAGAGCCCTGGGCCCATGGGGACAAAGAGACCTGGGACTCGACCACTTTTTCTGTCATTTCCCAGCTGTGTGCCCTTCAGAGGTGACCCTGTCCGCCTGCTTCTCAGCATCTCCCCTGCAGGCTGGGGGTTATGAGGGTGAAGGAGCCCAGGGTCAGCCGAGGGCCTGGGCCACAAAGGATGTTAGTTGTTTCCTCCTTCATCGTGGCACCCAGGACATGATGCTGGGAGGGGGAAGGTACCTGCAGTGATGTTCCTCTTAAGTGTCCCTTGCCCAGAACGGCCTCCTTATTAAGGGAGCTTTTCCACATCCACAGCTAATTACCCTCTAACTGCTGCCACCCGCTGGGCCCCGCCAGCTTTCTGCCACCTGCCTTCTGCCTCCTGCCCGAGCAGGAGATGGCGTCTAATTGGAAGTCACTGCGCCAACCTGGCAGGACTCCACTCCTGCTGGGGGAAGCAGTCTGGATGGGAGGCTGGCCCGCCCGGCTCTTGCAGGCCACTTTAGCCAAGAGACAGGGACAGCGAAGGCGACTGTGGCTTGGGCTGAGTTACTAACCCAGGGAGAGCAGGGCGGGAAGGGTGTCGGCTGAGCTCGTGGTGTGGGAGGCTCTGCATTGGCCTGGTCGTCTGTGAAAGCAATCTGGAGCAGTGGTTAGGGGTACACAGCTGGAGTCCAACAGACCTGGTTTGAATCTTTACTCTCTGATGACCAGCCTATGACTTTAAAAGCCTCATCGGATCCTCAGTTTTCCCATCTGAAGAAAGGGCATGCTATGGTGGGGAGGAAATGAGAAAAAGACATAAAGGGTTTAGCACAGAGCCCAGCCCACCGCCAGCCCTCAGTCACTGGGGCTGTTGTAACAGTTGCACACTCCTGATTCCATCCCACCTTTAAGGGACAAAGGCCCCACTCGGACCCTTTCACATCTGATATCTCATTTAATGCTCACAACAACTGAGTGAGGTTGATTGAATCTTTATCCACAGAAAAAGAAACAGATTCAGAGAGGTAAAGTGACTTGTTCAAGATCCAACCAGTGAACAGAAGAGGTCTAGTCCCGTTGCTCTTTCTGCATCTCCTCCTGACGTTCATTCATCAACGTACATTTATTGGGTGCCTGTCATGTCCCCCACTAGGTTCCAGCAAGGACTGGCCTCCAGACTTTTGGTCACCTTCACATCTGGGGTAAACACTAGCTTTATCTCCCACCCGCTTTTCCCGGCATGCCTCTGAAGTAGAGGTGAGAGATACTACTCTAAACACCGTGGAGCTGCAGCAGCCATCCTGTGACCATGAGACCTCAAACAGGAAGGACTCCAAGGCCAGTTGGAATTCTGGGTTCCTGATGGCATTGTTGAGGCCTGAACCACCACTTCAGTCATCCCCTCCCCATTGGTTTAAGGGCTAAATTCAGGCCAGTGGTTCTCAAAGCGTGGTACCTGCATGAATAGCAGCATCGGGATCATATAGGAACCTGTTAGAAAAGCAAATTCTTATCCTTCTCCCGCCACCCAGACCGGCAAAACCAAAAACTCTGAGTGATTCTGATGTGCACTGAAGTTTAGGAACCACTGGTTTAAGTGCCTGAGCAATTTGGTGCTTGTTTAGTTGCATCTGAATGCAAGTCTCATTGAAACCACCCCTCTGAGCTTTCACTCAAAGCGTTTTCTCTGCCCAGAAGGCCCCATTTCCCCCTTCCCTGCCAGTCTTCCTTGTGAAATGATTCATTTTTCATCCTAGAAACCCAGAATGGCAGAAAATTCAGCGGCTGCGAGTTGGCAAGGTGGATGATCTATTTTAGACTTGGTCTCAGCCGTCTTGGTGGGCTAGATATAGACGGGCACAAAGCTGCACGGCTGTCCCATTTTTAAATATTTCTGGTTCCAGCGGGGAAACTCAGAATCAGTGTTTGTCTCTCTCCCTTTTACCCGAGACTAGAAGGAGGGTCTGCCTGCTCCAGTATCCTTACTGTCGGCAGCCACAATTCCCAGAGCTTCTCTTCTCAGTAGGGCCACAATCTTGTCTTTGGTGGGCTGCTAGTATGTCGAGACAGCCGTTGTAGTTAGACTTTGCTGCGTAAGAGACCACGCCGAACTTGGTAGCTTAGAATCACAATTTCTTCTTTCCCTGACTCTGCCGTTAACTGGGCAGTTGTCCTGCCTGTCTTGTCTGTATTCAGCTGGACCCAGAATGGATGGCTGTGATGCCAGGCCCTTCTCTCTCCACATGGTCCTTCCCCCCAGACATCTTCACAGAAGGTGGTCTCAACACAGAGTTTCTAGGAGGCAAAGGCAGACGCTGAACAGCCTCTAGAGACCTAGGCTCCAAAACTCACACAAGCTCTCTTCTGCCAGATTCTACCGGTGGAGGGAGTCACAGGCAGCTCAGATTCAAGGTGTCGCTGTAAGAACATCCAAACCTGTAGAGAATTTTTGATTTATTTGGGTCAAACTGACAATTGCTGGAAAGCAATATCTCAATGGATTGAGAAAATGCTCCAGAGAATGGGCAGTTTTGCAGCTTATTTATGCACTAGAATCAAAGGAAGAGGCATCGGAGGGTTACATGAAATTCATTGGTGGTCGATGAAGCGGGTGGGACAGGGACAGTGGTTCCCAACCTTCCTAATGCTGTGACCCTTTAATACAGTTCCTCATGTTGTGGTGATCCCCAATTTCATTGTTACAAATTGAACATAATTAAAACAAAATGATTAATCACAAAAACAATATGTAATTATATATGTGCTTTCTGATGGTCTTAGGCAACCCCTGTGAAAGGGTCATTCGACCCCCAAAGGGGTTGCGACCCACAGGTTGAGAACCACTGGGAGGGAGCAAACAATGCCGGGTAATCTCAGGAATTGGATAAAAAGTCAATGGAGACACACATCTTTTACATGGGTGGACGGGATAGTTAATAATTAACATTTATGTCACACAGAGGTGGTCGTTGGGGACCAAGGTAACAATGTCCCATGATCTGTGAGGTGGGTGTGCACTGAGGGGTCTGGAAAAGAAGATTGCACCGACATTCCAAAGGTATGTTAATTTAGATGCAAAAAGACAACAGACAGGCTCACTTCAGGTAAAGACTGACCTTTGTCAAAGAAGCTACATGCTTGGGATGTGAATACCCACTATGACCTGCTTCTAGTTAGGAATTTTATGTCCAGCCCATCCCATGTGGCTGCTTTCTATCTCTGAGTTTGTAGGGCCAGCTACGCTGGCATCCCCTGGGCTGCTCAGGTTTAGTATGTGGCCCTGTTGAAGTCCACAATGGGGATGGAGCAACAGGCTCCGCCTCCATCTTCAGCCTAGTCATGTGGCAGAGACCCAACGTCCTAGGATGGGAGGAATGGATGGCCATTAAACAGCTCACCACAGCATCTTCCTGGCCTACATTTGCTTTGATCCACAAATGGCTTCAGGCTTCCTCTAATAACTTACTATTCCAAGTCCATTCTTGGTTCCTATTTTTCTTAGTCAGGGATTGCTGAGCTGCAAGGAACAGAAAGGACTCAGACCAGCTTAAATAAGGCCGGGGAGGGTGCAGGCGTCATGCACATGGAATGGTGTCGGGCATCATGGAATCTGGAGCTTTGAGGGACCAAGAAAGCAACTTACTCCCATTTACGACATCTCTCTCTTTCTATGTGGTCTGTCTTCTGTGCCTCTCTCTCTCTCTCTTCATTTTTTTTTCTACTTACTTGGCATCCTTGTGACTTCTCTCCTCCCCTGTAATTTTGGTCCAAGATACTCAAGTGAGAGTCTGTTGGTCTAGGGCAGGGGTGGGCAAACTTTGACTCGAGGGCCACAATGGGTTCTTAAACTGGACCGGAGGGCCGGAACAAAAGCATGGATGGAGTGTTTGTGTGAACTAATATAAATTCAAAGTAAACATCATTACATAAAAGGGTACGGTCTTTTTTTTTTAGTTTTATTCATTTCAAACGGGCCGGAACCGGCCCGCGGGCCGTAGTTTGCCCACGGCTGGTCTAGGGGGCATAGAGGGCTCAAAAGAGAACCTTGCCAATTTGACTTGCTGTGGTGTCCAAACTGGCCCCCGTTCCTCAGTCCCTACAGACCCAGAGGCCACCAGTCATTACCCAGAGACTTCATGTCTCTTAATTCATGTTTTTATTAAAGGAAAATGGTTCCTGACCTCACAGTGGGCTGGCTCCCTTGCTTAGCTGTCCGGCCCTCAGCTCCCAATGTCCAGGAAGACGTGACGTAGCAATGGCTTCCCAGCTGCACTCCTGTAGCCGGGCGGGGGGCCTGGATTCTCAGGGCAGCAGGCTCCGGAATTCAGTCAGGACTTACCCGGGGATGTAGGGATCCAGAGGGACCTCTCTAGTGTGTCTCCTGGAGACCAAGGTTAGGGGACACCAGGAGATGGTCTTGCTGGTCAACCCACCAACCCTCCCCACCCAGGCCTTCCCTTCCAGGTCTCCTCAGGAATTGCTGTTTTTTCTCCTAGAGGGTGAGCCATTCCTTATTCACGATGGCGAGGTGCTCTGGGTCTGGCACGGAAAAGGGGCTCTTGAGCTAGTCCTGACTTTTATGAAGGCACGACCATCACTCCATCCGGTTCTCCCTCGGCAGGAGGGGTTGGGGGAGGGGCAAAGGTAGGGAATGTCAATGCCTAATATAGCTATGGTACTGGAAATCCTGAAAAAATGATGGCTGACTAACAATAATCATAACAATTGGTAGCATATATCATTAATAACTAAGCTCCCTTGGCCTGTTTGTTTTGAGGGACTGGATCCCCTACTGCTTGCAGATGACTAGGACCCCTCAGCCTTGGGGATACAAAAGTGGTATCAGGGTGTAGTGACTCAGTCAAGTGACACCTTGGATCTCTTTGATGACTGGTGGTGGTGGTGGTGGTGGGTGTGCAGCAGGCCTCTGAGGACCTGCTCCCAACAGTCCACCTCTAAATCAGCCACGGCCTGAGGTGCAGTTCCTGCAGCAGGTTAGAGCCATGTCTCTGGGGAAGGGATCCCCACAGCCTTTCCAACTATTTCTGAGGTCGGCTAGGTCCCTGTGAGGCCCCAGGCCCAGCACCCAGGTAGATCCTAGGAGGCCCTGGGTGAACTCTGGGAACAGATACCCATCCACAGATTCTGAAAATACTTATTTTTTCTTGGCTTTCTGCTTGGTGGCCTCCACCTGCTTGGAGCACCCCTATTGGAACATGGGTCAGGAAAAATGCAAATTTGTGACTCAGTTCCCAGACAGCAGCCAAGACTGAAGATCCAGGCATCTGTGTGCACGTGGGGGTGGAGGCTGGCCCTTGCTTGCTGGCTTTGGAAATCGGGTGACTCAGATGACAGCTGTCGGCCATCCTGCCTCTGAGATCTAAAGGAGATGGTCTTTAAGGCTTTTGTTCCAACACCCAGTGAAGTTCAAAGCCTTCTCCTATACCGTTGCTAATTCCCAGCAGGAGCTGGGGGCGGCGGAAGTTGGTGCTCACCTCGGCTGGAGGTGCTGCGTCTGAGCTGCATGCACCTCAGTGACCCTGACGTGAAATCTGCCTGGTTTCCAGAACAGCAACAATGAACATTTACATAAAGTATCTTCAAGTCAGAATCTTCTACTGGAAATTGGTTCAGAATACCTGGGGATGGGCCTCCTCTCAGGATGCGCAGCCTCATACCCTTCCCTGCTGCTTCTTCGCCTTTGCCCGTAGCAGCGGTCAGGAGCACAGATCTGGAGCCAGACCCCTGGGTTCAAACACCAGCTCTGCTGATACTAGCTCTGCAGCTTGGGCCCCTTCCCCTACCTCCGGTTGCCTCTATCACATGGGGATGCCAAAGTTACCTGCCTGATGGCTGTTCTGAGGCGAGGACAAATTAAAAGAGTTAATGGTGGTGAAGTACAGCCAGTCCTCTCTTACCATCCTTTCATTATAAGGTTGATGAGGTGCCATAGGAACTTGGTTCTGTTTATATCAATTGGCCTGCGGTAAATTGGTTTCATTATGTGTTGTTTCAAGAATGTTAAGTGAGGACTGATTGTACTCACGGCGATGCCTGGTTCGGACAAAGTGCTGTAGCAGCGACTGGTAAATTTCACCCCTTTCACTTGAAAACGGGGACTGATGACAGAACTTCCTCAATGGGTGGATGTGAGCATGGCATGACATCACCTGTGCTGTGGACATTTGTTTTCTGGCTTTTGGTGGTGCCTGCTGCCATTAGCATGACCGGAGCTATGGGTCCTGCCCCATGGCCACCAGGGCTCCTGACCAGTTTCTGAGCCTGACACCCCAGCTTCTCGGCAGTGCTGTGAGCTCCCCAGTCTCCAACTGTGGCAGAGACCTCTGCTCCCCCGGGAGCGTCTCTCCTCATGCAGTAATAGAATATTTTGCTGGCCCAGGGGCTGCTCAGAATACAACTACATTGTCCAGCCTCCCTCCACCAGGAGTGGTCGTTGAGCAGGCTCTGTACTAGGCATGTGAGCAGACAGATGTGTGCACCTTCCGGGGGGCCCCATGAAGGGCAGGGACAGCCTCTCCCCTGCCTCATTCTCCTTCCTGCTGGCTGAAATGTACAGAGGCCATTGAGCCTTCCTGGACCACATGCTGAGGGCCTGAAAAATTCATAGAGCAGAACCACCGTAACATTTCAGCTACTTACTAAGAAAGAAAGTCATTGCCACCTTATTTAAGCATTGCTATTTCTGGTCTTCCTTTTCTAGTAGCCGGAGGCCTTATATATACCTCATACATCTCATGATTGTCTCAGCTGCTACAGCTGGCCAGCGGGGGTTCCTTTGCCTTGTCCTTTTCTTCCTTCCTTCCTTCCTTCCTTCCTTCCTTCCTTCCTTCCTTCCTTCCTTCCTTCCTTC
>NW_006296627.1:2866427-2878873 GCF_000327345.1 Myotis davidii | reverse complement strand
CTTCCTTTCTTTCTTTCTTCTTTCGTAATCAGGCAGCTGATTGCTGCAATATGCTAAGCATAAAGTGTGCACATTCCTGAGTGGGGACTGAGGAATCGGTAAACATTGTTCTGTTATTCTGCATCATTCTGCACTCCCACTGCTGTGGATGCCCTGGGAGCTGCACCCTCCATCACAGGGCAGCGCCTCCCTCCCTCTGAGGCTTTGGCGCTTGGCCCACAGTTCTTACCTTCCTCCCAGCACTTGTCAAAATATTTTTTTCCAAACAATGTTATATGTCCTCCTGTAACGAGCTCTGGTGCGAGCTGTTAATAAAAGTTCTTCCACTCTCATAGGTTTGTTTTGTTTTGTTTGTTTTGCCTGTAAGTGTGGTGTCCAGCATTTCTGTGCCTTTGATCTCTAACTGGAAAATAGAACCCAAGGGGCCTGGGCGTATGGCCTGTGGAGAGAGGCCTGCCAGGCCAAGTTCAGCAGCCCCTGGGCTAAGCCAGGGTTTGGGTGGCAACTGGAGAGTGTCAGATCCAGACGTCCCCGAGATGCCAGGTGGGAAAAGGGAGGCCATTGTTGGATGTTACAGAGTGAACCGGGGGCCACACCAGGACTTCTGCTTCCTGGCCAGTGATTCTGCTGCTGGACCAGAGGATCACCTAGGTCAGTGATGGCGAACCTATGACATGCGTGTCAGAGGTGACACGCGAACTCACTTTTTTGGTTGATTTTTCTTTGTTGAATGGCATTTAAATATATAAAATAAATATCAAAAATATAAATCTTTGTTTTACTATGGTTGCAAATATCAAAAAATTTCTATACGTGACACGGCACCAGAGTTAAGTTAGGGTTTTTCAAAATGCTGACACATCGAGCTCAAAAGGCTCGCCATCACTGACCTAGGTTGTTCCTATGCATGTGTGTGTAAGGGACACAGAAGCACCAGACATGGGTCCTGTCCTCCTGGGACTCACAGGCACGCAGAGGAGCTGAAACATGGTCCTCAAAGTCAATGCCATGGGGTAGAGAGCGATCATGACTAAGAGGGCTGTGGGCACCAAGGAGGGAGGGCTACGTGTCTCAGAGCGGGAGCACAGGGAGACTTCCTGGAGGAGGGGGCATATTAGGTGGTTCTGGAAGGATAGGGAAGTTAGGTAGGGAAGGCTTTCAGAAATAGGTACCCTTTATTCCACAAATGTTTATTGTGCTGGGTTGATGAGCATGACAGAGATAGCCCTGCCTCCAGGAGCTTACAGTCTAGAAGAGAGACAATGAGTGAGCATAATCACACAGGCCAATATCTAATTGCAATCGCAAAGGATGCTGTAAGGAAGACCAGGAGACATCCAGCAGACCCTGATCCAGTTGGGATCAGGGAGGGGTCTCCGAGGAGCTGTGATTTCATCTGAGAGCTGGAGGATGAGTAGGTGCTGTCATATCAGAGATGGGGTGAGTTCTCAGCAAAAGACACCTGCCAGCAAAGGCACCATGTGTGGGACGGCCCAGGGCAAGGAAGAGTGCAGGCTGCCCAGAGCACAAGAGGGGAGAGAAGGTGCTGGCGATGCAGGAAGAGGCAGCCATGCATTCCCAACAAGGATACGAGGATTGGCATGCCAGCTCCAACGAATTTAAGTGAAGTGAGTGTGGCCAAGACTGCTAGTTGCCCCTAATCTCAGTTCTTCCTTTCTTACCTGATCTCAGAACTCCAGTTTTTCTGCTGGGCATGTAGCCAGTCAGATTCAAGATTACGTTTCCCAACCTCCCTCCCAGCTCTGTGGAGCCGTGTGACTAAGCTGTAAACATTGGAGTATAAACAAAACTAGAGTGTGCAATTTTCAGGAAGTGTCTTTATATGGAATGGAAGAACCTTTCTTTCTGAGAGCTGGAATGCATGCATGATGGTGGGAGCTCAAGCAGCCATCTTGATCCATGAGTTAGGACCTTTTTAAGTGTAATGAAGCGACGAGCTAGAAAGAGCTGGAACTTGGACGGTCCTGGATCTTCTATGACTGCCCTGACTTTGTCTCTAGGTTTTTTTCACTTGTGAAAAACCAAAAGTTCTTATCCAGCATAATCCAAGGGCTTGGGTGATGAATCAAGAGATAATGCAAGGTGCAAGTATTTTAAAGTATGGAAGTAAATACCTCCAAAATGCAACCCCCAAAGCTGAAAGTACAGTAGTTGCTTCTGAAAACTGATATGAGAGCTAGATAGAAGGAAGCAAGTATTGCTTTAAAAAAGAAGTACTATTTAATCCGTAAAGGTATACTTTGAAAATATAAAATTTAGAAAAACTGTGACGTGGACGTGGACTCTCCCTCTTTCATGTGGACAGTATTCTCTGAGGGTAACACATAGGCTTTGTAGTCAAAGTGGCTGTGGTTGGTTTGCAATTGTATCCACTACTTAGTAGCTGTTTCCCAGGGAAAGGAGTGACTCTCTGAGCCTCAGTTTCCTCATCCATGTAATGGGTACATGAGTCTTCCGCACATGTTGCTGTGGAGAATTGATGCAGATCAAGTACTTGCCACACATGTGGCTCACAGTCCTCTAGGTAGTGTTTGCTATGGTTATTTGTATTGTCTGTTCTGGGTTAAGCATTTGTAAACTCATCTCATCTCCCAGTGGTTCTCAAACTTGAGTGTGCACCCATCACCTAGAGGGCTTGCTGAGAGACGGCTGAGTTTCTGGTTTGGTAGGGCTGGGCTGGGGCTGGGTCCCAGGGGCGGCCAGAGCTGTGCTGCTGCTTCAGGAACCACACTGCTCTGCTGCAGGGCTGCTTCGTGACGGGGCCAAATTTGATCTTGGGATATAGGCTTACAAGAGGAGCTTCTTGGGGCGATAACCCTGAGCCAGGCAGCAGTGCCTTTGTGGAAGGTTTCACAAAGGAAGTAACACTTGAGTTGAGTATTGACACCCCGGGAGCAATTTGCAAGGCCAGCTAGACCAAAAGCACCCCCAGCGAAGGGAACAGCTAGTGCAGAGGCAAGAACTCGGGAGATAATATGGCACGGCGAGACACAGCGCCCATTTTCCCTAACTCCGCTGACATTTGTAGAGGGCACCGTGGAACGAACGGGGCGCTCGGCAGCCTGTTGTTTGTGCATTTGAAGATCGCTTTGAAGGGCTGGGTGATGAGTAACTCACCCAGGAAGGTGTGAGAGGGTCCGAGCTCGAGAGACAGCGAGAGCCTTGAAACTAAAAGGCTGCCGTAACACCCTCCAGACAGGACGGCTTTGATGGCTCTCAGGCATCAGTGATATCACGCACGCAGAAGAGTACAGAGCCTCATTATAAACGCCTTTAATCCCTACACTGCCCCTTCCGTGGGCGTCTTTTCACATCCTTGGGGCAGATGGGGTTTGGAGGCGCACACGCGAGCATTCCCAGGGCGTGCTTGCGGGGAGCTGCAGAACTCTAAAGTGATGTCTGAACCCGAAAACCCAGGTGGCAAGTTCACTCAAGGGCACAGCTTTCCTCTGAGGAGGCCTCCTCTGCCCCTGGTCCCTCAGCCCCTTCTCCTTTCCTGCCTCCATCTCGCCTGTTGCCTGGCTGTTTTCTGCTCTGCTGTAAATCTCACCCCAGAGAACACAGTTAGTCACTGGCCTGCAATTCCAATTACGCAATAATGGAGGGTCAACAGTGACTCACCCAGCAGGTCTCCAGCATCTGAAGGTGCCCATGCTGAGCTCGGGTCCCAGTTGGCTGTTGGGGGCGGGGGGCCATCTCTCTCTGGGGAAACTGCAGGCTGGACGCCTCTAATTGCCACCACCTGCATCCATGTCCCATGTTGATTCAGTCCCTACTGTGTTTAAGGCTAGTTGCTGCAGGGCGAGGTTGTGGCTCTGTCTCCTCTGGCCAATGACCTCTCCTATCAAATGCCTACTAATGCCCACCCAGCATGGCTCCATGGTTGAGCATGAACCTACGAACCAGGAGGTCACAGTTCGATTCCCGGTCAGCGCATATGCCCGGGTTGTGGGCTCCATCACCAGTAGGGGGCATACAGGAGGCAGCGAATCAATGATTTTCTCTCATCATTGAGATTTCTCTCTCTCCCTCCCTCTCTGTTCCTCTCTAAAATCAATAAAAACATATTTTTTAAATGCCTACTGTACAAGGTCCCTGTGCTAGAGCCTTTCCGCACATTGTCCTGAAATGAGGTAGGCACTAATGGGCCTATTGTATAGAGAGGAAAGTGAGTTTCAAGCAGCTTAGGTAAGCAAGGCCGCTGCGGGGACTCTGGTGTATGGGCTGAACGTGCAGACTCTGGCATCAGCCTGTCTGAGCTCAAGTCTCGGCTCTGTTCTAACCGGCTGTGTGAGCCAGGGCATGTTACTTCACTCTCTGTGCACCTGTCCTCTCCTCTGTAAAGTGAGGGTTTCTGTGAGGATCATGTGAGCTGAGGTATGTCAAGCATGTAGAACAACGGCTGCCATGTTTGTGGCAGTTCTATTGCTATTATTAAATTAATTCATGGGCTGCAAGTGGCTGACCCTTGCTGGCTCCAGGCTCCTAGAACATTCAATCTATAGCCCACACTCCAGAAGAGGGCTCTCATGGTGACCCAACCACGCTGGCACCCTGATTTGGATGGCCGGCCTCTAGACTCTGAGATAGGAATTTATGTTGCCCCTAAGGCTGGTTTCTGGGTGGTAGGGGAGTAAGGACACGAGGGATCACAAAGGTACCTGCACTCTGTACTTCAGAGTCAGACTGTCGTGGGTCTGCATCCTGGCGGTGTGACCTTGGTCAAGTCTCCTGACTCTCTGAGCCATAGTTTCTTCATCTTTAAAATGTGTCACGAGTGCTTTGAGGACTAGGAACATGATGACAGCTTCGTTCACCCAGGCTCCGGGACCACACTGCTTGGGTTAAATTCACAGTTATGCCATTTTCCAGCTGCATGCTTTGGATAAGTCACTTTCTTTCTCTGTGCCTCGGTTTCCTCATGTGTAAAACGGGAGTGGTGATGGCTCCCCCGTCATGAGGGGGATGAAACGAACTGTCCCACTCAGAGCCCTTTGAATAGTACTTGGTGCAGAGTAGAAGCTACACAAGTGTGTGCTGGGGCCGTCAAGCCCACAACCACCAGAGGCCTGGCACGTAGTAGGTGCTCAATAAACATCAGCGACGAGGAGGCTATACAATTCAGCCTCTCCTCTTACTAACTTAAAGCCTCCGGGCCAAGAATTCCCAGGCCAGACTGCTCATGAGAACAAGGTGGGGGATCTCCGGGGGACCCACACCCGGAGAGTCTTACTTAATTGGTCTACACAGTGCCTGGCACTGAATGATTTACTTGAAAGCTCCCCAGACAGTTCTAACAAGCATCTAGGACTGAGAACCGCTGAGTTAGAAAATAACTGAGGGGGAGGGGGTACTTGGAGGGGACATTCTAACTAAGTAGATGAGGGCAGGCCTCTCTGAGGAGGTGACGTGTGGGCTGAGATCTGAATGGCGACAAGGAGGGAGCCAGACAAAGACCTGGTGGGGATGTTTCAGAGAACAGAGCAGGTACAAAGGTCCTGAGTAGGCATGCGCTGGTGCGTTGGAAGAAGGGCAGGAAGGCCCGCGTGGCAGAGAGGTCCGTGTGAGTTGAGGCCCCACGCCCAGATGTCAAGTAGGAGAAACTGAGTCCCCTCCAAGCGGAGGGATAAGTTGGACTAGGCAGAGAGCAGCAGGGGGCATCGCCGCTCATGTCCACAGCTGGGAATCTCTGTTGATTCAGGACTCAGACTTCCAGGACAGTTTCCTCCCCTCCATCGGCCCAAGAAGGAGCCTTTTTTGACAGCAAGGTGGGGAGTCATTCCAGGGTCCAGAGAGGGAGGAGGGGGAAGAGGCTGGGCTGAGTGTGGCCCTGGGGCCCATCACAAAGGCCACTTGGGCTGGTGGCCCTCTGGCGGCGAGGGGCAGCAGGACTGCCAGGAACATGCCAGTCTCCTGCGAAGGCTTCATTAATCTGCTCCTGCCGCTCGCTGCCGGGTAATGGCTTGGTGGGGAGCAGGTGTGTCTATTTTCTGGCACAATTATGTGGACAGCGAGGCAGGGGCCACAGCGGATGTGTCTGCTGTTGTGTGTGCACTAGTGTAAGGAGTATCTGTGTGGGTGTGCCCGGGTGTCTGTCTTGTGCAGAGCGGCATGTTTGTGTGTCATCCTCGTAGGAGAGTATCCTGCTGGGTGGTATGTCTGTGTGTCCTTCTCAAGTCTGTCTGTGAGTCCATGTGTTGCAGTGTCTTTGTGTTTCTGTCTCACTCATATCAGAGCACCTTGTGTCTGAATCTGATATCACATGTGTGGTTGCTGTGGGTCTGCGTGTGTGCACATGCGTATACACGTATCTGCCTAAAGGAAGGTGCGGCCTGGCTCTCAAACCTGCAGCCTTCAGAGCAGGCTGGTCCCAGCTCTGTGCCCCTGTCCTCAGCTGCTGAGTTGGGCCACCGGTCTTGGCCCTGGGGCCACACAAGTTCACATTGCTGTGTTGAGTCTCCTGAGAATACGTCTCAGTCCAGCTCCTTTGTCCAGGGCCGTGGCCTGGCCACTCCCCATGCCACATCCACGTGTGTGCCTTGTACCGTAGGGCCAGACGGGGCCCAGCTGCATCCTGGCTTGGGCTCTGACGTGCGCTGGGCCATGAGGCCTGGCTGGGGGCTGCCTGAGCCCCTGTGTATTGTCTGTGCGTATGCATGTGCGTGTGTGCCCCACAGGAAGAGCCTGGCGGCTTCCCTAGCAGCTGGGGTGCAGGGCGAGGAGCAGAGGAAGAGGAAGTGACTCCCCTTCACGGGGCTCAGGAAACGTCAGCCCAGGGCCAGCCAGGACCCAAGGATATGAGGCCTTGGGGAGCCTCTCTAGTCATCAACAGGGAGGTGATAGGTTTCCATGGAAACATTTCACAGCTTATGCCTGAACCCTCACTCATTAGCCACTTGTCCAGCATGCGCTGAGCCTTTTCCCTGGGTCGGGCTTTGAACCTGGGCTGATATCAATTACGGAGACTGTAATAACGAAGCAGCCCCATCTGTTCACACCACCAGCACAGACTTCCTCACAGGCTCCTCCCACCACCTTGCAGACCCCCAGGCCTCCTGGCAGAGCCCCTGGGTTCCTGAGCCTCACCCATCCACCCCGTCCCTCCTCAGGGCTTTGTATGTGCTGTTTCCTGTGGCTAGAGCCTCCTTTCTCCTGATCTCCCAGCGCCTGGCTCCTTCTTGTCATCTCGGTCTCAACTTAGAGGTCACCTCCCCAGAGAGGCCTTCCCTGGAGACCTGTGAATGCGCGCGCGCGCACACACACACACACACACACACACACACACACACACACACACACACACCAGAGCTGCCTGGCCTGTTCACCATATGATGGTGCAGCAAGGAGTTGGCAGCCCGCACTCCAGAAGAGGGCTCGCATGGTAACCCAACCACGCTGGCACCCTGATTTGGACGGCTGGCCTCCAGACCCTGAGATATGAATTTCTGTTGTTTGTAAGCCACCCAGTCTATGGTATTTTGTTACAGTTGCCCGAACTGACTAAGAGAGCTATAGAGTGCAAGAAGCTAACTTCTTCTTTCTAGACCCACAATGGGATTGCAGGGCCTTGGAGACAGTTCCTGGGGTGCCCATGGATACCTGCCCCACGAGGTCCTTCCTTCTACTCACTGATTTCTGGTCCAGGGAGGGGCACTGGGCTAGGAATGTAGCCCCCCATTCTCACTTGCTGTGTGACTTAGGGTGGGTGTCTGTCCCTCTCTGAGCCTCGATTTTCTCACCTGAATAATTTGGGAATTTGCACTTAAATGAAGATGACCTCTTAAGAGGGCTTGCAGCACTTACTCTTGCTGTCTGGGAACCTACAGCCACCTGAAGCAGCCCGAGCAAACCCCCTGGAGAGGCCAGGTAGCGGCAAACTGAGGCTGCCAGCCTGCGGGGAGGCCCTCAGGGGCCAGCCAGCCCTCAGCCAACCTGCCATCTGACCTTCCCTTTTGCCTAAATCTAATCCAGCCAACACCACCTGGAGCAGAGAGGGGCCATCCCAGCCGAACCTTCCCCATTACTGAAGCCTAAATCGTGAACAATCAATGTTAGTTGTTTGAAGCTACTGTGTATAGGGGTGGTTTGTTTCACAGCAGTAGATAACTGATACACCTGTCTGTCTGTCTGTCTGTCTGCCTGAATCCTTAGCCAGACTTGTCTTACTCTTCCTGTTTCCTGATCACAACAGAGCAGAGAGTTATGAGCATAAAGCAGTTATGGGCCCTCAGGACTTAAGCACCTCACATGCACCCCACCTTCCAATACTCCCCTTAGGTTTTCAACATCACAAATTTTAGGGGGATAGGAACATTCACTCTATGGCACCAGCCTCAAGCTTACTCAGCCACAGACTCACTTTGAGCTAATCCCAAGGCTGGCCTTGTCCCCTCAGCCATTCCAGGAGTCAGGATATTGGAATCCAAGCCCCACTGTGGCCCCGCTCCCGTCCTCCCTACCTCACCACCTGGCGATCTCTTCCGTCAGCCCGTCTTGCCTCCCTCCCCATAGAAAAACTTGCAGGATGGTCCCTTCATGTGGAAGCACGTGCTCAATGAGCCTTGTCAGCTGACCTTCCTCACGTCTGACAGCTGTCGTGGTTATGTTTATTGTCACCTTCCCCACCAGAATGCCAGCCTCTTGCAGGCACAGGCTGATTTCATTCACAGCTAGAGCTTCAGTTTCTAGAATTCTGCGTGGCACCTAGTAGGTGCTCAGCAAAGGTCTGTGAACAACCAATGGAACCATGGTGTCGTGTCAAAGACTAGGGAGGATTGGGGTTCTGGTGGAGCCACACTTTAAACTCACATCAGCAGGGCTCCCATTCTGGCTTGGCCCTTACCTGCTGTGTGATCTTGGGCAAGCTGCTTGCCATCTCTGAGCTACAGATCTTTGTATGTAAAACAGCAGCGTGCTGGAGCACTGTGGCCAGGGCCTGACAGACACTGCTTCCCAAGCCTCACTCTGAGCATTCATATTCAGGTGAAGAAAATGAGGATCAGGAAGTGCCAGACTCTTGCCCCAGGCCACCCACAGATCTGGGGTCGGGCTACTCTCATATTTAAATTCAGATTCGTCTGCTTCCAAACCCACCAATTCTTTCTGCCTCCTGACCCCTAGTTCCGCATCTGTCTCATGAGGGTTGGACGAGAGGGGTCAGCAGGCGGGAGCTGCTCAGCTTCTTGGCCTGAGTGCCCCCCACTCGCCCACTGCCCGCAGCTGCAGAACCACAGCCTTTGGGGAGAATGCCAACTGAACGGGGTGGCGCTCTTTCCAGACGTGGTCTGGCTGCCTGATTAAGGCTCATTTCCAGGCTGCGACTGGCAGGCATTTATTTCCTTTTAAAGGGACAATGTCAACGGCATATTTATGATTTAATTTGTGTTTTCTCCTCCACAACTCCCCACAAAACTACTGGAGGAGACACTGCAGTCTGCCTGCTGCCTCCTCTCCAAGGGGCAACGCTGGCCTCTCACGGGGCTCAGGACAGCTGCCCCTTCCCTCAGCCCGTCTTGCACCCTCCACACCCACCCCTTTTCCTCTCAGAGTTGGGCTGCCAGCGTGTGCATGGATGTACCTGGGAAGCCTCAGCCCCTGGTCCTACCTCCCAGACCTGGGGAGAGGTGACCAGGAGTGTCCTCCCCCTAGAAGGGGTGGCTTTGGGACAGCATATTCTCCTGTTGTTCATTGCTTTCGTTTACATAACTTTTTGATTTGGAATCGTTTTTTTAGACTCACAAAAAGTTGCAAAACTAGTCAGGAGTTCTCACCCTGCACCCAGGCCCTCCCTAGTGATGATATGTAAAGTGACCAAAGGACATTGTCCAAGCCAGGAAACCGGTGCAGGCACGCGTTACTAGCTCGGATGCAGACTCGACCAGTTTTTGCATGTGCTCCAATTGTATGATTTCTGATCTCCAAATTCCAGCTGTTGCCCAAGCTCCTGTTTAGAGTCAGCGGGTTAGGAGGTTCGTGAAGACAAGCTGCAGCTTCCAGCTCTGCTCCCCTCTCCCTCCACGCCCTCCCCCCTTTCAGTTCCTTCGGCGGAACATCTGTACTCAGCCCTATGGCTACAGAACATGCTTGTGTTCTTCTGTATGTTATTCGGTGGTGGGCCTCCTTGCTGCTTCCCTGCTACAGTCCCTGTCCTTCCCTGTCCTGACCCACACTTCCTTCCCTCGCAATCTCCTCAAATAGCCGTGCCATAATTGGGGAGATTGGTTACTCAGTGTTACAACTGAGCTTTTCATTTGCTTAATTTTCTGTACGTTGATCCCTAATTTTTTTTTTTAACTCAAACTCTTTGCTAGCGGTTCAAAACTTTCTCGGGACTTTCTTTCACATCCAATGTTCTATCAATTTCATTGTTTGAAAGAGGTCTCTTCTGGAGCCTTCTGGCCACTGAAGCTGGCACTCTGGGATTTCCCTCCCCCATCAGCCGAAGAATCCCTTCACCTCTCTTCTGAGTTGGAGTTCGTGCTTCCTGGATCCCAGGCTTCCTGTTTCTTGGTTCACGCCTTCATTTTGTTGGAGCACATCCTTCAGTAGTTTCCTGAGAAGGAGTAGGTGAGAGGTGAATTTCTCAAGATCTCGCATGTGTTTGGGTGTCTCCACATTTTCGGCTTGACATAGAATAAAATTGGCACAAAATTCTTTCAGACTTGTAAAGGCGTTGCTCCTTTGTCTTCTCACTTCCAGAGTTTCTGTAGAGAAGCTGAAAGCCCTTCTGATTCCGTATTTACTTCTCTGGAAGTTTGTCGACTCTCCTCTGTGCTGCCAATGTCCTGAGATTTCCCATTGACCTTCCCAGTTGGAAATCTGGCTTCGTGTGCTGTGCTAATCACTTTGGACCTTGAGATGCATGTCCTTCACTTTGGGGTAGTTTTCTTCAACTATTTTATTGGTATTCCCTCCCCACTGTTTTCTTCCTCTTTCTAGAACTCCTGAGATTTGAGTATTGGAGCTCCTGTACCAGTCCTCTAATTTTCTTATGTCATCTCTTCTCTTTCCAGTGGTTTATTTTGCTGTGTATTCTTGAGAAATGTCCTTAACTTCATCGCCCAAATCTCTGGCTGAGTTTTATATTTTTGCTCTCAAATTTTTTCCAAGAGCCCTTCTTGTTCTCTGTGTTCCTTTTTTATGGCATCATGTGCTTTTTTGTGGATGCATTATCTTCTGTTTTCTCTCTCTCTCTGGATTTAGAGGGTTTTGTCTTTATTATGATTATATATTTTTATGACTTTTCTCTGTGCATACTGTCTTTTTCCATTCCAGTTCCCTTGGTCTGCAAAAGCTAACCACATGAGCTGTCACTATCCAGCCCCACTGTGCCAGACATTTCTAATCAATCATGACACTCCTTCCCACTGAACTAACGAAGGGTTTCTCCCCTTGGCACTATTGCCATTTGGACAGAATCATTCTTGGTTGAAGATGGGGGTGGAGGTGGGGTAAGACTGTCCCATGTACTTAAGGACTTTGGCAGCCTCTACCCACTAGATGCCATTATTTCACCCCACCCCACTCATGACAACCAAAAATGTCTCTGGACATTTCTGTCACATGTCTCCTGGGGAACAAAATTGCCCTTGGTTGAGAACTATTGGCCCAAACTCAACCTAAACATCTTTGTCAACATAATGCTCTCATAGCTAGCCAACCCGAGTTGTCCCATGGAATAAAACCTGTTTTGCCAACAGAGCTGAACACTTCATATAGTTTCAGAGCCTGGTAGGTCAACAACATAGTTTGGCAATTCTATGACCCAACTTCAGAGCCTTCTCTATGAGGGTGACAGCAAACCCAACCTGCCATTTCCTGACATAGAGATCACAGCTGGACCTGAGGGCTTCAGACCTGCTGTGTTAAGTGTCACCCTGGCAGCTGTGGACTTGGTCCCATGGGCCTTCCAGAACCACTCAAATGTGTCGGGAATTGGGGCAGAGTTCCTTGTCTGCAGATTATGGAGAGAAGATGTGACCAGATGTTATCAGGGTTCTGACCACTCTTGACCTCAAGCTTGAACAGTGTCTGGCTGCAAGCAGGAAGTCAGAATAGCCTCAGAGTGATCTTCAAAGTTTCAACATGCAGTGCCTCAGGCTCCAACCGAGATCTTCTGAGTCAGCATTTTGGGGATGGGGTCTGGAACCTGCCTTATTAACCAGCTTTCTGGGTGAAAACTAGTACCATGGGTAACACATGCAAACATTGACTCTGATTCAAATCCTGGTTGTGCTTCTTGGTAATATATAGCCTAAATAGCTAATATTACTAAGAATGGCTAATATTTATTATTTATTATGTGCCAAGCACTGTGCTAAACTTGACCGTGCATTAGCTTAATCAGTCACTCCATGGCCAGTTTCGTTTTTGATATGTTTTAGATGGGAAGCCAAGGCTTGGGGAGGTTGTGTTACAAGATCGCA
>NW_006296627.1:2842353-2866392 GCF_000327345.1 Myotis davidii | reverse complement strand
AAAGCTGGGACATGTACCTGGGGTCTGAGACAACATTCTTTCAATTACACTAGAGCCTTAAAAGCTGAGCACAGGCTCCAACAGCAGCGGGAGATCCAGCAATACATGGTCATGTTCTATATCATTAAAGGGCCACTTTTGTTATTAACAACCCTTATTAAGAACCCTTAGCCTCACTGGGTGAAAGAAAATGAGGCTCAGGGAACCTTGACGACTGCTGCTAGAAAGTGGTGAAGTCAGGATTTGAACCCAAATCTGTGTGACTTCCAAACCTAACTTCTCAAGTTTCCTGTGTTCAGTCACTCCACTGCCCTCTCTCAGGTCAGGTTTGACCCATACCCAGCATCTCACAAATAGCCAGGTGAGTTTGACCATTCATCCTGCCCCTTTGGGGATGTTCTAATGCTCTGCCCAGGACTTGATCCCATCCCATCTCCACCTTGACCCAGATAGCCATAGACACTCCATGGCATGGGAGTGGGTGATGTCAACCAATAAGGTGAATTTAGGGTACAAAGGTTTAGGATTTCTCAGTTTTTCACGAATTCACTCATTCAATAAATCTTTGCAGGTGCCAGTCATGTGACAGGACTGAGGATGCAACAATGAACTAAATAACAAAGCTTATGTCCTATTGGGATGAGACAAACTATGAAGGAAATTATAAATATGTAATTTAAAGTAAGTTAGGCTAAGGGGAGAACAAGCAGCAGAAAGGGGGCCAGGGATGGCCTCTCTTGGGAGGTGAAAATTGATGGGATGACCCATAGGAAGCCAGGCAGTGAGCTGCAGGGACAAGTGGTTGGGGGGACTTCAGAAGTTGCAGGTGAGAAAGTGTGTGAGACTGTGTGGGGGTGTCCACACAATGCGCCTGGTTGAGGGATTATGTGTCATTCCTGCGGAAATAGTCCTAGCCAAGGTCACTCAAGGTCTCCAAGACAATGAGGGGAAAAGGAAGACACCAGTTCTGGGCAGACCAAAATTATGTCACAACTGAGCTTTCTGCAAGGAGAGCAAAGAGACTTCCTTCCCTGGTAGCCCTGAGCACTTCTAGATGGGAGTAGCCCCAGGGCTGCCCTGCTCACCCCGAGGACAGAGTACTGGGAGAACTTTCAGACATCACATAGGAGTTGAGGCCGTACTCTGCTCTAGGCATTCTATCGGGGACTGCACACACTGCCTTGTAATCTGGGGGTAGGAATTACTGGTTGCATTTTACAGTTGAGGAAACTAAAATTAATCTTATCACTGGAAAGTGACAGAAAAGTAGCTTGAGCCTAAATCTATGCAGAATCCACATTCTTACTATTACATGGTACTAAGAAGA
This sequence comes from Myotis davidii, assembly GCF_000327345.1. Lineage (NCBI taxonomy): Eukaryota > Metazoa > Chordata > Mammalia > Chiroptera > Vespertilionidae > Myotis > Myotis davidii. The sequence continues at coordinate 2,865,065 of NW_006296627.1, read as the reverse complement.
CCAAGAGCCTTAGAAGTGATTACCCAAACTGCAAGGTGAAAAGACCAGAACATCCTGAGCCTTCCCTACTTATTGACTACATGGGTGATGGACGGATGGAGGGATGGATGGATGGAGGGATGGATGGATGGATGGATGGGATGGATGGATGGAGGGATGGGATGATGGATGGATGGAGGGATGGATGGATGGGGTGGATGGATGGAGGGATGGATAGATGGATGGATGGATAGAGGGATGGGATGGATGGATAGAGGGATGGGATGGATGGATGGATGGGTGGAGGGAGAGATGGATGGACAATGACAGACACAAATAGGCAAGCAGACCCTTTCCTATAACTTTTATGCAAATGTTTTAAAATGTATTTCCCTTTTGTTTTAACATTGAAACTCTGTCTTCAAATGCTACCTATGGTGAAAATTGGGCATAATAAAAGAATTGCTCTGGATGGGGTTGGGGAAAGCGGTAGGCAAGTTACAAGAAGCTCTGCTCCTGTACCTCACCCTCACTTTCTGTAGGAGCACTAGAGACACCTTAACAAAACCAAAGAAGGCCTTGGACAAAGGTGATCCAGAACATTCTGGTTTCAGAAACAAGAACATACATATTGGGGAGGAATAGCTGAGTAATGGGACATCCTAGCCAAATCCCTAGCCTTCCTGTCCACATCAAATATTACTACCAAGTGGGTTAGCGAGGACCTGCTTAGTGAAGAGTAGCCCAAGGGAGCCCAGTGATGTCTGCTTCTAGCTCTCCTGAGGGTGCACAAATGGGAGAGTTGGGTGTTACTTGCAACGCTGCCAGGTCCCTCACTCAGCCCAGGGGCCTCAAGAGGAGCAAGTAACTCTGAGCAACCTCTGCCACCTGCTGTGTCCCATTTGTGAATCAGACCTCAGAGTGGGAGCTGGTCCACGTGACCAACCTCACTCACTGGATGACGGGCTCCTATGAGCTCCCCCAGAAGGTGGGACTAGCCAGACCAGGTAGGACATTAATTTGATTTGTCTGGGGATGCAGAGCCCAGACAGGTTGAGAAATGCTTCAGCCACTGTAGCTGGGTGGGGGCGACCGTTCTGTGTGCTGACAGCGGGAGACAGCACTCTCAGATGGAGTCCAGTCCCAGAAAATTGAAGGAGTCCACATAGACAGGACTCCCATAGAGTTCTTGGCAGATGACTATCCTAGTTTCTCTGTTGTACAACATTCTACTGAGAGAATGAGCTGAATGTTTAGGTACATGGAGTCAGCAAGACCTGGGCTGGAGTCCAACTCTGCCCTTGACTGATCAGATGACTTTCAGCAAGTTACCCATCTTTTCTGAGCCTGAGGGCAGAGAGGAGAATGCTTGGAGCTGTCTGGCCTGGTTATAGCCTATTTACTTAGGATAGAGTCCCAACTGCTTCGCATGACTGGCCTGGCCTCAGTCTATCTCCCGGTCTCACCGGGCATCACTGTCCTCTCTCTCCCTAGGAGTTTTAAACTCAAGGTTTCTCGGGAGCACTCTTCTTCCTTCCCTCCCTTTCTCTCCACGGGGTGCCTTCTCTTGTTTCCTTTTAAAGAACACTAGGTGCTGCACCAAATGAACTCCAAACATCCGTGGCTTCAGGTAACAGAAGTTTATTTTTTGTCCTCATGGCAGTACAAAGTGGATGTTCCCGCCCTGCGGGTGGCTCTCCTCCACATGGACTTGGGGATCCAGCCCCTTTCTGTCTGTGACTCTGTCTTCCCCCAGCATCCACGTCCAGATGGGGGAAGGAGATACCGGAGAAGACACACCTGCTTCTTAAAAGCCTTAGCCAGGGAATGGCACATACAACGTCCATTCATGTTCTACTGGTGAGATCTCATCACAAGGCCACACCAGCAAGAAGAGGGCGGGCTGGAAGATGTAGCGCCTTCAATGACAAGTCTACACTATGCAGGACAACCAGCCATCTCTACCATATCTGGCGAGTTTCAGCTCCTCCTTCAGGCGTCCAGTTAAATGTTGCTCCTCTAGGAAGCCTGCCTTGGGGATTAGGTGTTCCTCCCGTGTTCATCCAGCCTCCCCAGCCTCCCCTGTGTCACACTGCACTGTGTTCTTGTTCATGTCTATACCCAGAACATAAGCACCTTGAGGTCAAATTCTGTTTTTACCTCTGTTTACCTCTGAGGGGCCAGCCTATGTTATGCCTGGGACATAGTGGGCACAATATATTATTGGATGGATGGATGGATGGATGGATGGATGGATGGAGGACAGACAAATCCCCACACAAGCCTTCAAGCTTTCTCATGCCTCAGTGGTTCTTGGTTCTCTGGAAGCTGTCAGTGGACTGGAGAATTCCTGGGTATACATTCTCATGACAGTGCTATGAAAACTACTGCTGAAGAGCCACCTGCCCAGGTAGAAGGCTGCTCTTCCTTCTGCTCCATTTCCTTCTGCTCCTGACAGTCCCAGGTGGGGCAACTGCCCCTGGGTTTTAGCCTGGAACCTGGACAGCCCCAGGTCACCTGTTCCCTTCGCTCTTTCTGTGGGAAGGGTCCCATGAACCCCACCAAACACCTTTCTTCCTTTATCTTTAGAGTCACAAGGACTTACTAGTACAAAATTGGTACACTAACTATATCGGAGCTACATAGTAAAAGAACTGCATTTGAGTGAGAATTCAAAGCTTAAGCCAAAAGCTCTGACAATGAAAGTTTGCAAAACCTGGATTCTAGGCTTCTCTGTATGACCTTGGGCAAGTCACTTTATGATTTAAAAAAAAATTTTTTTATTGATTTTGGAGAGGGAGGGAGAGAGAGAGAGAGGGAGAGATAGAGAGAGAGAGAGAGGAAGGGAGGGAGAGATGGAAACATCATTGATGAGAGAGAATCATTGCGCGGCTGCCTCCTGCACACCCCCCACTGGGGATCTAGCCCAAAACCCTGGCATGTTCCCTGACTGGGAATCAAACCATGACCTCCTTGTTCATAGGTCGATGCTCAATCACTGAGCCATGCGGGCCAGGCGGTCACTTTACACTTTTGAGTCTTATTTTTTTAATTAGTAAAGTAGGAACAATAAGAATAATCTCTATGTTGTATAGAAATGAGGGATCCAGGAAGTTATAAATAGGAATATCCTTTGACCTAGAAAGTGCCCTTGAGGTGTTCACGTTGATATTTTTGAGGGGGATTGATAAATATTTCCCTTCTTCCCACTCTGAGTTCTGAAACAATTGAGAAATAAGATAAAACAAATATCATTATTACCGATAAAGCAGATGATGGAAAATGTAGCTTATCGCCCTGGGCAAATGAGTGTCATGGAATTAGGCAGGAGTTCTGTGCCCCTCTCACCCCAGGGCGGCTTGGGCTCCGGTCTCAGAGCTGAGATGGAGAGAGAGTGTGACTCAGAGCCTAACTGGTGATGGAGCTGACAAGGTTTGCTCATGGTTTGATGTGGGTGGTGAGGGAAAGGAGAGAAACCAGGATGGCTTCTACGTTTGTAGTCTGGGGAACGGGGGATGTGGTGCATCTACAGAGACTGGAAAAATGGGGGTTGGAGCATGTTACCTGGAAGGGAGCAAACCAATTCAAGCAGTGAAAGCCCACAAACTGCCTCGCTAGATCACAGAGGGCACTGACCCCAGTTGGAATGACCCTAACCCTGGCCACTCTCTAAATCCTGTCTCTGCCGACGTCCGTGATTGTGCCTTCAGTGCCCAAGGTCCCACAGATGAGAGTCAGCTAGAGGGGGTGGGAGCTGGGAGGCCCATTCAATGGCCCTCTGTCCCTCTGGAAGGTCAGCTGTCACATGGGCTTGACTCTTCTTAGGCCCACGTGGACCCCCACATTCCCAATGCAAGGGGCTCCTCTAAGATTTATGGGGAACCAGGCCCTCTGCAGGCACTGGGACCACAGACAAATAGGACCCTGGTCTTACCCTTCAGGAGGGACAGCTGGGAAAGGCCCACCCATGCAGTATCCTCCCCTTAGAAGAGGCTGAATGGCTCAAACATGGGCCTGTGACTCACGATCCAGTACTCTTCCTACTCCTTCCGTATCCCCTTCAGGACAGTCCTCTCGCCGCCCAGGACAGCCCATTCCCCAGGTGCCCCCTCTCCCCACCAGAGGAGACAGCTGTGATGACAGGCCCCGGGGTCCTGTGTGATACTGACAGTGCACATAGGATCCTGAGGGTTTCACCACGCTCTCACTCTCTCGGCTTCATTCCTTGCAAACGGTCACAAGGTCACCCCCTGGAGCTTCAACCCAGATCACATACAGATTATATTTGGGAAAATATTGTTCTCTCCCAGCTGGGAGCCAGCAGGTGCTGAAGGCCGGGTGGATGGGGAGGGGTGAGGAAGGGGTTTCCACTCTGTTACAGAAAGGTCAAGGGCAGGGGCCCTGCCCCCACAGGGTGAAGTTTGGGCAGTTCCTGGCTGCCTGAGCCCATCTGACCTGAGAAGGTAGTGGGGGGTTGGCCTTGTGAGCCACCCTCAGGAAAAACAAGCACAGTGACAGCAGAGAACACTGGGAAGGTGAGCCGAGGGCAGATGGTTTCACCTCCCATCTGCTCGGAGCTTGCCCAGCACGGGCACAAACTGGGAAAGTGCACCAAGATCCCAGCAACCACTAATGCAGAACCGCACCTGGCTTTTTTTCCCCTTGGCTCGTAAGCCAATTGACAATATACTTACTCAATATTGTTTTTAGTGACTAAAATAATATCATCCATTGAGAGTTTACTCCAGGCACCGTGCTAAGTACCACTTATGCCTCAGCTCATTTAATCCCCTCGTGAACCCTGGGAACATGATTATCCCCATCTTACTGAAATGAACTTAGAGGAGATAAGCAGGTGAGCCGAGGTCCTCCAGCTAGGAGCGGGGAGGGGGAAGAATGGAACCGGGGTTGCCCCTGCAAAACCCACACTGTTGCAATTTTTGTCACTTTATGGTTCTTAAGTAAAGTAACATCTCCTCATCATTATTTTATTACTACTCCTGTCCAAAATTTTCTTGGCTAATCTCAAGCTATTACTGTTCCAAATGAATTTCACATTCCCACTGCTCTTTTCCCTGGAATTTCATTATGTTTATTAATTACATAAAAGGCAATTGATGTCATTGCATTTGAGATTTCCTCCCTAAAAATCCGATGTGTCTCCGTTTAGTCAGATATTCTTTTGTCCCCATGCAGTAAAGTGTTAATAGATTTCCTCCTAGAGCCCTTGCAGTGCATCTTGAGCAAATTGCTAAGAGGGTTTTCGGCTTTTTGTTGCCATGATGAGCAAGATCCTTTCTCGAATAACACTCCGGAATTCAGTATAGTGACTAGATGGGGAAACAAGTAATTTTTACCTAATTCTTCTATCTAGTTCTTTTACCGAACTTTCGCCCCCGGACACATTTGTTGGGATTTTTCAAGGTAGAAAAGCAAATCATCAGAAAATTATTATCAAATTATTTGCCTTCATTTTCAGTGTTATGGTTCCTATTGTGTTTCCTTGTCCATTCAGCCACCTGGCGCAATTCTGTCACGTGCCGGGACTGGGGCCGTGGCAGGCGAGGTCAAAGCCAATACCGCTGTACATGGCGCTTGCATTTTCTATTTTGCAAGCATTTTACATGCGCTGTCTCATTTGATTTTTCCAATGGCAGTCAGTCAGCAACCATGTGCCGAGCACCTCCCATGTGCCAGGTGGCAGGAGACATATTTCTTGTCTTCACACAGCGCAGCCCAGTGTGAACCCAGGAAGTAAACAATGCAGAAATTAATTAAACATTTACAAGTAAATAAAAGATCAGAAAATGTGTGAAGGACCATCACCTCCAGTGTACAGAGGAGAAATTAAGACTCAGGATGGGGAAGCGACCTGCACAAGGTCAAGGTAGCCCTTTTTTTTTTGCAGCTGGAGCCTGGGGGCAACCTCCTGACTTTCACTCGGCTGTACACGTGGTTCTTCTGGGCCCAGAGGGCCAGCTGTCCTCCAGGCCAGGCAGCTTCCTTGGCGGAGCCGTTCCAGCTGGCGGGTGTCGGAGGAGAGCGCTCTCTGGCTTTCCTCGATGGCCAGCCAGGGAGCAAAACCCTGCTCTTGCCGGGGCTTCTGCGGAGCCCGAGGCAGCCAGGCTGAGGACCTTGAGCCCCACAGCTGTTGCCACCCAGCCGGCACTGCCAGGCCCCCAGTTTGCCCTGAGGCTGAGCCCTGCTTCCCTTCCTGCAGGCTCTGCCCTGAAAAGTGAGGTCTGGCTACCGGATGTAACCCGGTTCCAGGGCACGTGGCTTCAGGCCCGGCTGAGAACCGATGCCAGAGCCAGGCCTTCTAAAGTGGGAATGAGTGCGGCTATTAAAAATGAGGTCACATTTGTTTACAGACGCCCAGAATATGCTCAGAATATGGTGGTTGGGGTGGAACCTTCTATGGCTCAACGTAAAAAACCAATCCTGAAGCTCCCAGCCTCTGCCCTCATCCATCCGGTCCAGCCACATTTCGCCCTGAGCAGCCTTCATGGTCAAGGCCAAACGGTGTTATTCCCTCTTTTGCATTTGCATCCAAAACTCACTCCCTCTGTGACTTTGCTCACTCCATTCCTCCCACCACGAACTCTATCTCCCTCTCACTCGGACCCCCATCCTTTTCCTACATGACCACATTCTCCCCACCCCACCTACCCCAGTTCAGATGTCTTCTCCATCAAGTCTATCTGCCCACCCAGCTAGGCGTGACCGTGCTTCCCCTGAACTCCATGTCCGACAGAGGGATTCTGATGGGCTGTGTTGGTGGACCTCTCTGAGCCTCAGTGTTGCCGTCTGAAGAGTGGGATGCCAGCCCCACTACCTCAGAGAATCATAGGCTCAGAGGATAAAATCATGACGGCCTCTGCCACCCGTCTGACGTGCTTTACAGACGTGCCCTATTGTTCCCGGCCCGTGAAGACAGAACCAAGGCACAGGGAAGCGAAGGAGCAGCTCCCTGCTCTCGGCCACCGCATGGTAGCGTGTGTATGTGTGTGTGCCTGTGAGTGCCTGTGTGTGTGCGACAAAGCCCACAGCATAGGACCAGGCACCGAGTTCAGGGAGCACTTCCTTTCCACAACCCTTTATCTCGGCCGCTGTTTGACTTGGCCTTTTCTACTTCATTTCATCATTCTGCTGCTCATGGCCATCTCCCGCCTGTCTTTGAGCTCCTAGAGGCCAGGCCTAGCTCCCCCCGTGTCTGAGCTGCACTGACCCAGGGCTCCCACACCCCCCACCCTCAGTGAGCCTTTGTGCCTTCCTTAAGCACGCACATCTTGCCAGCTTGCCAGGGAGGACCTTGCTGGGGTGTACGAGCCGGGCCTGCAGGCCAGAGGCCCCTGCTGCAGTGCCCCTCCCCTGATTGGGAAAGGGCTGGCCCCTCCTCCTCCTTCAGGTCTCAACTCCAATGCCACCTGCTCAGAGAGGGCCTCCCTGGCCGCCCTTTCCAAAATGGCTCACTTCTCATTCCCCTGTTTTATTTCCTTCAGGGAACACCTTGCTGTCTGAGATGGTCTCATTGTATTTGTTTTTATTTGATTGTTTGTTTCTGTCTCCTTCCCACTGGTGTCTAAGCTCCGGAGTGAAGTCCTTGTGCCTGGTGGCTCAGAGCAGAGCTCTGTACGCTGCCGTGTGCTCATGAGTCACCGGGCAACCTTGCTGAGAGTCTGCACCTCTAGCCAGTGGGGGCCATGCTGACGTGGCGGATCCCCATGCGTTGAGCAGCTGGGTCCCACCCAGTGCTGTGTTTCTCAGCCCCGTGGAATCGAAAGCTCTGGGTGGGGGTCCAGCAGCAGGTGTTTAAACAGGTGATTCTGATGCACACTCAGGTGTGCAGTCCCCTGGCTTAGAGCAGCGTCAGGGGACCAGCCCCGAGCCAGGGCTGCTCGGCTCAGATCCTGAATGACTTCCCTTTCCTGCGCCTGTTTTGCCGGCCGTGTAATGGGTGTGATGAGCGTCCCTTCCTTATAGACTGTCTGTCTGCCACCATCCGGTGATTTGTCCAATGAGTGGTTAGGCGTCAGCCAGAAGCTGTCCCCAGCAGGGGAGGGAGTCAGAACGGAAGGTTGTGCCGGGTCAGGTGTGACCTTCTGGGCCGCTGTCTCCTGGCTGATGAGGGTCCCTGTTTGCAATGACTCCCAAGCTCCAGCGAGATGACAGGGTTGACCTAAGCGCCCAGCAGCACCTGCTTTAAACAGCAGCTGGCTTCTCAGTGTTTGCTGAGGTGTTGGCAGCACGGGAATCCAGGGGCCCTGGTGGCCAGCATAACAGCAAAGCGCCTAGTCTTGCTGCTTCACAGATGCTGGCTTGTGGGTGGCCGGAGTACCAGGAGGATGGGAGGTGGCTCTGTCTCCCACCCAGATGGATGGCAGTTCACTGTTCATCACACATGCTCTCTCCAAGCAGCCTCTTTGGAGCGGTGTCAGCCTGCAAGCTGGGCCTTATTATCCCTGTTTAACAGCCGAGGAAACCAGAGCTCAGGAAAGCTGCTGGGAGGACCCACAATAAAGCTACTTGTCCTTGGATGATAGCGAGGCAGGAGGGATGATTCTGACTCAGAGGAAGGTCCAGGACCCCTGCGTGGGGTCACCATCCTTCACCCATTTATCGCTATAGGCTGAGGTGGACCCCCCAAGACAAACACAGGGTCCCAAAGCTGCCTTTTAACTTAGCACAGGGACACTGCCTGCCCCCTGTGACTGGCTGAGGGCCAGGAAGAGTAAGTGACATGTCCACTGGGAAGAGAAGCAGGTTACAACAGGCAGTCATAACCTCGTCTATGCCATGGACCCCGCTGGCTGCTTGGTGAAGCCTACAGACCCTTTCTCACAGAATTGTTTAATCATAAAATAAAATGCATGGAAGCCAATTATGTTAAAACATGATTATCAAAGTAAAACAAACATTCAATATAGTAACATATGGGCTTGTTACTGATTCACTGAAGAGCAAGATCCAGAGGGAGGCTTAATAACGAACGTGATTTCAAAGTCCCCAAGAGCACCAATGGCATTTCAAGATGCCGCAGCTAGAAGGTGACGTGAAAATAGCTGGGAGAGCTGTTGGTGACAAAGTCACAGGTGTGCTAATCACTGTGGTTTGTTGCCTACACACACTTGAAGGAAATGCTATCTTTCAAGGAATAAAGATGTATTTTCCCCCCATTCAAATCCATGGACATCAGTGGAGCACTCTTTACAGGAGGCTAGGGCTCAGGAGCAGGGCTTGGTGGCTGACGGCTGGGTGACGCTGCGGGTTTGGATGGAGACAAAACTTTCCCGAGGCCCTTTGCTGTTGACTGTCCCCTCTCTGCATGGTGCCTGGCCCCTGGTAAAGGCTCTGACTTAGCCTGTCAGCTCCTGGTAAGTGTGGACACCAAATAAACTGGTGCTCACACCCATGTGCCATGCTGCTTCCTCTACTGTCTTCTCATCAGCCTTTCAGCACCTTTCAGGAGAATGGACTCCAGGGGCAAGTCCACTCCTGAGCCCACTCCCAGAGTTCATCTCCCTGGGTTTGCAGAGATGCCTTTCCCCCACTACCAAGGCCAATGGTGAGCAGGGCAGGGAGAGCTGGCCACTGCTGACTGAGTCCATCCTTGTCAACCACTTCTTTGCTGTTTACAGGACTTGCCTGCTAATGGTCTCATTTAATCTTCATTCACCATCTTGTGAATTAGTATTGGCACCTCCATTGTATAGATGGGGCCCAGAGAGGTGGAGCATTTGCCCGAGGTCACACAGCCAGGAAGTAGAAGTTGCCACTGTGGCTGGCCACTGTCCCTCGGATAAGTAGAAAGCAGGTCTCTTGTCTACAGATGTGGCTGCCTAGCTGGGAATTCATTTGCATTTTGAATCTGGCTTCTTCCATCCATCCATCCGTCCGTCCATCCATCCATCTGATAAATATGTGCTGGACACTGTGCTAAGTAAGCCCAAGAAATGCAGTAAAAGCAGACACAATGCCACCCCCCCCCCGCCGCCCCCCCAGGAGCTCATGGCTGGGGGTGAGGGGCTGCATAAACAGACAGGAACTCACTGAATAATGACACAAACATGACACAAATGAATGGAAATGGCAGCGGTGCCAAGTGCTCTGAGGCAGAGCTGTGATATCCATGGGGCTTCAGCAGAGCAGAGGAGGGGAGAGAAGGTGGAAAGCAGACCCCGGGGTCAGGCTGGGATTCCCATCCCGAGGGTATCGCTGACCAGCTGTGCAAACATGATAAGCCCTTCGCACTTTGAGCCGTGATTCCCTGGAAATCAGGATTATAAAGCGAGTACCTGCTTCTCGGGAGTGCCATGGAGATTTAATGAGGCGAAGTGAGCAGCGCCCTCGGCATGGTGCCGGCCCCTGGTAAAGGCTCTGGCTTAGGCTTTCAGCTCCTGGTAAGTGTGGACAGCAAATAAACAACTCCATCCATGCGCTTTGCAGGGGGGTCGGCCTCGGCATTAACGGAAGGGGTGTGTGGAAAGCTCACCCAGAGGTAGCTCAACCTCGGCCGCACCTGAGACTCATCCAGGGGCCCAGTGTGTTCCCCAAACCGATGAAATAACCAGGTATCTGAGGGTGCACCCCGGCAACAGCAGCTTTTGAAGTGCCCACAATGGTCAAGTGATCCCAATGTCCATCCAGGGCTGAGAGGAGGGTTTACTTGGTGTCAGGAGCAGCTGGGGAAGGTTCCTGGGGTGGGTGGCGATTGAGAGGCTCTCCAAGAATTGAGAAGATTTGGAGACATAGACAAGGCCAGGGAGGGCATTCCAGGCTTTGGGGAAAGGCTGAACGTAATCTTGGAGATTGGAGGGCAGCAAGGCATTTGAGAAAGGGGTGCAATGAATGAGATGGGACTGGCTGGGTAGGGGCTCCCGCAGGGGGGTGGTTGGACACAGAGCAGGGCTCAATTGCTGAGTTGAAGGTTAAGAGGGGCCTTTAATTTGGTTGGAATAGAAACATTGCATGTGGGTAGATGGGCTTAGAACAACTTTCATCTGCAGGGCTGCCTCATTGGAAGCAGCAGGGATGGTAAAGGGTACCATCTTATATGCCAGTTCCCATGTACTGGCGTAGCTGGTCAGAGAGCTGTGTTGAGAAGGATTGAGTCTGTACCTGAGTGTGGCCATTGAGTTACAATGGTGGCTGAGGGCTTGGGGACCAGATGGCTGCACATGTGCCCAACACTTCCCATCCTGGCTAGGGCTGCAGCGGGCAGCTAGGGTCGAGAGTAGGAAGTGGTCTTTACTTCCCTTCTGTGGCGCTTTCCCTGAAGTTGCTTCAAGGAAGAGAGAGGCCTTTCCTCACATCTTGGTGATAAAGAAGCCAGACAGGAGCAGAGAGTTGGGTCTGTAAGCCTCCAATGACTCTGAGCTACTGGGATGACAGTGGGACTAGCGGAACCATTTCCACCCGCAGGGTTCCGAAGAGGAAACTGAGCCTCAGAAAGGTTAAGTGAGCGGGCGAGGCCACACTGTCAGGAGCCTGTTCTGGACATGAGGACAGATTAGACACCATCCCTTCCTGTATTGGAGGAGGGGGTGGGGACACAGACATGAAACAGCGGCCCCCCAGCCCAGTAATTAATTCTTCCCTGGGAAGAGGAGGGCACCGGGAGAAGGGGAGAGAGGGACTACTGTGGACTTGATGGAGGCATGTGAGGTGGAGGGCACAGCGCCAACGGGCAAAGGCTCAGAGTCACTAAATGGGCAGTGGGTAAAGCGAAGGCGAGATGTTGAGGGTGGAAGGAAGTGGCAGAAAAGACAGCTAAGTGGGGAGGCGATGAGTTAGCATAAAGAGATGGGACTGGAGGAAGCAAACAGGAAGGGCAGGCCTGCAGGAAGTCCACCATAGACGAGGCTGAGCCAGGACGAAACACGAGTGAAAATTTTCTCATCTACTGTCCGCCGTCTCCATCTTCCATCCAGCTGATGGGTGAGTAGGCATTTCCCATTGCACGCGCACCCCCCCCACACGTGCGCAGATGCACACTCAGCCATCACACTTACCTGGCCTGGGGTTCAAGAGGCAGTCACAGTTTGGCACCAGTTGTATTGAAGTAAATTCGATAAATAAGCAGCACAGGGCTCCAGTGTGCCCGGCTCCGCTGTCACTGAGTTTGAGGCCTGGTCTTCTGAAGAGAGCCCAGGGCCTGATGCTGCCTGCCTCTGTGGGGCCTCCCTGTCCAGGGTCCAGGAAAAGCAGAGCCCCCCACACCATCCCTGCAAACTCCCCAAGCCACGCTGTCAGGAATTGGGGCAAAAGAGCTGCCGGGGAAGTTCAAAGCGAAACAGCCAGCAGGCTCTTCAAAGCCCGTCTCAGACAAAGGACTGAGAGGAGGTAGGACAAATAGGCGCTGGCCAGCAGGGGGGGCGGCTCCTCGGCTGCTATGACGGACCCCAGAGAAAGGTGAGCTATATGAAGAGGCAATTAGAGCCCCCGGGCTCTCTGATCTTCCACAGAACCCCTTCAAAGGCCCTTAAGTCCCTCCAGCAGTGAGGGTGGTGGCCCAGAACTGGGAATTGAGAGGCCGGGGTGCAGTCCAGCTCTCCCGTTGGCTCACTATGTGACCGTGAGCACATTACAGTCATCCTCTCTGTGCCCCAGTTTCCTCATCTGTAAAATGGGCATAATGGGGACCACTGACTTGGGTCAGACTTTCTGGAAGCAGAGCCCGAGACAAGGATTCTCGTGCAAGTGACTCATTGGGAGGAACCTGCAGGGGAGGAAAGGAAATAGGCAAGGCTCTGGAAGAACCAGGCAAAGCACTGGGTTCCGCTGAGTCTGGTCTGGTCAGGGAGCTTTGGAGTGTGGACCGCACCATGGAGTTGTTACCCTGAGACAAAGGCACGACGTTTGTACCTGTCCTGGGGGAGGTACCTGTCCCCATCCTTCCCCTGCTGTGGCATGTGAATACTGGTCCCCAAACATGCCCACATCTTCATCCCCTGAACCTGCTGGATGTTACCTTCCAGGTAAAAAGGACTTTGTGTTAAGGGTTTTGAGACAGAGGTTGGTCTGGGCTGGCTGAGAAGGCCGGTGTGGTCACAAGGGTCCTTGTAAGGGAAAGCAGGAGGGTGGGAGTCAGTAGCAAGAGAGGTGGCAATGGGGGCAAGAGGCTGGAGTGGTGCAAGGAAGGGGCCACGAGCTAAGGAGTGCCGTGTGGCTCTCTGATGCTGCCAAGGCCAGGAAAACGATCTTTCCCAAAGCCTCCAGAGGGAACTCAGCGCTGCTGACATCTTGGTTTTTGACGCCTGGCCTCTAGAACTGAACGAGAATACATTTGTGGGTTTCAAGCCGCTAGGTGAGGGGTTATTTGTTAGAGCAGCAGTAAGAAACTCATACAGCTGCCAAGGCTCAGTGGCCACATGACGTGCCCAGGCTCAAGGGCCCAGGTCCCAATCTGTGGTGTGAGCAATCGCTGCTCCTGCTTACTGAGCACCTTCCCTGTGTCACACAGGGCCCCCTGGTCCCCCGGACGCCTCTTACCAATCCTGAGTGTCCCACCTCACCCTCAGCTTCTGGGCTTCTAACAGCCGTCAGGCCCGGAGCCTCTTTGGCCTCAGCTGGAGGGAGTTAGAAGCCAGGGTGACCCTCTGCCAGTGACTGGGCGCCTCACCTCAAGTCTGACCAACTCCTGGGTGAAACCTACAAGGAGAGCAGCTGGGTGTGACACCCTGGCTCGATCCTCCCCTCTCCTGCCCTGCCCTGCCCTTCCCTCCCCAGGCCCCCCAGTTCCCTTGGGAACATGTCCTTAATGACCCAGTGCATGCTCAGGAGTCCTTGTCTCAGGCTCTGCTTCCGGAGCTTAACCGAGGAGCACTGTGCTAGGAGCAGCTCTATCCTGTCCTCACAATCATGCCTGAGGCGGGAAGGAAGGATGGTTCTCATTTCACAGGCTCGGCCCAGCGCAGTGCCACCAGGGGTTAAACCGGGGTCTACATCCGGACACCGGAGACCGTGCTTTTATTATTTATTTATTTCTTACATATATTTTTATTGATTTCAGAGAGGAAGGGGGAGGGTGATAGAAATATCAGTGATGAGAGAGAATCATTGATTGGTTGCCTCCTGCACACCCTCTACCAGGGATCAGTTCATAACCCGGGCATGTGCCCTGACTGGCCCCTGGTTCATAGGTTGACGCTCAACCACTGAGCCATGCTGGCCGGGCAGGAGATGGTGCTTTTAATCCGTGGGCTCCACCACCTCTCAAAGTCCTCTTCCTGGGGCTCCCCCAGCCCTTGGGAAACAGAATAATCATCTCCTTTCCTGTGGGCAGGGAGTGCTTGATGCAGGAGAGGGGCTGCCCATCTCTCCTTCTGGCCCCCGCCTGGGTCCCCAGAATGGACTGGGGTGGAGGCAGGTCTGAAGAACCTGTTGGCCCTGAAATGTGGTTGCTGAAGTCGTGGCTCCCTGGGGCCAGGAAAACTATTGAAAACTGCACAGGCTTTGTATTGACTCGGGTCCAATCCTGGCTAATGATTTACCCCTCTCCCACCTCGTCCTCTCCTCTGTGAGGGGAGGATAACATCATCCACCTCACCTGGCCGGGGGGAGTGGGGGGAGGACAGAGAAGTTACAGGTGGGAACGTGGCCAGGATGGAGCCTGGCCTGATGGAGTCTTGTCCTGTGCTCAATCTCTCGGAGCCACAGTTTCCTCTATAAAAGGGGGGAAATCAAACAATAGTCCCCACTTACCTGTGGTTTTGCTTTCTGCAGTATCAGTTACCTGCAGTCAATCACGGTCTGAAATTATTAAATGGAAAATTCCAGAAATAATTCCTAAGTTTTCAATTGCGTGCCCCGTCCTGAGAAGCGTGATTAAATCTCTCACCATCCCACTCCGTCCTGCCGGGTGTGAATCATCCCTTTGTCCAGTGTCTCCTCGCTGCTTTCGCTCCCTGCTCATTAGTCACTGAGTAGCCATCTCCTTCCTCAGAGCGACCGTCCAGCTGTAGCCGTGCTTGGGGTCAGGTAACTGTTATTTTGCTTAATTACAGCCCGAAAGTGCAAGAGTAGCGATGCTGACAAAACGCCAGAGAGAAGCTATAAAGTGCTTCCTTAAAGTGAAAAGGTAAACATTCTCAACTTAATAAGGAAAGGGGGAAAAATTGTGCTGAGGCTGCTAAGATCTGCAGCAAGAACAAATCTACCTGTGAAATTGCCCCATGTATAATTTCAACTTTATCATAGGCGTGTGTGCATAGGAAAAAACAGTACAGTGCGGCCTTGACTTATGATCTGAGACCGAGCTCGTTAACTCAAATTACTCTGTCAACTCAATGCAAAAAATCGGCCGAGAGACAGCTGGTATCTTAAAAAACTCGTTAGTCGGGACACTCCTAAGTCAAGGCCCCACTGTATATATAGGGTTCCATACTACCCTTGGTTTCAGGCAGCCACAGGGGCCTAGGAAGAATGTATTCCCCCAGGTAAGGGGGCTGCTGTGTCTGCTACACAGTGAACATGAAGAATGACTCAGCATCCCGAGGGGCTGCACTGGGGGGCAGGGGTATAGCTTCTGAGGTCCCAATGCTGGGTGACTTTGCTTTAGTCACTTAACCGCTCTGTGCTCCCCTGGTTGTGAGGACTGCATGAGTGCACGTGAGTGAGTGGTTCGGAAGAGAGCCCAGCACATAGTCAGTGCTGTTGTTATCACGTACGCTAAGGGCTTGGCCAGCAGCTGGGACATTGTTAGTGCTCAGCAAACAACAGCTGCTTTATTATTGGCGTTTCCTGGCCCGTACAGTGAGGAAGGTCACCTCTACACACCTCCACAGCCCTATGGCTTCCACCCCAACCTCCCAGAGCCCCACTGGGTTAGTTACTGGGCTCAGGCCAGTTGGTTAGAAAGTTGAATTTATCAGGAGCAGGGACCCTGCACACCCTCTCGACCTTCTAGGGCAGCGGTCGCCAACCGTTGGTCCTCAGACCACTGGTGGTCCATGAGGTCGGAAAGGTGGGTGACCGCTGTTCTAGGGGACTTTTCATGACTCCAGCTCTCACCCCAAACAAGCCTTTCCATTTATTTCTCTCCCTACCCAAGGGCCCAGCCTTCCCGCCACCCTGCTCCTATTCCCTGCCATTAGCTAATCCGGTGACTCACCATAGAGCTGGGCCAATGCTTCCGGGGGTTCTGCCATACTTCCCGGAGGCATTTACCTTCCCACAGCTCCTAAGGGCACATTGTCTGGTATCTCTGAAAGTTCGCCAACCTCTGGGACCCTCGGGGTTGCTACTTGCCTCCACTCTCCAAAGAACAGTGTAATGTGGCAGCACGTTCAGGCGGGAGGAGGCTCCCCGTGTTGTCCCGCAAACACCTCTCCTGCGCCCATGACTCTGCGTGTTTGCTTCGGTGCATCCCTGCCCCGATGGGAAAAAGCAGCTTCCAGAAGCTCAGTCTGGCGTCTCCGGTCCTGGAAATGTTGTAGGCTGCAGGAGAGGCTCCAGGTGTTAGACCCATGGGGTCAGATTGCACCTGGGCTCAGCAACCTCAGTGCGTGAGTTCTGGCTAGGAAAGAATTCAGAACCAAGACTCAAACTGTCAGAGAACACTTATATATAAAATCACGGAGGTAGCAGAAGTAATCTGTGGGAGAAATGGGCTGTGGAACCAAGTTATAGTGGTAAAGGAAGAGTGAGGGAGCGAATGTAATGAGCCTGGGGGACTGAGGGGAGGTGTGCTCCCAGGAGGGAGAGCGCATTGGGTCCTCTGTCCTAAGGGTTTTAAGGGTGGAGATTTTAGGGGAGGTCCCGTGGAAGATCTTAATAGAATATTCAGCAGGTTTTCAGGTGTGTCCTTTCAGGGTCTAGGTCTCCACTGATTGATTGATGGGTGCCAGGGCAGCTGATCCTGAGGGCAGCCTTGATGTCCCTTGTTTGGTTTTGCTGCTTTTCTGGGCCTGAAGCTGAAAAACAACTGAGGCCTAGATGTTACCTCTAGAGATGTTACCTCCATTTTCTTCCCTTTCTGAGCCCAAATGCCTGGGACAGGCAGGGCATCAGAGTTGGTCAGACTGCCAAGAGAAGGGGACCCCCGTGGCCCTCGGCCTGCTCAACAGTAAGCCTGGCCTCCGTCCTGGCAGGAAATTCAGCAGCCAGGCCAGGAGCCCCCATCACCTCTGGTGCCCCCAGAGCCTCAGTGGCACTGGCCAACCCAAGTTGGAAATGGCTGGAATCATTTTCACCCAACAGGTGAGGCTTGGGTTTGAACCTGAACCACCTCCTTTGTTAAATAAAACCAACCTAGAAAACAAAGAGTAGCAACCTCCAAATCCACCCACACAGAGCTCAGCCAAGCACAGGTTGTTGTTGGAGGGCCAGCCATGTTGATGATGCTGACGGGTTCTGGCTCTGGGCTGTGGCTGGGCTCAGGGATGAAGGCCCACATTCCCTCCCATCACAGCTCCTTCTCTCACGTGCAGGCCCTTCTCTCTCCCCGTCTCCTCCTCCTCCTGAAAGCAGCCCCCAGCCTCACTTGCTTCAATCTGCTCTCTCCTAGACCGCCCTGGTTCCCCACTCCTCACACATGCCACATGCCTCCTGGATCACCTGTTGCTTGAATGTCCCCTCTGTCACCACCACCACCATCCCCCTCCTCCCCCCAACCAAGAGGCCCCTCTAAGTGCAGTCCCTGAAGGGAACTCCAATGACTGAAAATATCTCCATCTTGTTTCAAATTAAAAGAAGCTCAGCTTTATCAAGGGCTAAAATGTTGGTGAATTTTGAAGTTCAAACTCAAGGCTGCAAAGGAATTTCCTGTCCATGAGATTAAATGAGACCAAGTGGGTGAAGCCTGGCCCATGTTTCGCACTCGGGGAAACTGTGCTGATGGAGGCTGCTTTAGACCACCCTGAGGATTGCTCTCCTTGGTTGTCAGGCACCTTGGAGAGGAAGGCCGAGAAGCCTTGCAGTGTGTGTGAGGGGGCCCCGGGAACAGTCACGCGACAATCTTCAGGCATGCTTGTGAAGGGGTATGTGTGCACGTGCACGCATATGACTGACGGGTGAGAATAGGGAGGCGTGTTATAGGAATGCTCCCACAACATCCTGCTGAGACTCTTCTCTCCCTTGGGGTCACACTTAGCTGCTCTGTCTTGCTGCCACCACCATGCTGGCCTCAGGAGGTCACTGTGGTCAGCACAGTCCCTTCTGGCTTGGCCTGAGCCCCTTTCCTTTAGTTCTTCCCAACTGTGTGGAGTCTGGCTGTCATTTTCCAGGATGATTTTGCAGGAAGAACAAGATGAAAACCCGATCATATTTGTGCTGGCTATCTGTCCCATCATTATCGCTGAAGGCCTGGTTTCTGGTTTCAAGAGACTCTGAGGAAGCAGCAAAGACATTTCAGCCTCTGATTCTCCATCCTGAGATAATTAGTCACAAAGACACCTGCCGATCCTGGGCACACGAGCGCTCTTCTGCACATTCTCTACTGACTAAGGGTCAACTGTGGTCCTGGCCACTGAGCAGGGGGAAGGGGACTTCCATCTACTAACAATGCCCCCCCACCCCCCACCCCATGGCACAGGCCCAGATACGTCAAGTTTCTCATCTAAGTTCACAGAGTTGGAAATAATAGCTCCATTGATGGGATGTTCTCTGTCAGGTGGAAGTTACTCCACATTATATATGTGACAGCACTGGAGCCTCCTGAAATAGCAGTAAAGCGTTAGGTGCTATTGTTGCCCCATTTCACAGATGAGGAAACTGAAGCTCAGAGAGAGGAAGTGATTTGTCCCAGGTCACCAGCTGATTGGAGGCAGCGCGGGGCCTGCGGTCAGGGGGTGCTGAGGGCAGCTGCATCCCTCACTTCTCCCAGGCTGTCCTGAGGAGGAAATGAGCAGCTCTTAACTTTCTCAGAGCTTTGTCCCGATAACCACAGTTAATGCAGGATCTGCAAGGGCTCAAGCTTAATCTGGGCAGGAAGTGTTGGCTTTGGTAGGTGGCCCCGAGCCCAGCTCTGCCGGCAGCCATTGACTCGTAATAGTTCTTTCTCTTGGGCTCAGTGGGAGCAGGCATTTGGGGTGCTAGGGTCCTGGTAAGCCTCTGCCGGGCTCCCTTACCCTTCATCAACCCCCGAGTCCTCCCGTCCCAGCCAGGTTCTGGGTCACTTCTGAGTCCCCATGGACCTTACTTTTTCGAGCCTCCAGTTCATGCTTTAACTTTCTACTCTATCCTGAGATAATGTGTGGAAGGCATTTTGGTCTAAAAGTTGGTAGGACCTCTGCTGTCCTCTCCAGCAGCGGGACTGGCAGGCTGGAACCAGGGTGCTCCCCCTGCCTCTGGTGCCAGGAACCTGGGTTTAAATCCCAGTCCTGCCATGCACAACCCCTGCCACAGAAGGCATTTTGGTCTAAAAGTTGGTAGGACCTCTGCTGTCCTCTCCAGCAGCGGGACTGGCAGGGTGGAACCAGGGTGCTCCCCCTGCCTCGGGTGCCAGGAACCTGGGTTTAAATCCCAGCCCTGCCATGCACAACCCCTGCCACACAACCCCTCCCCTGCCTCGGGTGCCAGGAACCTGGGTTTAAATCCCAGCCCTGCCATGCACAACCCCTGCCACGCACAACCCCTGCCACGCACAACCCCTGCCACGCACAGTCCCTGCCACGCACAACCCCTGCCACGCACAGTCCCTGCCACGCACAACCCCTGCCACGCACAGCCTCAGGTGCATTCATTCACCTCTCTGAGCTTGTTGCCTCCTAAGGTGCAACCAACAGTAGTGCTCGACCCAAAAATGATGTGAGGCTTTCTTCACCCCCAATCCCAGCCCACCCCCCTTTTAAAATTTTCAGTGAACATTATTTGTGTAATACTTATTGTTCCCGGCACTGTTTTAAACTTTTATTCCTAATTTAAGCCTCATAACAACCCAATGAGGGAGGCACTACAACCATTTTATTTTCCAGATGCGGACTCTGAGGCACAGAGAAGTGAAGGAACTTGCCCAAAGTCACACAGCTTTTTGAAAACTGAAATAAAATTAACACAGAACATTGTATTACACACAGCTTTTAAGAGGCAGAGGCAGGAAGCAAACCTAGGAAGGCTGGCCCTAGCTTTCATGCTTTAACGTCTACTCTATACTGAGATCATGTGTGGAAAGCATTTTGGTATAAAATTCAACAAAGGGAAAGACTTAATAAATGGTAGTTGTGGTTACTGTGTGGCATTGGCTACATCATTTTACTTCTGTAAGTCCCCCCCTCCCCCTCCCCGCCAAATGGGACTCGTGATGCTTCTCTGACAGGTGTGAGGTACAAATTCCATAAACAATGGGTGTGAAGTGGCCACCACAGATCCTTATGCAGAGTAAGCCACAGGCTTTTGGTGGGTTTCCTCGCAGGAAGGGACGGGTGGCAGGGGTCGGAACTGACAGACACATTCACTGAGCCAGCAGGAGTAAGGTGTAGAAAATCTGCCAACATTGGGGGACAGGTGAAGCAGCAGGTGACACAACAGGTGTGCTGAGCATAGGTACAGGCCTCGGAGGCAGGAGGTGGCATGTGGGGGTCCAGGCAAGGGAAAAAAAGATGTGAACAATTGGTGCTCCCCCTGCCTCTGCCCATCTCTCCAGAAGACATGCCCCAGTCCCAGGGTCAGAGCAGCCTGCCCAGGACTTACGCCCAGCGGGTGACAGATTTAATCCACCCCGAGAAAACCAGAGTCTCAGAGAGGGGATGTGACAAGACCACGCTTCTAGAAAGGGGGGTGATGGGCTTTGCATCCATGACAATGTGTGATTTCTCTACCCCCTTCCCAGATGGCCCATCAGCCCAATGAAGGGCCCCAGTTGTGGGGTCAAGGTCAAGAGTAACTCTTTCCTGAGAGGGTCTAGCAGAGAAAGGTCAGAGTCCCTCCAGAAGAGTCATCCCAATAGGCAGGTTTCCAGCCAGCCCCTGAGCTGTGGGAAGAGGGGCCTGTCCTAGCATGGGCCAAGCAGGCAGATGGGGGAACCAGCAGCTGGGGCAGCCACATGCAGCCTTGAGTGGGGCTCTGTCCTGGGAGGGGGCTGGGCCCAGCCAGAACTCAAGGGAGGATCCCCTCGGGGCTCCAAGAAGGACAGGGGGTGAGGGTGCTCCCCCTGCCTCTGCCCATCTCTCCAGAAAACATGCCCCAGTCCCAGGGTCAGAGCAACCTGCCCAGGCAACCTGCCCAGGACTTACGCCCAGCGGGTGACAAAGCCCTTTCCAGACAGGCCGCCTGCTGCCTTCAGAGGCCAGAAAGCCACTTCCTGTGGCTCCAACTGTGAAAAACCAAGCCCCGGACCACAGCCTTCTCCTTCCTTTAAGC
This sequence comes from Myotis davidii, assembly GCF_000327345.1. Lineage (NCBI taxonomy): Eukaryota > Metazoa > Chordata > Mammalia > Chiroptera > Vespertilionidae > Myotis > Myotis davidii. The sequence continues at coordinate 2,843,789 of NW_006296627.1, read as the reverse complement.
CAGAGGAAGCCTGGGCTGGATGCCCCCAGAGCCCTGGCCCTAAGAGGGCAGATCTGTTTTCTCTGGAGAGAGTCCTCACAGCTTTTCAGGGGAGGGGTGTGGGCGTGTGTATGTATGTGTGTGTGTGTGTGTGTGTGTGTGTGTGTGTGTGTTTGGGGCCTGGGGAGAGGTGTTTATGAGACCTCCCGGGGTGCCTCATTTCCCCCCTCCCTGGGCCCAGCTGCCATGCTAATCACTGTGCTCCTTATGGACCCAGACTGACATTCACAGCAACCTGGTCTCCATAGCAACCAGCTGTGACATCACGAGGAAGCTCCAGACCCTTCAGCGGGAGCAAGAAAGCACTTTTAGGGGAAGAAAGGCATCTGCTTCCCCTCTGGAGGCCCCGTGTGGTGGGGAAAGTGGGCGGAGAAACTTGGAGGGGGCGAGGGACTCTGCTTGGAAATGCCAGGTCTTCATGTGAGTTGCAAACCGACGCTTCTCTGGAGGGTTGAGCTGATTCTAAATGAAGTCTCTCCCTGTGTCTTCCTCCCCTCGCCCTCCATCCCTTAGAAACCACATCTCGATGTCCTCAACCGTAACATGGGGGTAATAGAAGTCGCTCTTATGAAAGGCTGCATGAGCCAGTCATGTGGATTGCTCATTTACCTCGTAGCAACCCAACCAAGTATTTCCTCGCACTACTCTCCCTTTTATTAGCGGAGGGAAATGAGGCATCACAAAGGATCTGAACCCAGACGGCCTGGCTCGAGAGGAGGGTCTGTGTTCACAGCCTCGCAGGCGCTCCGCGGCACCTCTATCTCCAGCCACGCTGAGACAAGCCGTTCCCCACCGGCTTCCTCTCATGCTGCACTGACAGCATCTCGCCTCATGTGAGCACGGGGCGTTTTCCCTCCCTGCCTCGGGCTTGTGTGGTGCCCAGCACGGGCTGCTGGCGGGAGTATGCTCTGTGTGAGGACATGTGGAGGGAAGTTGGGCCAACCTCAGCCAGTGGGGCATGAGAACCAATTGGGGAATGTTCCTGCCAGTCTGCCATCTGGCTGCCAAGTCCGAGGGTCCTTCTTTTTTTTTTTTTAATATATTTTATTGATTTTTTACAGAGAGGAAGAGAGAGGGATAGAAAGTTAGAAACATCAATGAAAGAGAAACATCGATCAGCTGCCTCCTGCACACCCCTGACTGGGGATGTGCCCAAAACCAAGGTACATGCCCTTGACTGGAATCGAACCTGGGACCCTTCAGTTTGCAGGCCGACGCTCTATCCACTGAGCCAAACCGGTTAGGGCTCAGCCCCTCCTCTTTGATGTATGAGCCCTGTAGGGGAGGGGTCCCCCACACAGGGGCGGGGAGAGGGTGCTGGGAGGTTCTGGCCTGGATGGAAGTAAGGCTGTAGTGCTTGGGCCCCGGGTTGTGAGTCCTAGACACCCTCTAGCCGG
>NW_006296627.1:2831978-2842335 GCF_000327345.1 Myotis davidii | reverse complement strand
CAGCAGACAGGGAGGCCTTCTTCATCAGGCCGATGGTGTCTTCCAGATGTTCACCCTGAACGGGCAGGAAGGGCCAGGCCTGGAGAGACTGGGCCGAGCTGGGAGCCGTCAGGGCCGTCTCTCGCTCCTCATCTAGGCTCCCCTCTGCCAGCTGGCTGCCTTCCTTTCTCTCCTTGCCAAGCAGAGCCTTCCATTCCTCGGAGGCCATGGCTACCCTGAGTAACTGTGGCCACTCTTCTGGCTTCAGCCCAGCCACGCGGGCAGTCCAACTGGGCTGTCCTTTTCTCTCCTTTCCTTCCCAAATCCAGCTGTTTGGGAGAGAGAACTGATTGGCCCAGATTGGGTCACGTGTCCAGCCTGAGTCTAATCACCCACAGCTAGGGTGCAGTATGCGGTACAATCCCGCACTCCCCCTCCCAGAAGTGGGGGTGCGGGGCGGAGGTTGCTGCAGATAGAAGGGTGTTTGGCACATAGGCTGTGCAGACCTCCCTGAAAGTGGCCGTAGGCAGGGACCTACCTCTGCATCCACTTCCTACCTTCTCCTCTCCTCACCCCACTCTGGCCAATTGCCTACAGAGAACATTTTTAAAATGTGCAACTGGTTCTAGGCCTCAAGCAATCTGTAAGTCATCAGCTAAAGCTTTGTCCCGCCAATGGAGTTAACGATATTTGCATCCTTATCGTTATCATTATCGAGCCCTTACTGAGGGCTTCCTATATTCTACGCACTGGGCATAGCCCTTTACACATTTTTTTTTCATTTAATGTTCACAACACTATGAAGCAGATGCCATTATCATCTTTCCTTTACAGCAGTGGTTCTCAACCTTCCTAATGCCACGACCCTTTAATACAGTTCCTCATGTTGCGGTGACCCCCAACCATAAAATTATTTTCATTGCTACTTCATAACTGTAATTTTGCTACTGTTATGAATCATAATGTAAATATCTGATATGCAGGATGTATTTAGGCGACCCCTGTGAAAGGATCATTCGACCCCCAAAGGGGTTGCGACCCACAGATTGAGAACCGCTGCCTTACAGAATGAGAAACGGAGGCAGTGAAAGGGGAAGCTGCCTGCAGATGTCACCCTGGAGTGGCAGAGCTGGTATTAGAAACTGCTCTCCCCCACCCCTTTCCGGTCAGGCCCAGCAACAGTTGTGAGGCAATTTGCAGACTTTGATCACCCATGATAAGCTGATGCCTCACGCTGGTGTCAACAGGTGTGGCTGCTCCCCGGCACCAACCACAAATGGGGCTTTTGCTCATTGCCTGCCTCTGGAAGGAAATGCAAGCTGATCCTCTGGGAAACCCCGGAGAGAAAGCAGGAGAAAACATCTCCTTTCAAGAGAGGGACCCAAAGGGACCCTTGTTCTACCAGATTCCTTGACAGTCTCAGGGAAATGAACCTTTTTATTTCTTTTTCTTTGAAACGAAGCTCTTTTAATAGCTTTTTAAAAGAAAACAGAAGCACAGAGGAATGCTGGGGTAGGAAGTGCTGGGGACCATTTCTAAACGTCCTTCCCTCTTTGGGTCTGGGCTATAATGAAAGGATTGGCCTTGACAACCGAAAGCAAACGAACGGTGGACGAGTGGACAGATGGTAGGCTCCCAGGATGGGCTGGAAGGTTCCGAGAAGGTGGGGGCAACCTGGGGCCTGACTGCAGGGGAGGGAGGAGCGAGGAGGAAGGGGGCTGTTGGAGGGAAGCGGGTGTGGTAGATAGAGCCTCAAACCATGCAGCAGGACATCTGGGTTCCAGTCCCAGCTGTGCCGCTGACTTGTTGCGTGATGTGGCCCCTTCCCAGGCCACAGTTTCCCCATCAGTGAAGCTGGTAGGTGTGTGTGTGTGTGTGTGTGTGTGTGACTCTGGGCTGGAGGCTGCGGGACATGGAGCTCTGGGGCTTCCGGTTGAGAGCAAAGCCGCCCCACAAACAAGAAACTCAGGGCCAGGACTCGGGCTGGAAGGGGTCACAGGAGAAGGAGGAATCCTGAGCAGGCCATTTGGAAAGACTAACAAGACAGCATGCCCAAGTCTCATCCTAGTGCCTGGCTTAAGACACACATTCCTTCCCCCCATCCCACCCCTTTGCAATTCTCCCTCGTGTCAAATTTGCGCTTCTGACACAATGACGCACTGGTCTAAGAAAAGCACCACTTGTGAACTTGAATGCACAGGCGTGAGCTGAGAAAGCATAAAGCGTTTTCCCTCTCCCGCCAGAGTGAGCACCAAGGCTTCAGAGTAAACCGGTCCCGGGCTGGGTGGGGGTCCTTGCAGGGATCAGGCTGGATTCAGCTTCTGAGATTCTCCTCCCTGGGGGTCAGGGCACGGGGCAGAGGCAGCCAGCTCTGGCTGTAGAGCTGGGCCGTGGAGCACTTTGTCAAGGAGACCCTTTGGTCTGGTTGACCAAGAATAGGCCAGAATGTTCTGGGTGGCAGGGCAGGGACAGCATTCCTCTTCCAAAGACTGAGCAACAGACCTGAGCCCCACCCACACTTTTTTTTCTTTTAAACAAACCACCATGGAATGAGTAGTTCTGTTCCAGGCATTGTGCCAAGCAGGTTATACGGATCCCAGCCACAACCACTTGCACAGCCTTGGGAAAATTAGTTAACCCTCCGAGCTTGTCTCATCTGTGAAATGGGTTTAATAATATGCCTGGCTCATAGGGTTAAATGAGGATTAAATGAGTTAACACAGTAGCAATCTTAGTGAATGCTGGCCAGATTTCAGCATTATTTATATGTATTCGTCAATTTGACCTTCACAATGACCCTGAAAGGTAGGAACAATTGTCCTCTTCTAGGATGGGCCCGCTGATGCGTTTGTAGAGGGTGCAGCAGCCTGGGTGAAGTGGGGAGCTGATGCAGGTGATTTGCAAAGGCCTCTCAGCCAGTAAGGGGTAGGGGCAGAGGCAGGGTTTGAATGTTGAGGTAGGAACCTAAACCAGCATTAATAACACAAAGAGCACTTCCCCGGGGGGTGGTCACTGACCCCCTCTCTATTGCTCTCTCGGCCTAGGGGGTTCTGGCCTGGCCCTCTGTCCATGCAGAGTGCTGGGGGCCCTGCTGGCTTCCTTTCCTCAAAGCCACCCTGAGCCAAGACGGCGGGGGGCATGGGACCCATCAGCCCTTGTGGATTCTGGGTGGTCTCACCAATGTCAGGGACACATTCCCCATTGGCTCCCACAGACTTCCTCTCCAGGGCCCTCTGGTGCCACTGGGCACACAGAGAGCCTTTGGCAACGTCAGGAGCTGCCGAAGCATGTGGTTACTTTGCTCATTTTATTAATAAATGCGCAGTGATGCCAACTCATGGAAACTGCTGCCTGGGAACAGGAGTGCGAACATGCTCTGGGGAGTTCTCTGGCTGGATCGTAGCAACGGGCTCTATGGCGGGAGGGAGGCGGGCAGCCGGATGGTCCAATTTAGGGCATCCTGGGGCATCCAAGGACCTCTGGGTCTGTGGAGACCTTTATGGGAAAAGGGGAGTTGGGAGGAACCGGATGGGAAAAGCCTGGTGCCCTGACCCTTCAGCCAGAGGACTTTGAGCTGCTTGGGCTGGAGGCCTCGCTCGGCCCAGCAGCAGGTGGTCCCACGGACACATCTTCCCCGAGGGGCGTCTGGACCCTGCGTGCACGCATGGAGCAGGCGAGGTCGCTGGCAGCAGTACAGCACCTGCTGAGGATCTTAACCCCAAAGCAAGGAGGAATGCAGGGCAGCATCTGGGCCAGGTGCTGGGCTGTGCGGGAGGGAAGTGCAGGGCCCGAGCCTGGCACACCGCGGACCTCCATGTGCACAGCTAGCATTGCAGCCCCTGTCCAGGATGCTGTAGAGAGAAATGCCCAGGAACGAGGTGCCCAATAAGGACAGGTCAGAAAAGCCGGCCTCCATGGAAGTGGCTGGCAGGAAACCTGCGGGGGCAGGCTCAGGGCGCCAGGCCTCCAGGCTCCGTGCGCAGGCACAGAAATGCGCCTCTCCAGTGAGGATGTGTGTTCTCTTCTATTACTGGCCGGTGAATAAATAATCGAAAAGCCTTGCCAGGATCTGCCGTTTACCCTTTAAGGGCATGAACTTGGGGAGTTAAAAAAAAAAAAGCCTCCCAGACAAGAGCCTGGGCTGGGAGAAGTGTTTCTCCTAGTCGTCGTCATGGAATGAGCTAGACGGATGGTGTGGTGCTGGCAGGAACCTGAGGATTCCCAGGAGAGGGGCCCCTCATCCCCCGTAGGCCGGGCACTGGGGCCTTGGCACCACCTGGACAGCCACTTCCTGCAAGAAACCAGCACAGCCCAGGTGGCACAATCCTGGGCTCCTCGCAGCACAGCCTGGGGTGCTCCACCAAGTGTGCTCATGCCCTTACCCCAGCAGAAAGGTGGATCGCATATATTCAACACTTGCATTCATTTATAAACAGAAATGGTGTGCCTCTGCACTAACACATTATGAATGTTATGGAACATGCACAGAAATTAATGGAAAATTAAATTAGGTTACAATAAAACCGCCTTTTCAAAGGTTTTAATAATGGTGAATGGCTTTTTGGCATCGTTAGCTAACATCTGAAGCAAAAATCTATACAGACGTTTGGGCTCATTAGTATTAATAGTGGATATAAACTCATTGCAAATTGCCTTCTCACGTGCTTTTGAAATTTGGGGACCACTTTCTTGTTAGAGCCAATTATGTTATTATTACCTTTTCCTCTCTGGGGCTGAGCAGGAGGGAAGGCCCACACAGTGCCCAGCTCTGGATTCGAGGGTTTGTGTTACGTTCGTTGTCTTTTCCTTGTTTTCCTCCTGTCTTTTTGTGTCCTTTGTCCATCGGGTGAAAAATCAGTTGAAGGGTGTTCTTAGCTATAAATCTGCTGGACCAATCTCACACGAAAAGAAAAATTCTTCAAAATGCTAACAGCAAGGAAGAGAGCCTGCTGCCAGCTTCTCTGTGTGGCCCACGTCCACCCTTCCCCGAGTGACGACCCACATAAAGACCAAATGGGGACCTCGGTGTCCATCTGTAGATACTAGTAACATTTACTTCTTCTCCTTTTTAGAGGGGACACAGGGGCAGAGAAATATCCCCACTGAGGAGACCCGTATCAAGCATGTCACCTTCCCCATCGCCTCCTGACCTATTTCTGTTGCAAACAGTAGCAGCAGGAGCTTGTGGGAAAAAAAATGTATATTTGATCAAGTCACTGCCCCTCCCTTGCATCCATGGATCTTGGGAAAAAGTGAAACTTCTTCCCAGGTCTTGCTGCTTCTCAAACTTCCTCTGCGCCTGAACCCTCCCTCCTCCTGCCCCACACGTACCCTCCATGAGGGCCTCTTGGAGCTCCTTGGCCCAGTCTCATACCTCCACCCAGTAGGACCTGTGGCCGGCTCCCTCTCATCCTTCAGGTTCCAGTTCTAATGTCACACCTTAGAGAGGCCAGGGTCAGCCTCTTATCTATAGAATATTACTCCCCCCCCGCCCCAATTCTTTTTCTCTCAGGGCTCCTTTATGACCTTTAAGGCAAGAAGCACATGTGGTCTCTGTATAAATCCATGGACTCTGCTGGCTCCTCCATCAGCTGATAAGCTTGGGGACCCCCGGGGAGCAGGCACGCCTCTTCTTTCACTGCGGTATGCCAGGATCCAGATGTTTTTGGGATATACAGGTTCCCAATAAATAAATGAATAATGAAATGAATGAGTCAGGTTTTAGAGCATCTAAAAATGTTTTCCTGGATGGGGCTTGTCTCTTGGCCACAGCTGGAAGCAACCTGAGGATTCCCAGGAGAGGGGCCCCTCATCCCCCGTAGGCCGGGCACTGGGGCCTTGGCACCACCTGGACAGCCACTTCCTGCAAGAAACCAGCACAGCCCAGGTGGCACAATCCTGGGCTCCTCGCAGCACAGCCTGGGGTGCTCCACCAAGTGTGCTCATGCCCTTACCCCAGCAGAAAGGTGGATCGCATATATTCAACACTTGCATTCATTTATAAACAGAAATGGTGTGCCTCTGCACTAACACATTATGAATGTTATGGAACATGCACAGAAATTAATGGAAAATTAAATTAGGTTACAATAAAACCGCCTTTTCAAAGGTTTTAATAATGGTGAATGGCTTTTTGGCATCGTTAGCTAACATCTGAAGCAAAAATCTATACAGACGTTTGGGCTCATTAGTATTAATAGTGGATATAAACTCATTGCAAATTGCCTTCTCACGTGCTTTTGAAATTTGGGGACCACTTTCTTGTTAGAGCCAATTATGTTATTATTACCTTTTCCTCTCTGGGGCTGAGCAGGAGGGAAGGCCCACACAGTGCCCAGCTCTGGATTCGAGGGTTTGTGTTACGTTCGTTGTCTTTTCCTTGTTTTCCTCCTGTCTTTTTGTGTCCTTTGTCCATCGGGTGAAAAATCAGTTGAAGGGTGTTCTTAGCTATAAATCTGCTGGACCAATCTCACACGAAAAGAAAAATTCTTCAAAATGCTAACAGCAAGGAAGAGAGCCTGCTGCCAGCTTCTCTGTGTGGCCCACGTCCACCCTTCCCCGAGTGACGACCCACATAAAGACCAAATGGGGACCTCGGTGTCCATCTGTAGATACTAGTAACATTTACTTCTTCTCCTTTTTAGAGGGGACACAGGGGCAGAGAAATATCCCCACTGAGGAGACCCGTATCAAGCATGTCACCTTCCCCATCGCCTCCTGACCTATCTCTGTTGCAAACAGTAGCAGCAGGAGCTTGTGGGAAAAAAAATGTAGATTTGATCAAGTCACTGCCCCTCCCTTGCATCCATGGATCTTGGGAAAAAGTGAAACTTCTTCCCAGGTCTTGCTGCTTCTCAAACTTCCTCTGCGCCTGAACCCTCCCTCCTCCTGCCCCACACGTACCCTCCATGAGGGCCTCTTGGAGCTCCTTGGCCCAGTCTCATACCTCCACCCAGTAGGATCTGTGGCAGGCTCCCTCTCATCCTTCAGGTTCCAGTTCTAATGTCACACCTTAGAGAGGCCAGGGTCAGCCTCTTATCTATAGAATATTACTCCCCCCCCGCCCCAATTCTTTTTCTCTCAGGGCTCCTTTATGACCTTTAAGGCAAGAAGCACATGTGGTCTCTGTATAAATCCATGGACTCTGCTGGCTCCTCCATCAGCTGATAAGCTTGGGGACCCCCGGGGGAGCAGGCACGCCTCTTCTTTCACTGCGGTATGCCAGGATCCAGATGTTTTTGGGATATACAGGTTCCCAATAAATAAATGAATAATGAAATGAATGAGTCAGGTTTTAGAGCATCTAAAAATGTTTTCCTGGATGGGGCTTGTCTCTTGGCCACAGCTGGAAGCTACTGGATATGGGAAACTGCTCTCCCCCACCCCCTTTCCGGTCAGGCCCAGCAACAGTTGTGAGGCAATTTGCAGACCTTGATCACCCATGATAAGCTGATGCCTCACGCTGGTGTCAACAGGTGTGGCTGCTCCCCGGCACCAACCACAAATGGGGCTTTTGCTCATTGCCTGCCTCTGGAAGGAAATGCAAGCTGATCCTCTGGGAAACCCCGGAGAGAAAGCAGGAGAAAACATCTCCTTTCAAGAGAGGGACCCAAAGGGACCCTTGTTCTACCAGATTCCTTGACAGTCTCAGGGAAATGAACCTTTTTATTTCTTTTTCTTTGAAACGAAGCTCTTTTAATAGCTTTTTAAAAGAAAACAGAAGCACAGAGGAATGCTGGGGTAGGAAGTGCTGGGGACCATTTCTAAACGTCCTTCCCTCTTTGGGTCTGGGCTATAATGAAAGGATTGGCCTTGACAACCGAAAGCAAACGAACGGTGGACGAGTGGACAGATGGTAGGCTCCCAGGATGGGCTGGAAGGTTCCGAGAAGGTGGGGGCAGCCTGGGGCCTGACTGCAGGGGAGGGAGGAGCGAGGAGGAAGGGGGCTGTTGGAGGGAAGCGGGTGTGGTAGATAGAGCCTCAAACCATGCAGCAGGACATCTGGGTTCCAGTCCCAGCTGTGCCGCTGACTTGTTGCGTGATGTGGCCCCTTCCCAGGCCACAGTTTCCCCATCAGTGAAGCTGGTAGGAGAGGGTTAGACCAATAACCTCTGAGCTCCCCGGGGCCTAATCTGTGGGAGAGCCCCCCTGGCCCCCCCGGCCCCACTGGGCCACCTCCTTGCTCTCGCGGAGGACAGAGGTGCCACTCGGATTCTCAGGCCGCTGGCAGCTTGCTGCTGGGCCTGCTAATCCCCCTTCACCCCGCTGCTGCCTGACTACTGTTGCCATGAGTGGCTCATGGGGCCTCCTCTCCCAGGAAGAGAGGACTTTGTAACTTGGCAGGGGAAGGAGGCAGGCCTGGCCTCTGCCTGCCCCCGTCACCCGCCAGCGGCCCCCAGGCCATCTGTTCTTCAAGCTGGATCCCAGCAGAGAGGCCATTCAGCGCTGTGCCTGTGTGTGCCCCCCTTCCAGGCCCAGGCCTGAGCAGATGGCCCACCCGCCACCTCCCGCCCCCTCTCCAGATCTCAGGAGCCCTGAGGCCCAGCTGCACTTGGGGGCGGTGGGATCTGCCCTTCTCTGGCAGAGTGCTCAGCCCCCGATTCCGGCCCTGGGCCCCTGCCTCCCTGGGCCTCTGTTGCCAGGCCTGGGGCCCTCCCTACCTCCCCGCAGCCCAGCCAGCCCCACCCCTGCTGGCCTCAACCTCAGATACCACCAGGCCTGCCCCCTGGGTCCACACAGGAGGCACCAGCCGCCTGCCTAAGGCCACACAGCTCCTCAGGATCAGCCAGCCTGGGACGGGGTCTCTGAGAGTTCACTGCCTCTCAGACCGAGGGAGCATCAGGGTGGGAGGGTAGGAATGCCACTTCCTGGGCCCTGGCCCCACAGAGTCTGACCCAGGAGGCCTGAGGTCTGCAAGGGGCCTATTAATCTGCGTACTTGATAAACTCGCAGGTGATTTCCAGAAGGTCTCATAGGCACTGCCACCCTGCCTGTGGTCTGTTTCTTTCCAGCCCGAATGGTGGTAGAACACCTGTGACAGGGGCAGGACCGGAACCATCATCCCCATTTCAAGAGTGAAGATATTGAAGTCCCAAAAGGCACAGTTTCACAACGCAGATTTTACACAGCCAAGTCCTGCCCAAGCCGGGTCTGGGTGCTTCTGGCTTCCTAGTTAATGGCTTTGGGGCAACAGTCCGCTGCCAGGTCCTGGGGGAGATCAGGGCCCATACACACTCCCACCGCCCTTCCCCTTCCCCCCTCCCTCTTCCCCTTTCCCCCTCCTGGTTAAAACACTCTGAGGCCCCAAGGCCTGCAAAGAAGATGGGGTCTCCACTCACCCCAGCGCACTCCTAAACAAATAGCACTACACTCTAAAATGAGTGTAAGGAAACCCCAGGATGGCAATAGCACTTTGATGAGGTTTTTTACATTAAATTCCTTATGACCACCTCCTTTCTTTTCGGGGGGGAGGGGGTGGCCTGCTATGTGGTGCCTGAGCAATACCCCCACTTCCTCAAGCTCACTGTCTCAGGTGCCCCAGCCAGTGTGGGGTCTGGGTGAGGGACTGGCTGCCCAAGGAGAGCTGCCCTCTCATCCCTGACCTGGTCCCTCCCCAACTCCCTCATTTCCACCCAGTTTTCTTCCCTAGCAGCTGGGATGCCCCCGCCAGGGGTGCCTGGCATCTCAGAGGGCCCTGGCAGGCTGACTCTGGTTGATGGGCACTTGAAACGCATGCCTCTGTCTGCCTGACCATCTGCTCCCCTTCCTGCGGGGGCCGTGGGCAAGGCCAGGCTCCCCCCTATCCACATGACTTGGAGGAAGCACCCCCCCCACTAACCTTTTTAGAGAGGAAAGAGACCCCAGAGAAGGGCAGCCCACTCAGGATGCAGCCCAGAGCTGCTCTCTCCCGTGGCCCACTGGTGGGAGATGGTGCTGGAGAATGGAGAAGCTGGGAGGGGCTTCAGGGCTAAGAAAGCTGTGCTGTGTGCCCCTTGAGTAGGTCATTTAACCTCTCTGAACCTCACCGAGGTAAAACAGGGCCAATATTCTAATCTGGCCTAACAGCATTATCCACAGTTGAAAGGAAACAGCACGTACACACGTACACACGTACACACACACACACACACACACACAGGGTTTAGCATAGAGACACGGCCCTTACTGTCACTATGAACTAGTTTGACATCAGAAGAAAGAGCCCGGGAATGGAAGTCAGGGCACCTGTGTTCTCATTGGGCTCTGCCACTGATGGGTGGGTGGTTTTGAGCAATCCCCCCGACCCTCTTTGGCCTCGGTTCCCCCATCTGTAAAACAGGAGTGTGGGACCAGGTGACTTCTCTAGCTCCTTCCAAGGCTGCCTTTCCCTCCCTCCCTC
>NW_006296627.1:2826981-2827449 GCF_000327345.1 Myotis davidii | reverse complement strand
ATCTCAGAGGGCCCTGGCAGGCTGACTCTGGTTGATGGGCACTTGAAACGCATGCCTCTGTCTGCCTGACCATCTGCTCCCCTTCCTGCGGGGGCCGTGGGCAAGGCCAGGCTCCCCCCTATCCACATGACTTGGAGGAAGCACCCCCCCCACTAACCTTTTTAGAGAGGAAAGAGACCCCAGAGAAGGGCAGCCCACCCAGGACGCAGCCCAGAGCTGCTCTCTCCACGTGGCCCACTGGTGCTGGAGAATGGAGAAGCTAGGAGGGACTTCAGGGCTAAGAAAGCTGTGCTGTGTGCCCTTGAGTAGGTCATTTAACCTCTCTGAACCTCACCGAGGTAAAACAGGGCCAATATTCTAATCTGGCCTAACAGCATTATCCACAGTTGAAAGGAAACAGCACGTACACACGTACACACGTACACACACACACACACACACACACAGGGTTTAGCATAGAGACACGGC
>NW_006296627.1:2820205-2826574 GCF_000327345.1 Myotis davidii | reverse complement strand
CTCTGGGCAACCCCCACCGCCCCCCACTCCATTCCCCCCACGGGCCCCTGCAGGAAAAACATGTTCCAGGCTGTGTGCTGTGCGTGCTTCCTTAGCCTCTGATGGCAGCCCCGGGGAGAACCAGGGGGTTAAGGTGACACTTTGTCAGCTCCCTTGGGCTGGTATTATTCCCTCCATTTTACAGACAAAGACACCGAGGGCCTGGGCATGAAGCACCCCCTGCGACACAACTCGGGAGCCTGGGAGTGCCAGAGCCCAGCCTGATTTCTGCAGTGACTCAGCGCGTCTACAATCAGTACGGCCGTGATTACTCCTTAAATTGGTTATTTTTCACTGTTGACTCTGCTGTGTGGGCCTCTTTTTTCTCCCTTCGCTTTTCAGTTTGCATTCACCGGGCTGGGGGAAGGGACTGAGCATAAAACAAAGCCAAAGGAGAAGGAAGAAGAGGAGAAGGGTGGGAGGGCTGGGCCAAGGAGAGGGGCCAGAATGGCTGGGGTTTCTCACCGTCTCTGGGGCTGCCACGGACCTTGGTGGGGGCTGGAGGCTGGGGGAGGGGTAGGAGTGGGGGCAGAGGTGACGGAAGGTGAGTGGGGGTAGTCCCGAGGGTAGATGCACCCGTGGGAGGCTCTGAGTAGGCTTCGTATGCTTGGGCCGGGAGCTGTGTGTGTAGGAGGGGGCAGCTCTCACAGTCTCCCCGCATCCCCACACTTTTCAGTCACCTACCAGGGGCCCGCACTGTGCCAGGCACAAGGTACAGCAGGGAGCAGACTCAGAATCGAGCTGTCAAATCCACGACTGAGCTGCTGGGGTCGCTTGGGGGTCTGTGGCACCCACTCTTAGGCGAGGGTATGAGGGGTGCAGGTGGGGGTCGGGAAAGGTGTCCAGCCCGAGTGAGCTGAGATCAGAGGAGCATGAGCCCGTGCTGGCAGCTGAAGGCCGTGGCAGGGCCCCAACGGAGGGAACAGCACCCAGGACGGCCCAGGCACAGGGCGAGGGATGCCCCAGAGGGCACCTGGGAGTAGCACCTGCTATGTGTCTCCGTCAGCTCCTCTGATGCAACAGTGGGCTCCAGCCGTCACTCGTTTCCTATGCGTACACACACGTGTGCAGGCGGCTTTCATTCCTTCATTCGTCTGAGCTGGAACGACATAACAATCTTGACGAATTAAGTGCAAGAGCTGTGACGGCCTTTACCCTGGGGCTGTGGTTGCCACCGCACAGGCCACATCCTGTGCCCATCCTCCCACAGTAAGTCCGGGGCTCTGCTCTACCCTGTCATCCACTAGTAGTAATTATCGCCCTCTCCCCCTGTAACATGTGTAGAGTAAGTTGCTGGGGATACAACGGTGAGTGAGATAAATGAGGTTTGTACCTTCAAGAAGGGTCTATTCCAGAAGAGGCAGATACAATAAACAGGAAAATTTACACACGTCCTAGCAAAGGAAATCTTAGATGGTGACACAAGCTATACAAGGGCAGTGAGGCAGGGCAGTGACAGGGGTCTCCTGTGACGTGTGGTCTGGGAAGGCGCTCTGGGGTGACCTTTCAGCTGACATCAGCAGCTGGAGAGAGGCAGTGAAGGCCTGAGGGAGAGCATTCCAGGCAGAGGAAACAGCATGTGCCAAGGGCCCAAGGTGAACACAAGTTCGGTGGCTAGAACTAGGAAGGCGGACGTGGTGTGGCTGGAAAGAAGGACTAAGAGGCAGGGGCCAGAGAATGCGGGGCTATGCTGGCTACAGTAATGTTAAAATATATATGTTTATCTTGATTTCAGAGGGGCAGGGAGAGGGAGAGAGAGAAACATCGATGATGAGGGAGAATCATCGATTGGCTGCTTCCTGCACGCACCTCCCCTCCCCCACTGGGTATCAAGCTCACCACTCTGGCGTGTGCCCTGACCGGGAATCAAACCGTGACCTCCTGGTTCATAGGTTGAGGCTCAACCACTGAACCACGCCGGCCAGGCAAGGGTGACTTTTTATTCTAGATTTTATTCTAAGTCGCAGGGAAAGGCGTATTTCGTAGTCTCTGATCAGCCTTTTCAAAGCTCTCTTGGACTCCAGGAGAGTGACCCGGAGGAGGCAAAGTGATGAGCTAGGGGACCATTTAGGAGGGAAGACAGCAGGTCCATGAGAGAGGACGATGGCTTGGCTGAGCATCAGGGAGCGTGTGAGGGGGGACGGTGGCAGCTGAGGTGAAGAGGCACAGAAGGGCAAGATGGGACTGGGTCCTCTTCCTGCTCCAGATTCACAACAGTAATAATGTTCATGAGGACCAAGCGCCTTTGCCGCCGCTTCCCTCCCTTTGTGAAACGGACAGGATGCTGGCTATGGGCCCATTTTCAGCTGTGTACACTGAGGCTGAGCGAGGTGAGGAGTCCTCTGAGATCCACAGAGCCCAGAGTTGACTCACAGGAGCTCTCTCTCTGCCGCTCTTTCCGTAGGCCTGGCTCCAGGACCCCGTGGGAGCAGCCAGGCGGAGGGCGCTTCGTTTACTGGCAATTTTCACCATCAGAAAAATGCAGGGGAGCTGCACTCCACGTGCTTGGATTGGCAAGTGCACGCTGTGCCCTTCCTTCAATATAAGGATATGAAATAATAATTTATGTATACCCAGCAACCAGAACACTTCCTGCAACACCTTGCTTCATCCCCACCTCCACAGACGGGCTCCCAGAATGCCCCGGGGTCTGTGGGGTCTGGGGAGGCTTGAAGGCAAAAGGAGAGCTGTCCTGGGAGCCTTCCATGTATCCTTAACTGCTTCTCGATTGTCAAAATAATCGTGGCCCGGCCGGCGTGGCTCAGTGGTTGAGTGTTGACCTATGAACCAGGAGGTCACGGTTTGATTCCTGGTCAGGGCACGTGCCCGGGTTGCAGGCTCGGTCCCCAGTGTGGGGTCTGTAGGAGGCAGCCAATCAATGAGTTATTCTCATCATTGATGCCTCTATCTCTCCCTTTCCCTTCCTCTCTGAAATAAAAAAATATATATACATATATATTTTTAAAAAATTAACAAGGCCACTGGCAGTTCTATGGAGTTCAGAAGCCAGGGTCTGAAGCTTGTCACCAAGCATTAAAGCTATCAGAGGGTCCCACCCAGTGCTAGAAGAGGCCTACTGTGTGCCAGGCCCTGTGCTAAGCGGTGGGGCAGCTCCGTGAAGATGAGTCAGACCCAGAGCCACCTAATGGAGGCAGACATAACACTAGCTCCCCTAACGCAGCGTGTCAGGTGCTGTCACCAGGCCTCCCAGGGCTGGAGGAGACAGATTTGAAGGCTTTCTGGTGTGTGTGTGTGGAGGGGGGAAGGAATGGGGTGTGTGTGTGGGGGTGATGCTGGAAAGACATCCCAGAGATTAGACAGCCTGTGGGTCTCTTCCTTCTACTCCGGCCCTCCAATTACACTTTGCCTGTGTAATTGTGAGCTGTGTCATTTACTGCTGTCTCTGTGTGCCTAAGGCCAGGCATCAAGAGTCTGGGCCTGGATTTGAACCTGGCAGTCTGGTTCCAGAGCGCACGTGATTAACCTTTAAGGAACTAGTGCAGAAAGAACTCAGACCTGCAGTCATTCCTGGGCCAAGGCCCGGAGGGCTGGTGTACTGGAGTGTTTGGAGTACGCAGGGGCTGGTTCTCAGAGCCTGGGCATGGTGGGGAGTGTGGGGCAGGGCCTGGTGTGCTGACCCCCCCACACTCCCCACCCCCAACACAAACAGCCATGGCTGTTCTTTGACACCATCTGCTCAGTGGACACCAGTGTCCCAGCTGCAGAGCCCCCCTGTGCCAGACCCTCCCCCAGGCCCCTAGTGCAGAGATGCGCACAGTACTTCCATCCTGTCACTCTGCGCCCCAATGGGGAAACAGGCAGCAGCGGATCCATGGTGGCTATAAAACCCTCTGGGGGGCACGAGGTAAAAAGCATGGGCTTTGAACCCAACAATTTCAGGGACTGGAACGCTTAGCGGGTGGACGCAGCCGTTTCTGGGCCTCACGTCTCTGCCTGTGAAGCGGCCCACCTCACTGAGGCTGCCAGGAGTTGGATGCACAAGCCGCCTGTCCTGCAGCCAGAAGTTGCCCAACGTGTTGGTCTTTTTCTTTCACTCTCCCCCAAATCAGAGTGAGGGTCCAGCAAGGAGGGGAGGGGGTGAGTGGGGTGGGGGGAGCTCTGGCTCTGCCTCTGGAGCACCCAGGGCCAGCTGCCTCTGAGGGCCTCTGTGCTTCTGGGCATGGGAAGAGCGCGGGGTGAAGGGAGTGAGGAGTCCTGGGCAGGTGCAGCCCCGTGCCCGAGCCCCAGTGCCCAGGAGGAGTTCCCAGCCCACCCTTAGCTCCAGGCCAAGTGCCCTCAGGGCCTCTGGCACTCGCCAGGGCCCTCCGCTGCTCCTCTGAGCAATTACATAATGAAGCCTGGGTGCGTGGCTGCGGAGCCGCCTTTGTTATTGCAATCTGCCTCGCAGCCGCAGCCCTCGAGTATTAATAAACCGATCACTCACGGTGCCAGGCTAGGCTTATTTATGTAGATTTGGATTGGGGTACCTCTGAGGGAATCATAAACAGACACACGGGCCTTCTCTCCCAGGAGGGAGGAAGGGAGCCGGCCCCTCAGCACTGAGCCCCCCTCATCCCGACCCAGTCCACAGTCTGATCTTGAGATCGCAAACAAAATACTCCTGCCCTTGCAGCTCAGTGGGTCGGAGCGTCATCCCTACACCAGTGAGGGCACATTCCCCAGGGATGCTCATTACCCTCACCAGGTGAATGGGCAAAGCAAAGTGTCCAGTGTCCTTTCACAGCTAGGAATCTGCTTCACGAACTCCACATGGTCCTCAAACCTCAGCTCCTTTGGGAATCTCCGGGGCTGGGGAATGCAGGCTGCTGCCCAGCCCCCCTTTCCCATTCCGTGGTGTGAAGCGGGACGGAGACGTTGCCTTTCTAACACACGCCCTGTGAGCACACAGTGAGAACCGCTGCTCCAAGGCGATTTTATGAATTAGAATCTGTTGGCACAGGGGACGCTCAGCACTTTGAATCTGGACCCAGCCCGAGGCTCCCGTTGGTTTGGCAGAAGTGTCAACGTGCCCACAGGGAATAATCCATACTCCATCCTGGCTGAGTCCTGGAAGCTTCCCCCTTCATAGCACAGAGCCACAGGTGTCCTGGGCCTCGGGTTCAAGGTCCTCAGACGTGTCCCCCACCCGCAGCTGGTGGAGGACGGTGTTCCTGCAGGAAGCCACATGCACGCCCCTCCGCTTCCCCTCCACGTTCATTCACTGAGTCAATGAACAATTCCTGAGCCTTTCTGGTGAGCCAGGCCCTGAGCTCAGGACTTAATGTAGAGTCTCACTTAATCCTCCAAGTACCCTGTGAGTCATCACAGTTTCCCTCTTTCCATTTGACAGATGAAGGAACGGAGGCTCAGAGAGGCTGAGAAACTTGCCTGAGGCCAGAGAGGAAGTGAGGGAGGACTAGGCCCTTGCCCTTAAACCCCAGAAGGTCTGACTCCCAAGTCCTGCTCTCACCTGTCCCCTTTGGTTTCACTCTGCTGGATGCAGAAAAGGGCTCACGGTGGCCCTCTGGCTCCAGAGCTGTCACATCCTTCCTTTGGGAAAGGCTGGCCTCCATCCTGCTGTCTGTCCCCACAGGTGAGGAGCTGCGTGGCATTCCACAGCAGCAGCAGCAGCAGGAGGATTCCCAGGAGGGGGAGTGGCCTGGCGGAAGAGGGGGGAGGGGAGGCCTGTCTCAGAGTTCCTGAGCTCCCAGCTGCTTCTCCCGGGCCCCAAGGCTTTGCTCAGCCTGGCACCACTGGGGTGGAGAGGAAAGCCCCAGAGGTCTTACCAGGGAAGGAAGCTCTAGAGGAAGTGAGGGGAACCAGGGAGAGAAACCGGTGGCAAGGATGAGTGCCCAGCCCCTCTGCCTCATTCCTTGGGACAGTGGTGCTGCTTGTGGCAGCTTCACCCACCCTGGCCTGACAACCCCAGAGCCACCTTTCACAGTTTACAAAGCACCAGCACCCCTGCAGCCCTCTCCCTCCCTCCTCCTCTGGCTGCCCCGTTAATAAGACCAGCAACAATAATTTACTCTGTGCCTGCTCCTTGCTTTATAGGCATCCATGCTGTTAAACTCCCAATAAGCCCAGGAGGTAGGCACTGATATCTCCATTTCACAGAGCAGGAAACTGAGGCTCAGAGAAATGAAAGCACTGGCCCGTGGTCCCGTAACTAGGATTTGAACCCAGGTCCATCAGCTCCAAAACCTCTGGGCTCAATCACAAGAACTTCTGCCAACATCCTCTTCCAGTATGTGGCCCGCCCCCAGCCCCCTGCCCCTCATCCCCATGGAGGGGATCGCTGCTGAGACCTCTCTCCAGGCTCTATCCCTA
>NW_006296627.1:2818072-2819346 GCF_000327345.1 Myotis davidii | reverse complement strand
GAATATTCTCTTCCTTCTACTCCGGCCCTCCAATTACACTTTGCCTGTGTAATTGTGAGCTGTGTCATTTACTGCTGTCTCTGTGTGCCTAAGGCCAGGCATCAAGAGTCTGGGCCTGGATTTGAACCTGGCAGTCTGGTTCCAGAGCGCACGTGATTAACCTTTAAGGAACTAGTGCAGAAAGAACTCAGACCTGCAGTCAAAATGCCCAGCTAGCTAGACGCCCGGGGCACCACCGCTCACCTCTCTCTGCCCCGTTGACTTGTCTTGTGAAATGGAGCATGTCATCAACCTTGCCTTCCTCTGCCCTCCCCCCTCACCTCCCCTCCCTCCCTCCCGCACATTTGTGACCATCAGACAAGATGAAGAGAGGCAGGCTGTTTTCTAAGAAGGTGGGTGCAGGCAGGGTCTTGGGAGTTGGGGTGAGCACACGACTGGTCACCGAGGGTTGAAATGAGTCCAGAATCTGGGGGGAAGGGTGTTGCTTATAGGAGCCTGGTTCTTTAGGCTGGAAGGCTCCCAAAGAGTCCCCAGAGCCCCCAAGCCCCTTTCACCCCTCTTTAGTCTGACAACTGAGCATCCCTACCCGCTCCACATGTCTGGGAGCCCCAAGATAAGATCTTAGTCATGACAGTGTGTGTGTGTGATCATGTTATTTAATAAAGTCACACCAAGGGGAGGGGGTGGGGGCAGCGGGAGAGAAGACTGGGCCTAGGCTGGAAGCCAGAAGGCTAAATGAAATCAAACATTAATGACAGCCATCTGTGAAATGGGACTGAACGCCCGGACCTCACAGGTGCTGTGAGAATCAAATGAGCTGATGCCCATAACACCTTGGGCTCAGTGCGTGGTCCTGATGGGCTGGCAGACAGTGACCATTATAACTGCGCTACTTACTGCACACTCGGTATCTACCAGCCAAGCAGTCCTTCCCATTGTAGACACCGGCCTAGGCTCCAGGGAGCACCTCAAGGATATCTAAGACAGTGTGGTTTGCCGACCTGTGGGGTGGTTGATGGTCTCCCAAAAAGGGCGCAGTCTTCATAACTTGCCCAGAAAGTCATCCAGGCCAGGCGGCGCGGGGCCTGGGTTTTGATTCCCAAGCGTCTTCTCTCCGGGCGTGAGCGCGCCCCCGGGCGGCGTTTTCCAGGAAAGCCTCCGCTGGGGAGCCCGGAACCTAGTCCCCCCAACCTCGTCCTCCCGCCCGCCCCGGCGGCCACCCTGGGGGCGCGGCAGCCCGGTGCGTGGGAGGGGACGGCGCGCCATTGGCTTCA
>NW_006296627.1:2816776-2817890 GCF_000327345.1 Myotis davidii | reverse complement strand
TCCCTGGCTCCCCCAGGAGCCACCCCGCAGCCCTTCTGCTCCTTTCCTCCGCGCTCTCGGCTCGCTGCCCTTCCCTCTGATCGGCTTCCCTCTCCTCCTCTCTTTTCTCTCCTGGACTGTTTATTTCGCCTTCAGCCTCCCGTCCCGGGCTCTCGCTCTTGCTTCGGAGCCAGAGAGGAAGGGAGCGAAGAGCAGTTTTCCCCTCGCAGGAGTCAGACTCTGCCCTCGCGCGCAGGTCTCTGTCCCCTCCCCCTCCCCCTCTGCCCCCATCCCCAACCTGCCATTGTTCCCGGGTCCGGGCAGCGCGCGGCAAAAACTTGCGAATCCCCCTCCTCCCCTCTTCGCCTGGGCAGGGCCCCGGAAGGAGATGGCAGAGTTCCCGCAGCCCACAGGTCTGGCTCTACCTTCTGGTTCAGGGGGCCCTGGGAGCGGGGATCCTGGGCCAGGGGACCCGGAGGCGCCCATAGCCCGGAGCTCCCCGCCTGGAGTCTTAGAAAGTGGGTGACGGGCTGGAGCTGGGAGATAAAGGACACCTTGGAGGGGGCGAGGAGCAAGGCTGTAAAGGATCTCGGTGTCCAGACTGGGGTTGGGGGGCTGTGGGGGGACGAAGCGGGCAGAAACGGAACCCCTGCCTCAGCCCCAGTTATTGGGGGCGGGGTGGGGCAGGCACAGGTGGAGACCAGCGCGCCTCCCCCACCCTCCTCCGAGTCGCGCGCTCAGCTGGAAGGGGGGCAGTGTGGGGCCTTGGGCTTGGCGCTGGGTGGATGGGTCCCCGGCTGTCGGCAAAAAGCTCGCACCTATGCTGCGCGTCTGTAGAGGAACCGCCTGGGACGCCGCGCCCATCCCCAGCGCGCCCAGCGGAGCCTGGCTTTCGCTTTGGGCGCCCTCGCTCCACTCTCCACGCCCCCAACCAGTGCCGGTTCCACGCCTGCCTCCTTGCCTCCCTAGGGGAGCGTATTTCTCGGTTGGAGCGGAGCGCTGGGGGCGGGGCAGGAGCAGGAGCGTGGCGGAGGCCGTTAAGTCGGAGGTTCCTCCGGAGCCAAGGCTGCCTCCGGGCTCCACCGCCCCAGCCCCACCGCTGCGCACTTCCTGGTTGATTTCCTTCAGACAAACT
>NW_006296627.1:2815519-2816691 GCF_000327345.1 Myotis davidii | reverse complement strand
CTTCGCCCCTGGAGGCCTGTGGAGGAGGGGGGGTCCACAACCCTCTCATCCTGCAGCCTTCAAATCCCAGGGACACTGGGGGTGGGGTAGGTGGTTGTTGGAGAGACAGGAGGAAGCACTAGCCATACCTTAGCCGAAGCTCTGCACTCAGACCAGGAGGAGGAAAGGTGTTTCTTGTGGGGTTGTTAGGAGACAAGGTACTGGGTCTTCTCCAGGCCTCTGTGATCCCGTCTGAGAAATGGGTCCCCGAGGTACCCTCTGCCCCCAATATCCTGGAAGCCAGCTGCCCTGGCTTCTCCTTTTCAGACCACATGCTGTCAGCTTAATCAGTCCTCCCAAATTCAGGTGAAGGGCTGAGACCCAAAGCCCTTCACCCGGATCTGGATGTCAACACCAGCTGGGGCCCACTGCTCAAGTCTGTTCTCTGCAGGAGCCCCCTCTCGCCCGTTAATAAGACCAGCAACAATAATTTACTCTGTGCCTGCTCCTTGCTTTACAGGCATCCATGCTGTTAAACTCCCAATAAGCCCAGGAGGTAGGCACTGATATCTCCATTTCACAGAGCAGGAAACTGAGGCTCAGAGAAATGAAAGCACTGGCCCGTGGTCCCGTAACTAGGATTTGAACCCAGGTCCATCAGCTCCAAAACCTCTGGGCTCAATCACAAGAACTTCTGCCAACATCCTCTTCCAGTATGTGGCCCGCCCCCAGCCCCCTGCCCCTCATCCCCATGGAGGGGATCGCTGCTGAGACCTCTCTCCAGGCTCTATCCCTAAGACCAGGCCCAAGCCCTCCCCGTCGCCTCTCTCCTCCACCGCCCAGGTTCTGAAACTAGGCCCAAAGCCTGCATGTTTTTGTTTTTTTTAAATTAAATATATTTTTATTGATTTCAGAGAGGAAGGGAGAGGGAGAGAGATAGAAACATCAGCGATGTTTGGCTACCTCCTGCATACCCCACACTGGGGATCGAGCCTGCAACCTGGGCATGTGCTCTGACAGAATCCAACAGGAGTGAACTTTTGGTGCATGGGAGGCTCAACCAACGGAGCCATACCAGCCAGGGCTTAAACCAAAGCCTTTTATTCCACACCTGTGATATTTGCTGAAATGAGAGGCAATAAGCTTTACTGAAAAGTGGGATTAGACTAATAATCAAGATGTCTAGATTTTTA
>NW_006296627.1:2809919-2812044 GCF_000327345.1 Myotis davidii | reverse complement strand
AGGCTCACCCCAACTCTGGCCTCTTGGACCTTGGCCCCTGGAGGCCGGTGGAGGAGGGGGGGGGGTCCACAACCCTCTCATCCTGCAGCCTTCAAATCCCAGGGACACTGGGGGTGGGGTAGGTGGTTGTTGGAGAGACAGGAGGAAGCACTAGCCATACCTTAGCCGAAGCTCCGCACTCAGACCAGGAGGAGGAAAGGTGTTTCTTGTGGGGTTGTTAGGAGACAAGGTACTGGGTCTTCTCCAGGCCTCTGTGATCCCGTCTGAGAAATGGGTCCCCGAGGTACCCTCTGCCCCCAATATCCTGGAAGCCAGCTGCCCTGGCTTCTCCTTTTCAGACCACATGCTGTCATCTTAATCAGTCCTCCCAAATTCAGGTGAAAGATTGAGACCCAAAGCCCTTCACCAGGTGCTGGATGTCAACACCAGCTGGGGCCCACTGCTCAAGTCTGTTCTCTGCAGGAGCCCCCTCTCCCCCCTGCTCTCAGGCCCCCTGCAGCTTCTCCCAGCCCATGCTCAGCTGCTTCCTCTCCCCCAAGATCTCACGATAGCAATCCCCACATCCTCCCAGAGCAATTATATCCCACACGTCCCTGGACCGTTCTGTGCTTTCACTCATTGAAGAAAACGTGAGCTGTACACCAACAATGGTTTAATGAACAAAGCGCCACACTGGGAGACAGCTGGGAACAAAATAAAGATTCTTGCCTTCTGGGAACTGACACTTACGGGGCAAATAACTAACAAAATCAATAGTGTATTGGGAGGTGAAGGGGAAAAGTTGAGTGTTGGGCCAGGGAAGGGATTGTTCATTTAAATAGGGCGGTCAGGGAGGCCCCCCTGAGGAGGTGACTTTTGAGGTCAGGCTTTGAGGAAGTGAGCTGTGGGGATATCTCTGGGAAGGAAAGATCCTGCAGAGAACAGCCTGTGCTGAGATTCTGAGGCTGGAATGTGTCTGCTGTATTTGAGGAGCCAGTGGGGACGAGGCAGGAGGCAAGGCTGGCTGAGAAGGGATGGAGCCTGCCCATTTCACAGAGGAGGGAAGTGATGCCCGGAAACAGCATGGAGCGGCAGCTGGGGGGTGGGGGTGGGGCTGATGTTCTGACTCTGGGCCACGATACTTTCCCTTCACTCTGCACCTCAACCATCCATCCGCAGCCCTGGTTGTGCCCCTCCCAGGAACAGAGCTGGCCAAGTGCCAGGGACCTGGAGGGGAGCCACCCAGGCTTATACCCAAGGGGCTCCATATCTCTGCAACCTGTTGTCAGTTCCCTGTCCACCGCCTGCAACCTGGGCATGTGCTCTGACCAGAATCCAACCATGACCTCCTGGTCGATGCCTAACCACTGAGCCACACCAGCTGGGCGAACCAGCATCTTTAAAATCCAATTGCATTTGTATTCTTCCTGGGGCAATTCACAATCCACAAGTGATTTCTGGTGCAGACAATGACATTCCTTGTGCCCATGCCATCGCCAGCACCCACCTGCACAGGCCCACACAGACACACAGGCTCACTCACACTCAGGCGCCAAGGTGCGGCCGCCCCTGCCCCTGCAGGGCAGAGGGAAGCCCAGCTGCTCCCCAGCGGAGGAAAGTGACCCTCCCCCAGCTGGCCTTCCTGGCTCCATCCCCCTTTTATCTCTCTTTTGAGGGAAAGATTTCATAATAATGAGAATCACAATAATAATGGTAATCACAGGAATTAGCCTTCCCAGCTTACAAACCTTTTTCATCTAATTGCCTCACTTGACTCTCCCAGGCTCTGAGAGGCAGGTGTTTTTATATTTCCATGTTGCAAGGGCAGCAGAGGGCCCCATCGCCAGTTAGGAGCAGAGCCAGGGCCCTATCTCCCTTCTCACATCCTCAGTTCCTTCTCGTGCATCATAATGACAGCTCATTGTTACCAGGCACTGAAAACCTATTCTTGCTTAGATTCGGCTGCGCGTTATGAATGCCAGTTTTAATCCGCACAATAGCCCAGCGAGGTGAACTTTTTAATGCTCAAGGTAAAGATGAGGTAACTCGGGAAAGTTAAGGGCAGAATGGCAGTCTAAGGAATGTTCCCGAACTAGATGCACATCACTTTAGACAAGTGTGGGAAGGAAGAGAACAGAGCTTCTAT
>NW_006296627.1:2798011-2805647 GCF_000327345.1 Myotis davidii | reverse complement strand
TGACCCAGGGTTCTCTCTCTTCCCATTTCCTTCCCATGGCCACGCCCTTGTAAGTGCCCCACTCTGTAGTTAATGATGATGGAGTCCCTGGAGGGTGCCTGTCCTGAAGCTTATGGTAAGGTCAAGGGGAAATCTGAAGCAAGGGACTGAGTCTCCTAGTCTGAGAGTAACAACAGCAACATTACTATTGAGCGTTCACTACGAAACAGGTAGTGTGCTTTTCTAGGTGTTTCCTGTGTATTTTTTCACAGGTGTCATTATTACACCTGCTTAACAGATGAGAAACTGAGGCTCAGAGAGGTGGTGTCCCTGGCCCAAGGCCATGCAGCTAATCTATATATATATAAAAGCCAAGCGACCTGAACAACTGGAATGACGGGAACGACAGTCGCTATGACACACACTGTGGCTGGCCAACCAGCCTGATCAGGGGCAGGGGTGACCGGCCAACCTCCTGCAGCCCCTCCCCCTGATGGCCTCAATTGGGGTGGGCTGGCCGGACCCCACCCATGCACGAATTCGTGCACCAGGCCTCTAGTAAGTGATAAGCACAGACCTTTTTAGTTGTGACCGCCTCTTTTAATTACTAAGCCAGGGCCCCAAACCCCGGGGGAGATGTCAGTCCTGGATCGTGGTTCCTGCCCATCAGCATCCTGGGAAAAGTATAGGGACCCTTCTGCCTGCCTCCTCCAACTCCCCAGAAGGCATTTGCTTCTGAAAAAGTTCACTCAAATGGTGCAGCCTCCCTTCAAGGAAATGTCCCTCCTCCCCTCCTCCCTCTCTGAGTTCCTGAGTAGCTAGTGGTGGGGAGGGATGGGGGAGGTGGGAGGGGTGGGAGGCGGGAAGGATGTGTCCACCGCCTTCTCAGAGGAGCACTGGCTGCAGGGAATCCGGGAACCAGGCTCTCCCAGTGACCTCGGCCCCGTGGGATCCTGAAGCACCAGCTGCCTCTGAGGGTCCTGACTTGGTCCCTGGAAAGGACAGGAATTCTCCATGTGCCCTGTCTGCCCTTTGTGAGTGGCAGCAGGACCAGGGAAAAACCCTCTTAGTGACTTCTGAGTGGTGACAGACAGCGAGACCCCGCCCCCCTGCACACAGCAGCAGCTCCAGACCCCAGGTCAAGGCCCCCAGGGATGTGCCCGCTGGGCCTTCTGCCCTGCCCCCCTCTCCCCTCTGCAGCTCAGCCGGCGATGTTTACTTTCTGCCCCTGAAGCTTTGCAGATACTTGTTTGTGATGGGAGCTCGGGCTTTCCTCTGCCTTTCTGGAGTTGAGGCACCTTCAAAACAAGAGAACTAGTGGCGGGACCTGGAGGCCGGCAGCTGGAGTGTGGCTAGTGGATGGCAGGGTTTGG
This sequence comes from Myotis davidii, assembly GCF_000327345.1. Classification (NCBI taxonomy): domain Eukaryota; kingdom Metazoa; phylum Chordata; class Mammalia; order Chiroptera; family Vespertilionidae; genus Myotis; species Myotis davidii. The sequence continues at coordinate 2,804,295 of NW_006296627.1, read as the reverse complement.
AAGCCAGATCCTGAATGTCACAGCCCGGGGGGGCCCTAGGGACCACACTCCCATATTTTCAGCTGAGGAAACTGAGTCCCAGAGTCTGGCCCTGTGGCAGAATCTGCCGGTGGCCCCAGCTAACTTGTCTCAGCCCAGTGGCTTGGTCTCCCCCTCCAGCCTTCCAGCTTCAGTGGGAGCCCTCTGCTGCCAGCTCGCGCTCCTGGAGGCTCGTGGAAATGGAGCGTGGGATCCCTCTCTTGACTACGGAGCTTTGTCGTGGGAACCGGGCTTGTTGCCACAGCAGGATTCGCATCATGCTCCCTCCTCCCCTTGCCACTTCTACTCTGTCATCCTCGCCCTTTGCAGCAGCGTGGACCCTGAGCTGAGCCCGTGGTGACGGTGGGACGTGACAGAGATGGATGATGCAGCATGGCTCACCGGCTCCTTGAGAGACCAGGCTGACTAAGGCTGGCCCAGCCTTTAGATTCTAAAGTTTAGAATAATTATGCTTTCCGGGGGACATGCAGCAAGGGAGCCCTGCCTCATGCCAGCCTGGCCTTGGCTTTCAACCTGCACCCAGACACCACTGTGATGATGTCGGTTATGCAGCTGTGTCCATCCGGCCTCCCTTGTGTCCTGCAACTTTCTAGTTTAGCTCTAACCCACCTACGACCTAGTAAGTCGGGCATTGTCACCCCCATTTAGAATTAAGGAATGGAGAGGTTCAAATACCCAGCCAGGATGTGAACACAGATCCCTTTGCCCCACCCCCCACCCCACAAGATTCACTGCCTGAGGGCCCAGGTCGTGGGTTCTGGGCTGGGGGGGTCTTTAAACCCCATCTTGCCCAAAGGAGTGACGGGCTGCCCCAGACAGGGACCACAGGGTGAATGGTGAGGCTCTGGCCCCCTGGCTTGGGCTCTGTGCCTCCCTTTCTCTCTGGCCAGCGCCTGCATCTCTCACCGCCTCCCACTGCCTGATGCTGCCAGTCCCAGACCCCATTTCCAGCTATTTTGCACGATGTGATAACAGAACAATGGGTCTCCCAGAAGCCCTTCCCAGGTCCTGCAGGAGTCCCAGGGCTTCACTAACGCAGGGAGGCTGGACCCCAGGGAGGCGTGCAGATGCTGGCGACGCGCCAGGGACTTTCAGAGGGAGATGGGATGATAGCTTAGAGCTTAGTGCTTTTTGGAGGTCAGGCTCCCACTCCCACAGACGTGCTCCCCAACTCCTCTCAGGATGGCCAGTTAATTTGGTTTGAATTTCAACTCTGCCACTTACCCCAGGAGACACTTTGGCCTTCATTCCTGTGAAATGAGGGTGATTGTACCCCAGTCCCAGAGGGCGTGGTGGGGGTTACAGGGAGTTCCTGGTCTGGAAGTACTTTCAGCCCCTCCGGCCCCAGGGTGGATGCCCAGGGGGCTGTTCTCCTTACCAGATGGGAGGACAGGTGCATCCCGCCGCCAGCAGGGGCTCTTGTTTGCAAGGAAGTGGTTCCTGGCAGACATGGCAGCATCGACTCCGCTTTGAATCACAGGTGGTGGGTGTTCTGAGGCCCAGGCCCCTTCCTCTCCTTCCCCTCCCCCTGCCAGTCAGATTCCACAATGGGGACAGCTCCGTAGTCCAGCTGTTTCTATGGAAACCCAGCTTCCGGGGACAGGGGTGGGGAGAGGTCCTCTAGGACTGGCAGAATGATGCCCCAGCCCATCTGCTCTGCGGCAGGAGCAGGGCCTGGGCAGCCGTCCGGTAGCCTTACTAATTGCTGTCCTTCACTTGGCACATAGCCCGTGCCGGGCCCTCCGCTGCCTGCTCCGTGTGCCTCGTCACTGCCCTGCGAGCTGAGAAGGAGCAGTGTGGTTTCTCGAGGAGGAAATAGAGGCTCAGAGAGGTTAAGAAACTTTCCTGAGGTTACTGCCTAATTGAGATAAAGCATTGAGGTTTGAACCCAAGTTTACCAGTCCTGAAGTAGATGCCCCTCCCACCCCGCTCTGTCATCCGCCTCTGACACCTTCACCACCGCTGCGCCCTCCCTTCCTGCTGGTTCCACCTCTGGGGGCTTTGCTTGGCCTCTGCCCAGTCCTGGCCCCTCTGTCTTGCTGCCACGGGGAGCTCTTTGGGGATGTTCTCCCCTGGCCTCAGATGTCAAGCACACGAGGCAGGGGGGTGGGGATGGGCTGCTACCAGTCAGACCTTGGCCAGCAGGGGCCTCTCAACCCCACTCCCATCTCACTAACTTACCACAAATAGACGCTGAGCCCATGTGCCCGGAACTGTCCCGGGCCCTGTTGACACCCCGCCCCTTGGCAATCCCCTCCCAGCGCCGGCTTCAGCTTTCTGAGGCAGTGGGGCAAGGTTTCACCAGAATTCTCACCCAGTCCTCTGACCCCACCACGTCCTGGCACCCATCTGCCAGGCCCTCTGGTGTTTGCACCCTCTCCTGGGGTCCTCAGCACCCTAGGGAGCCCTTCCCAAGGCCACCTGCCCAGTAGCAAATTGAAGCCCAGCCCTGCCTGACTGCAAAGCCCCCTTCCTGCCCTCCTCTGCCACTGGCTCATGTGTGGCCTGGGGCAGGTCCCGTCCCCTCCGCCTCAGCTTTCTGCCCTGTGTGTTTGGAGCTGAGCCCCCCTTGGGCCTTGTGTGATCCTGAGTGTCCTGGGTGGGCAGTGAGACCCACTTCTCTTAGCCTGTCTCGTTTGTCTGTGCTGACAAAGTGCCTACTGTGTGCCAAGGCGCAGCAGGGACACTCTCAGATGGGCACAATACCAGCCCTGCCTTCAGCTCAGTAAATCTCAGGAGGCCAACTGCCCGTGACATGACCGGGAGTATGGACCCATGAGCCCAGAGGAGGAAGGGCAGGGCCCTGGGAGGAGAAACAAGGAAGATGGGGTGGGAGGGGGGTTGGAGGGCAGGAAGGGGCCTCCTGGCTGAGCAGTGGCTCAGAAGTGGGAACAGCTATTAAAAGGAGCGACTTCCCAGCTTTATTGGGAATCGAGGTCAAAGCAGCTGGCCAAGGGCAGAATGCAGAGGGTCATGAACTCAGGGCTGGGGGCTGCACGCCACAGTCTCCCTTCTTGCTTAGCAGGTCCCCCCAAGTGAGCATGTAGATGGAGGGGCAGCCCTCCTCCCCACCTACCTCTGGTGCTGGGGAAGCCTGGCATCCGGGGGAGCCCTGGGGCCCTTCAGACTGGATCTGGGAAAGGAAGCGTGACAGCCCTGCCAGGCAGGCTTTTTCCATTGTGCGCGGCCGAGTGAAGGGAGAGGGAAGGCAGGAGCGTGGGCCTGTCTGTCGCGGGCAGGGTGCCTTGCTGCAGGCATTGCCCGCACGGCATGCCCTCTGTCCGCCAGCACTTCTGCAGGGTGGGCCTTCCCATTATCCCCATTGCTCAGGGCCGACACTGGGGCTACACGACTTGCCCAAAGCCCTGCGCCTGTAGGAGAGCAGACCCCGGATTCAAAGCCAGGTCTGGCTGCCCCAAGCCAGTGTCCAGCCCGAGTGGAGGCAGAGGATCGGAAGGAGGTGCCCTCTGTCCTCTCTTAGGTTAAAGTGGGGCCAGGCCTAAAATGAAACCATAGGATGGCCTTAATGGGTAGGGAAGTTCAAGGGTTGCCTTGGGTGTGGGCATGCCTAAGGCTGATGGGCATACAGGAGTGGTGCAGCTGCTCACCTACCTCCCCAGGCAGCGCCCGGTCCTGCAGGTGAAGATGGGACAGAACTCTTTGCTCGAGAAGTTAACTAGAGGCAGGTGCAGGGGCCACTCCCTGGAGATCAAGTTCAAGCTCTCACTCTCCCTGGGCGGTGCCAGGGCCCTTTCTTTGTTGGTGGTGAGCTCCATGCTGGGGCTGGGCTCTGGGGCGGGTGGCTGCAGTGGGTCCCACCCGCCCAGGTCCCTGGTGGCAGTGCCTGTGGATAAAGCTGGTCCCACCTATGAGTGATGCCAGTGTCAGACGCAGCCCCTTCACACCCAGCCCCAGCAGGCTGGCACTGCCACGCCTCACCATCTTTGATTTATGGCTCCGGCCTGGGTGGCAGACGGGAGCTTTGTGTGTTGCTGGGGAGAGGACATTGGGCAGAGGAGCTGGAGTCACTGACACAGCCCAGGCCTGGGGGCTGGGGCTCGAGAGTCAGCCTCATGTCATGGGACTGAGGTCTGGGGGCTTTGCCCAACGGAGGGAGATGTTAGCAAATGCTAGTGAGGCCCTTCTCCTGATTCTCCCTGGCCTCCGTCCCAGAGCCACTGCTGCATGGGGAACCAGGGCGGGGCCGGAGTGTCCGAGTGCCCGTCTCCATCGAGCACTTTCCAGGGGCCAGACACACTGCCCTACGTACTTCACAACGATAGCCTGTGTTCTCACAACATCCCTTGAAGGTAGGACCCTTTATTTCCCCAAGTACAGGTGGGGGGCGGGGGCGTGCTGAGGCACAGAGAGATTAAGTGACTTGCCTACAGGCACACGGCTAAGAAGTGCTGGACAGGATTTGAACTCAGGTATGACTTCAGCAGTTAAGCTCTTAACCGTTAGGCCTTCTGCAGCAAGCTGGCCCTTCCTGAAGCGTTTCCTGTCCATCATGCTGTTTCTCCTTAGCCCAGCCCTAGGGGAAAGGTAAAGGTTTCCATTTCACAGATGAGAACATCGGGGCTCAGAGAAGTAACTTGCTCTGACTGATGGCTGACAGATCAGCCCCTGCCCCCCCTCCCCCACCCAGGCAGGGGCCCTGGGCCACCATCCTATACCTGCCTCACAGCACATCCTCACTAACTGCAGTTTCTTCATTTAAATGTGCAGGGGCTGCACTGTGTGCTCTGACCAAACTTCTCTTTTTGCTGCTAAATCTCTAGGAGGTGGGAAGTAGTATAGCTCCATTTCACAGATGGGGAAAACTGAGGCTCAGAGAAGTGAGGAGACCTGCCCAAGTCACACAACCAGTAAAGACTGAGTCAGGCAGCATGGCCAGCCTGGGAGAGAGGGTTAAAAGACAGGGGGACCGGTTGGAAGACTGACCATGCCTGGTGCTGGCAGGATGGGGAGAGAGACCGGAATGCCCATGCATTGTGGGGGATGCAAATGGGCCGCCGCTGTGGACGCAGTTTGGCGCGTTCTCCTAAAACAAAATGGAGAGGTACCGTATAACTCAGTATTTACCTTAGAGAAATGAAAACTTATGGTTGCACTAAGCCTGTATGTGGATGTTTATAGCAGCTTTGTTCACAGTCATCAAACTCTGGAATCAACCCAGTTGTTCCTTGGTGAGTGACGATAATGACACTGGTACATCCGTCCCATGGAATAAATACTACTGTGCAGTGGCTCTCAGGCCCGCCTGGCAGCGGGAGGGATGCCAGGCTGATTACAGCTTCTATCTGGATTCACGGGGAGGTGGTGGCAAGTGGCTGAGGTGTTGTGACAGCTCCTGGGTCCCCGAGGAGCAGTGTGAGTAAGCCCTGGCTCCCCCAGTGGGACTGGCCGCCTCCCGCCTACAGGCATGGGGCACTGCGCTGCCTTCTGGTGCCCCCAGGTGTGTGTGGGGGGGAGGGGAAGGCATAGCAGCCCCCAGTTGACAGATGAGGATTGGGGCTGGGGAGCTTAGGCGGGCCGTTGCCACGGACATCGCACTCACTGGAGACCTCCCAGCTGGATTTTGCCCGCCTTTCCAAACTCTAGCTGGTGCATCCTGCCCAGTGTATCTAAGCCTACAGCTTCATTATCCGAACGCCCCACAGTCGGATTCTCCAATCTGATGTTGATTTGCTCTGGGAAACTGGAGGGGACATAGGGACATCTCTGTCTCTGCCCTCTGCCTTTGGCGGCCCTGGACAGCGAGGCTCGCCTGGGACCACCCAGCACTGAGACCTGGGTAGGGGGCCCAGGTTCCCGGCTGAGCCTTGTCTGTGAACGGGGTGATGGCCCTGCCTTCCCAGAGGGTGGCCGTGGGTGGCAATGAGATGTTGGATTACGGGCGGCACCCACTGCTGGTCCCTGTCGAACCTCATTGAATTTGGTTGAACTTCATTGAACTTGGGTTTTCTCATCTGAGAAAGGGGTGTAAACAGCACCCATCTTGCAGGGTGGAGTGGCTGCGATTAGAGGAGCCTCATGCCACCCCAGGGCCAGCTTCTGGAAGCCTTTGCTTCATTGTGGTTTTCATTCCTGTCTCTTCCGCGTAGGTGTTGTGCTGACAGAAGGCGAGAACGGGCACTCAACTCATCTCTGCGTCTCCCTTGCCCTGCACGGTGCCTGGCACACAGTAGGTGCATAAGACCTGGCCCAAGGTGGAGCTGGGAGCTGGCCGGGGACTGGGGACT
>NW_006296627.1:2760761-2797830 GCF_000327345.1 Myotis davidii | reverse complement strand
GCAGGAGTTCACTGGGGAGCCTGGGCCCCAGCCTCCGCAGGCCCTGGGCTGGGTCTGGCAGCTGGGACCCAGGGCCTGAGGCCCGTGTCCCCCTGCAGCCCTTCCGCAGAGGCCGGGCTCCAGGACAAGATGGCAGCCAAGCAGCCCCCGCCTCTCATGAAGAAGCACAGCCAGACGGACCTCGTGAGCCGCCTGAAGACCCGCAAGATCCTTGGTGTGGGCGGCGAGGATGACGACGGGGAGGTGCACCGCTCCAAGGTGGGGTCTGCCTCTGAGGACCTGGTGGGGGCAGATCTGGCCACCACTTTGCAAGAAGACTCACTGAGACCCACAGAGCTGCAGGAGCCCTGAGACTTAGCTCGTTTTTCTAGAGACTTAATGGAGATGTCAGGGGAATAATAACAAAACTGATCATTAGGCTTGAGTGCTTATTATATGCCTGTTAGTGTATCGCTGTTTTAGAAGCATTATTTCATCCTGCTAGTCCTGGAAGATGCAGATACAGGCATCAGCCCATTGTATAGATGAGGAAACTGAGGCTCAGAGAGGTTAGTGATTTGTTCAAGGCCGCACCAGGAAGTGGCAGAGGAGCCGGGCTTCAGGCCCACGTCTGGCAGACCCCCGAGTGTTCCTTCTCCGCCACTGTCTTTTCAGCTTCCCTTAATCTCTGGTGTCAGGGAGGCAGTGAGGGGGTGGCCTCAGTGGGACCTTCCAGCCTGGGTGGCCATTTGGCTAAGCATAGGTCCCCAGGTGGGCTCCTGAGCAGGCCGGGGGAGGGGGCCTGGGGGGTTGAGTGGCCTGGGTATGCCTTCCCCCTGGTTGCCTCTGACCCCTCCCCTCTGTGTTCACAGATCAGCCAGGTCTTGGGCAATGAAATCAAGTTTGCTGTTCGGGAGCCTTTGGGACTGAGGTGAGCAATCGTGTGTGTTATAGGGAGAAGCTGTGTAAGACCCCGTCTCATCAGCCTTGCCCCTCTGGTCTTGCCCTGGATTTCATCCCAGCTCATTCCCTGCCCCCAAACCAGCTATCCCTGGGCACCTTGGCTGGAGAGGGGCATCCCCTGGGGCCTGGGGTGGGGGCCAGGGATTGGCTGTGACCTTCCTATTGGTGCCTCCCCAGGGTCTGGCAGTTTGTTTCTGCTGTGCTCTTCTCTGGCATTGCCGTCATGGTGAGCCCGCGCCCGACCCCGGAAACCTGGGCCTCTGCGAGGGGCTCCTCCCTGCCCGGGGGCCCCTGCTGCCTCTCCTCACCCCATGGCCTTCGTGAGGCCCCATCTGTCAAGGCTCGTTGGCTGCCTCCATATCCTGGCTCCTGACACATCCCACCCGTGCCTGCCTGCCCCGCAGCATCCTGGATCCGTGGCCATGGTCCCAACACCTTGTTCCTGGCAACCCCTTGCCCCTGGCAACCCCAGGGCCTTCTGTCCTGGCATGAAGGGGTGGGGGGCAGTTAACGTCCTGGCCCCAGACTGTCCCAGGGACCCTGGCCCACTTCCTGGGGGAAGATGTCCAGGGAGTTTTCACAATGTCCCCCTTCCCCTGAGCCTCCCAACTGCTGTCCCCAGGCCCTGGCCTTCCCCGACCAGCTCTATGACGCCGTCTTTGATGGAGCTCAGGTGACCAGCAAGACCCCCATCCGCCTCTATGGGGGTGCGCTCCTCAGTGAGTATTGCTGGGGAGGACTCTGGGGGAGGTGATGGGAAGCTGGGGTCCCAACTGGGATGGAGAGAAACTTGGGGAGTCTTCCTCTGTACAGAGGCTTCCCTTCCCAGAGCCCCGCATCAGCTGCTGTCTGTCTCTGCTGGGTGTATGCTGCCATCTTGTGGCCACTGATAGAAAACGCACCCAGTGGATTGGGGCTCTGCCATCTTCTGGACAAGCGCTTACTGAGCGCTTGCTGGTAGTGCACCACCTGGGCACTGGGGTGCAGAGATGAATGGGGCCAGGGCCCTGCCCCTCCAGGGCCTCACAGCCTAGGGGAGCAGCAAAATAAACACTGTAAGCTTGGCCTGGTAGAGGCTGAGTAGGTGGTTCTTCCTGGGAATATGGTCTGCCTACCCCCACCCCTACCCCCAGCCCTGGGAATTCCTTAGAGGGAGACCTTCATGGGCTCAGGTTTTCTGTCTCCAGCAGTCCATTTGAAAAGAAAATGTGACTGTAGGACCAGGCAGCCCATCAACCCAGAATCATAACAGAACCTGATAGGGGCAGGGTACCTAGAGCTCAGGTCTCCCATTTTACAGATGAAAAGACCGAGTCCCAGTGAGGAGATGTGACTTGCCCTGTGTCCCACGGTGTGATGAGTTTTAATTTGAGGAAATGCGTGAGGGCAGGACAGGTGGATGTACAGGATCCGGGCTCCCTTGCCATGTAGGGCCAAAGGGACAAGGAACAGGCCCCTTGCCCCTGCCCCAAATGGGTGGATGGGTCGGGCTGTCCTGCCCCCAACCCCTCTTTACCCCTGCCCAGGTATCTCTCTGATCATGTGGAATGCTCTCTACACGGCCGAGAAGGTTATCATTCGCTGGACTCTGCTCACCGAAGCCTGCTACTTTGGGGTCCAGTTCTTGGGTGAGTCCTGAGGTGGGCAGGTAGGGGAGGCTGGCTGACGGCAGGGTGGGCAGGGCAGCTTTGCCCGCACCTCCCGGCTCTTGCCACTGAGGTTTCTAGGAAGTGATGGAAACCTGGCTAAGGAGGAGGCCCTCCTGCAGCTGAGTTTACCTGTGTGCCTGCACACCTGTGCTCACGCAATGGACACCTACCTGTGTCTTCTGAATACACACTCGGGCGTCTCCACAGCCTCCCGCACCCCGGCCCTGAGGTGACCGCACACCTCAGTTCCTGCCGCTGCTGCATGGGGGACATCAGAACAGACGTGTCTGTGGGGTCAGCCAGCTGGCAGGACCCCCAGCTCAGGGTCAGCCTGTGGCGGGGTGAGGGCACAGCCCTCTGACCTCTGTTCCTTCCGACCTTTCTCCCACAGTGGTCACTGCCACGCTAGCCGAGACCGGCCTCATGTCCCTGGGGATTCTGCTGCTCCTGGCCAGCCGCCTCCTTTTTGTCGCCATCAGCGTTTACTACTATTACCAAGTCGGCCGAAAACCCAAGAAAGTCTAAATGGCCACTGGGCTGGGGCCCTTCTCGGGCAAGGAGGCCCGGGGCCTCAGTTTCCCTTTGGTTCATGGGAGGCAGGAAGGACCCTGCCCTATCCCAGGCAGACAGGAGCGGCCCCCTTCCTCCCGGGCTCTCCCTGAATGCTGTGATCAGGGCTTTCAGGTTTGAGGAGGGACAGGGCCTCTGCACCCTGCTCTTTGCCCCACACGATGACGCCTCTTTTCTTGAGCCTCTTGGTCTCGGATCCCCTGGACAGACACGGACTGAAGAGCCTGCATCACAGGGTTTCTTTTGAGAGAGGCTGTGGGCTGCCTCCTTGTCCTCCCCTTCCACCCCAGCCCATCGAGTGCCCAGGCAGCTGGAAAACCCAAGAACTTGACCTTGTGCCCCTTCTCCTTGTGGGCCCTCCCATATGTGGGGGCCTCTCTCTACCCCTACACACAGGCACCTAATTTCCCCACAGCCCAGCCGCGGGCCGACAGGTGGGGGTGGCTGTCTTTGAGCTGGCATTTGCCCACCTCACAGGAAGGCCACAGCAGGCTCTCCGGGGCCTCGATCCAGGCTGCTCTGCCTCCATCCCAGCTCCTGGGGGCTCCTAGGATCCCCCCTCGCCCAACCTGCCTGGGTGCAGAGGCTGCCAGAGGCCTCACCCACATGGACACACAGATCCCCCTGTAAGTGATGGGGCTTGGAGATGAGAAGAAAAGCCTTGAACTTGGCATGTTCTCCAGGGTCTGATGCTCACCTGGCTTAGCCCCTCTCCTCCCCTCCCCTCCCCCCCTCCCCAGGGTGCTGCCCTCTGGACCTCCAGCCTGGGCTGCCCCCAGGGTCTAGCAGGATAGGACTGGGTGCCCTTCGAGCTCAGCTGGGGAAAAATATAGAAATATTTCCGTGGGACACCTCCTCTCATGTCCCTCCACGCCCCTAGCCCCCCACCCCGTAGATGCCCTGGAGAAGGCGGACACCTGGCTCCCTCAGAAATGAACAGCCCTGCAGACCCCCCGCCCCCCGGCCTGTGTGTCCCCCAGTACTCCCTCCTCCCTCCCAGCACTGTCCTCTCCAGCCCTGTGTTCTGGGGACGGGTGTGGAGAGCAGTAGCCCAGGCCCAGTCTCACTTTCTGTCTTGGAACAGAGAGTGTTTGGGGGCGAGATGGGTTGTCTTTAGTGCAGCCCAGCTCTGTCTACTGCCGGGTGGGCCTGTGCCTGGGAACCTGCCCACATGGGGCCCCAGGCTGCTGTCCCTGCAGCCACATACCTAGTGTCCAGCACAGCTGAGGAGAGAGGCCTGGCGGGTCAGGGGCCTAAGGCTGCTGGTGACCATGGCCGAGCCAAAGGGACAGCAGATCTAAGGAAGGGCCAGCTCTTTCCTGGCATCCATCTCCTGCCACTGACGTGCGTGCCTGTCCCCAGGGAGAGCCCTAGGCAGGCTGCCCACTGCCCACTTTGGGAGGTGCTGTTGGTGACTGGTGGGCAGTGCCCCAGACCAAGGCCAGGCCCTCCCTCTGGCCCATGCCTTTGAAGGCCCGGCTAGTTCTCCGGCAGGTGGTGGTTTGTCTGGATAACCGCTGGGACCGGCAGGTAGACCCCTCCGGAGGCAGGCAAGGGAGTGGAGGCATGGGCTCTGGAGTCGGGCTCTGTGCTCGGCATCTGCTGGGGCTGAGCTGGCCAACCTACTTCACTCTCAGCTGGGGTGCGGAGTGCAGGGCAGGGGTGTGGTGAGGGCCCACCGGAGGGCAGTGTCCATACACTTCCTGCTGCTTGAACATTCCAGTGAGGCCTGGAGGGAGGGGCTCTGGCAGGCAGACATGGCCTTAGGGGGCGGGGGTGCGCAGGGTGAGAGTGAGGGGGAGTCCTTGGGGAGGAGATGGTGACAAAGAGGGGAGGGACAAGGGGGCCCACAAGTCTAGTGAGGAAGGCCCAGCTCCCATCCTGAAGATTTGGGAAGACCCAGAATGCCCCTGCCCAGTCCCCCCAGGTCCCCTTTGCCCCACCCCACTCCCAAATCAAGACCACCTTTCTTCACGGTCACTATTTATTCTTCGTTCCTTTTTCTTTTTGTAAGAAATGGTCACAAAAACCAGTGCAAAACCATCAGTGTGGGTGTTGTTTTATATTACAAAACTCTTGATATATAATATAAAAGGGGTCCCGGGAATAAACATGATAAATTAGCTCTGCTCTCTACTGCGAGGAACATTTTCCGTTTTCAAAATAGACTTTCGACGGGGCCCACGAGGGAGGGGAGGGGGCTTCTGCAGACGTGGGTGCTGGGGCCTCAGCTCGCTTGGGGGTGTCCTGGCGGGCCCCGCAGGCATGGACAGGAGACGGGGGCGGGGGGGCAAGGGAGGCTGTTTGGGCCCCAGCCCCCAAGCAGTGTCTCTTCTCCCCGAGGCAGTAGTTTGGGAGCAGGGAAGGTGCTGGGCTCCCGTGTAAGGTCTTCCCTGACCTGCAGAGGTACTCCTACCTGCTGCACCCTCGTGCCACCCCCCCTCCCCAGCCCCCTGCAGCCGGCAGCTGCCACCAGCACCTGTTAACGTATGGGCTATACTGTAACCGCCACAGCCGAGCCCAGGAGGCTCCTCATGTTGGGGCAGAGCTTGCTTTCTTCCACATCCCAAGCCCCTGCCCTCCGACAGCCACAGGCAGCCCTGCAAACAGCTACCAGCCCGAGCAGATCCGGGGTTCCCTTCCAGCCTGGGTAGCCGGTGCCTGGGAGGTCAGCAGGGTCAGATTCGGGTTCCTTGGCACCGTTCTGGAAAGTCCTTGGCGGGAGTCTCGCCCCCCTGCCTCACGGGGGGTCCTCCGTGACCTGCCTCTCACATGCATATGGGCACTTCTTACCTTCGAGGCCCCAGATTCCCCTGGGCCGCCCTGCACTGGAGCCACAGCTGCCCGATTTGACCTCCAGTGCTGCCTAGCCAGCCTGGAGTTTCTCTCTCTCTCTCTTTTTTTTTTGTCAGCCTCAGACCGGACACCTGCCTTTTCCAGGAGGCTGTGTGTGAGCGGTAGGTGGGTCTGGAGGGGCAGCCCCCAGGCCCTTGTCAGGCTGGGCTCGGGTACCAGCTGTGGGGCCCCTGGATCCTGGGATGCCCAGTTGCTAGGGAGCTCGTGGCATCATGGGGTTGCCAGGGCAGGCTGGTACGGGGAAAGACCCAGGCGGAGAGGACCAGTGGGAGGGGGAAGGGAGAGTTGGGAGGAAGGTCCAACCAAATCGCTACAGCAGGCACAGAGCTCTGGTGTAGCTCAGAAGGGGGCAGGGGACAGGGCAGGGGAGCACTGGGCGCCTGGCCGCAGCTCTCTCCCCCAGTCGTTGGAAAGCAGGGGAGGCTGGAAGCTGGCACAGGGCCTGGGAGACAGACAGGGCTTGTCCCAGACCCCGAAGGGACAGTGGAGAGGAGGGGAAGGCAGGCATCATGCTACCCTTCCCATTCCCACGCCTGGGGCCGACATCACCAATCGGGATTATATAATCGGGATTATACTGCCCTCTCCCACCAAGCCCAGGCCAAACCTCAGATCCTCTGCACAGCCTCCACCAGCCACTCCTGACTCAGCAGGGCTGAGGCATCTTGTAATCCAGTTGCCAGCACTGGTCTAGAACCTGAGGTCTGTGTTCTGAGGGGCTGATCTGTGGGTGCTGAGTGTCAGTGAGTCTGTGGGAAGACCTCTTCCTGCCTGAGCCTGGAGGGAGCACTCGGAAATGTGCTGTGGACGGTGAGGGGGCAGGAAACGATGTCACAGCAGAAATGATGAGATGCCTTGGGATTCTTTAGCCTGGTGGATAACGGGGCGCAGGGGGAGACAGTGTGCGGCCTTAACACCCAGGGAAGGAGAGAGAGCCTTGGGCAGAACCACAGAAAAAGGGAAATCTGAAGTCAGCTGTCGAAAGGCAGAATGCTGTCCTGGGAGGTAGTGAGGTCCCCGTCCCTGGAGGTGTGCAAGAAGAGGGTGGAGATGTCTTGGCAGGGATCTTGCAGAAGATATCCAAGCTACAGTTCTGGGTGGGGAAAGAAGAACCGGGTGATCTCGGGGGCTCCTTCCAGCGCTGGGAGCCAGGGAGTTGGTGGAGAACAGGAAAGCGACGGGCTTGTGAGCAGAGACAGGCAGCGTGGAAAAGGGACTCTGGTGTGTGTATGTGTGTGTTCCTGGGGGCTTAGAAGGTGGGGAGTTGGGAAGGCAAACAGCGGGGGTGGGGAGGGGGGAGTGGGGCAGTCTAGAATCATCTTAGCAGTGGAACTGGGAAGAGGCAGTTCCTGGCCAGCTGCCCTGTCTCTTCTGGGGAAACCATGAAGCCGGGGCCCGGGAGGGTGTAAGCAGCTCTGCTGGACCGACAGCCCCGGAGACCACCCAGTTCTTGTTCAGAACGTCATGCCTGTGCGGTGTGACTGTGGGTGATGCTCTGGGCTCCCAGATATTCGGTCCAACAGCTGGGGAGAGCGAGGACCCCGCCAGCTGGGCCATTCTCAGGTCCAGTGTCCGCAGCCCACTGTTGGCCGGAGCAGGAGCAGGGACAACTCCATCGACTGGACGAGGGGCTGCGAGGAGGTGCCAGGTCCTCAAGGACGTGGTGATCCAGTGTCCGTGGGCCCCTGGGCTCTGCCCACCTCTCCCCCAGATTTGCTTCTGCCTCCTTGTTGCCTAAATCCTCACTTTCTTGGCACCAGAGCCCGAGGCTGTGAGGAGAGGGCCCGGGTCCAGGGCTGCGGGAGTCCGGTGGGGCCGAGGAGGGGGCCGGGCACGGGTGTTCCTTTGGTCTCCAGTGCAGACGGCAGCCTGGGTGCAGAGCCCACGGCCCCACCCCGGCATCCAGGCGGGGCACATCAGTCCATATTTTCGTCATTTTGTTTTGTTAAAAAAATAGCTATTTGCCCCTGGCCCTTCTCCTGGCCACTCACGATGGCCTCACCTCCTACCCCTGGACCCAGGAGCAGAGGTGCCGGGGAGAGGAGGGCCTGGGTCCTGGGCAGTGGTGGGCAGGGCGACTCCTCAGGCTCCAGGCCACGCCCTCTACTGGATGCCCCGGAAGAGGCACATGGCGAAGATCATGGCGAAAAGCTGCACAGAAAGTAGGAGTTGGCTAGTTAGGCCGGGCCCCCAGCCTCCCACGGGGCCGCCCAGCCTGAGGGGAAGGGGCTAACCCGGGGGGGTTGGGGGTCTGCCCCAAACCCCCAGTGTGCCTTGCTTCTGGGGAGGAGCTACGGAAGTGGGCCTTCACTTACCTCGATGGCCAGCACCCCTATGGCGAGGGCTCCGGCCAGGTAGACATAGGTTTCGAAGGCGTTGAGGATCACTGTGTAACAGCCCTGGGGGAAAGGACCAGAGGTGAATCCACAGCCCGAGGGACAGTCAGGGGCCGGGGGTCAGGGGTCAGGGACCAGGGCTGTGAAGCCGGGAAACTGGCATGTGGCCCCCAAGCTCAGGCAGAGCTGTTGGCATGGAGCAAGGCTTCCACCCCTGAAGGCTGCCCTCCCTCCCTCTGTGCCCCTCTAAGGACATCCCGGCTGGTGGAAAGGGTCTGAGCGCAGGGTTGGGGGGGGGGTTACCCCCTGCGTCTCTGGGTGTCATTGTAAGACAATCCTGCCCCCCACCCCCGTCTCTACAGCCCCCTGCCCCAGGGGACAGAAGCAGTAAGTCCTTCCTGTGCATGAAGCTGACTTCGACAGGCTCACCCAGGGGACCTTGTCCAGCAGAGAGAAGACATCCTGCCCCCCCTCTGCTGTGGGCAGTGCACCTGGGCCTTCACTGCTCATCTCCCCTCCATCTGGTTCGGCACCAAGGCCCTTTGGGTCCCTGGACTGAACCAACTGGGCCGGCCAATAGAGGGCCCCCATACTGAGCAGCCGGAACGCCCTCATGGCCCCCATTCCCCAGGGAGAACTGGGTGTGGGTTTCCATTGCTCTTCCAGCATCCTCAGCATGAACCTGCTGGCCCTGCATCGTGCGGCCCTCCTGAGGCCCTCACCTTGAGCTAGTCTTGCCTTATTCCCCGTGCTCCAGCCCTACAGGCCTTCTCTTGGGTCCGGGAACACACCATGCTTCCTCCCACCCCAGGGCCTCTGCACGTGCTGCTGCTCTTCTCTCTGGCTGCACTGCTTTTCCCTTTCCAGAAGGATAAGGGGTAGCACTTTGTTTCAAGGTCACGGAGCGCCCACACTCACAACCCACCACAAAGCAGATGAGGACAGTGGAGATAAGGCAGGGAAACAGCGATGCTGAGGGGAGAGAAGACCGGCGGTCACCTGGACAAATGGGGAGTATGGATGGTTTCCTTTTGGTGGTCACCACACTGGCCCGGAACAAAGGTCTAGCAAGGTCACCATCTATTGGGAGACCCTCTGAGTTGTTTCCAGCAGAACTCACTCCTGACTCTTGGGTGACTGTCTTGACCCAGGGACAGCTGAGGAATGAGCTGGAGAAGCTGTCACAGGGGTTAGAATCATATCCATGGGGGGGGGGGGGGGGGGTGTCCAAGTATTTATCCTGGGTTTCCTTTTTTGAGATTTTCTGATTTCTCTTCATTGGAATTCAACGGGGAACAGGGCTGGCGGACTCACTCAACACCCACCCATAGGTGCGTGCCCTCTGCCCTGGCTCCGGGTGGCCATGTGACCAAGTCCTAAGCAGAAGTCGCCTGGAGGTTTCTGGGAAGGAAGCTGGTGCCACCCTTTCCCCTTCTCATGCCTTGAACATGGGTGGATGTCTGGAGCCACGGCAGCCACTTTGCCATCATGAAGTGGTGAACACAAGGAAAGGCCACAGAAACCAGAGCCAGGCCTTGGCTGACATGGCAGAGCCACTGGTACAACGTGAGAAGCCGCCGTCTCCTAGAATCGTTTCCACGTGTGAAACACGAAGGGATTTGCTTAGCCCCTTCAGTTGGGATTTTATTACTTGCAATAGAACATGTTGCTTGCAATTGAACATAGGACATCAGGCCAAGTCAGAAATGCACCCTGGGCCTTAGGGGAGTGGGTTCTGGAGGAAAAACAAACAGACGGTCCCTTGGCAGAGGCTTTTCAAAGGGGAGGAGGCTCGGGAGGGACTGAGTGTCCCGGGGAAGGAGTCCCAGGGGTCAATCCCAGTCACTCAGACCAGAGGAAGAGGCGTCCTGAAGAACTAAGACAGCTGCTCGGGGCCCTCTGTTGGGCCTCCGACAGCAAAGCCATGCCCAGGAGAGGGATGGAGGCATCAGCAGAGTGTGAGTCAGAAATGGGAAGCATGTCAGGAAGAAGCCCTTAAGGACCAGGGCCCATGAAAGGCCTCCCAGAACATCTCACAAGTGGCCTCAGATTAGAGGTTTGGCCACGTGCACCAGACATTCCTGACTTAGACGCTTGTTTGTCTTTCTTATTAAATCCTGAGTGGTGGCGGCTTTCTGTGGAGTTGCCAGCAGCCCAGGCTCCTTCTCCCTTGATACTCTGACATCCAGACATCAAGTCAAAGATGTCTGTCACCACAGCTGCATTCCAGCCAGGGGGTATGGGGGGCGGGGTGCGCGGGGGAGGCAGGCACAGTGCTTTTCCTTAAGGATGTTACCCAGTTGCACAAATCGCATCTGCTTACCTCCCTTTGGCTAGAAGTTGGTCACATGGCCTAGCTGCAAGGGAGGCTGGGGAGGGCAGCCTTTACCTGGTGGTCATGGGGTCTTATAAAGCCCCTTTCCAAAGAGGAAGGGGTGAATGGAATGTGGGGGCAGCTAGCTGTCTCTGCCACTGCATAGGGGACCTGAGGTCCAGAGAGTGTGTCCTGGCCAAGGTGACATAAGGGTCAACAGCCCGGCCAGCTGACAGCACAGCCTGAAACTGCCCCCATGTCCTGCAGTCTGTCCTTACGGCAGAGACCCAACCCCTGGGTGGCCCACCCTCCCCAGTTCAGCAGCGACCTGATCCCAGGGCCCTCGTCTCTTTCTTGCTGTCTCTCTCCCTCGGTGCAGGAGGGCAGGACTGTGGGGGCAGAGGAACTTGCTTTTGGGGCCTTGTGTACCCTTTGACATGACATGGGCAGGTGCAGGAGATGATGGTGCTGAGCTGGTGAGAGGAGGCTGAGGCTGGAAAGAGACTCACCAGATGGTCAGAGTCAGGCCTCAGTCAGGTCAGAGTCCGCTCCCCTGGGACTCTAAGAGGCTTGCCTTGAGCCCTCTCTCCCTTCTAGCCCATCATCTGGTTTTACTTCCTTTTTAGTCACTGTTGCCTCGTGAAATGATCACTTTTGGTTTATTTGCTTCTTGTTTATCATCTGCATCCGCTAACTAAGCCATGAGCCCCACAGGAGCAGGGGCCCGTCTCCCGTCCCCTGGGGGTCCCGCGCATCTGGAACTCTCCCATGAAATTCGCATTAAAGGGCTAATCCAATAAGAGGCATGCGTCCACCCTTATTCTGTCCTGTCTCTCTGGTCTCACACACACACTGAGGAGTCAGGGGCTGGTCATTGGGGAACCTTGTGTCACAGGAAGGGGAAGGGATTCTTCTGAAACTGAATGAAGTTCTAGGGTTGCAAGAAGTCTAGGAGCTTCCCTGATCTTGCTCCCTTGGAGCCAGGAGGTGCCCCCATGTGGCCAATGTGAGCTTCCCCCAAAACAGAGTACATGACCAAGGAGGGGCCCCCACTGTTGATTCTAGTTCTGGCTCCCAACCTACATTATAAGAAGCTCAAGGAGTGTTCTGCCTGGAATCCTGGAACACTCCTACTCACCCTTCAACCCCAGCCAAAATGCCCACTCCTCAGGCCTGTGCCATTACTGAGCCATCGGCCGCCTTCATCTTTTACCCCTTTGGTTGGATGCCAGGAGCCTGGATGGAGCTTCCTTAGCCTCCATTCGGTCCCATATCTCGTCAACAGTCCATGGGATCCTGGAGTGCCCTCAGAGCCTCTGGGACGACCGCCACCTGCCAGCTCTGGCCACCCATGCCCCTTGCCTGGGGGGCAGGGCCTGTACCTGCTTGTTCAGGAACAAGTCCCTTCCCAGGAGGCAGTCCTCCCTGCTCAGCAGGACCCCGTCCCGGGTCTGCGGTTCTCTCCGGCAGCAGGCCTCGGGTACCTCGTCGCTGTCCAAAGTCAGGAGTCGGAAAATGGATGCCAACTTGAAGTCTTCAGGCCCGTTGACCCCGCAGCAACCAAACTAGGAGAAGAGCACAGGAAGGGTCTGTGGGCGGGAGCGGGCCTACAGGCCGAGGGAGAAAGACAGCCTCTCCAAAGGCCAGTGAGGAAGTTCTGAAAGCTCATAGTGCCCCTGGGTGTGTAGGGGGGTCACTCACTGTGATCATGACCGAGTTCCAGGTGGCAGAGAAGACGTCTGTGTCATTGTTGCCCTGATAATGCTTGGTGAGCTCCTTGGTGAAGAATTCTCGGGTGAGCTGGAGGCAGAGGGGGAGGGTAGGTTGAGACCCTACCTGGCAGCTTGGTGCTGCCCCACCCCTCCCGGCCTCTCCATCTGTCAGCTTGGGGGGAAGGGAGGGAAGCCAGGGCCCTGGTGCCAGGCTCCTGGCATTCTCCTAAGCTTGGGACAAGTCCCTTAACCTCCACCTCAAGGCCCGTGGCCTCCAGCCATCATGGGATCACTCACATGAAAAGTCTACACACATCCCTCGGCGACCCCGAGGCCAGGGCACCCGGGGACCTCATTCTGCCCTGCAGCTCTTCTCAGAGGGGGCTTCCCTCCACCCTGAGCTGTTCCTCAGAGCTAAGCGGATGCCCTGGGCCCAGGCCCTGAAGAAACCACAGTGTGGAGCAGGGAGCCTTTGCACATCTAGTTTCCAGAGATGGCCTTAGAAGCCGCTCCTTCCCTCAGAAGACTCTCCAGAGGTCTAACCGAGAGGGAGGCCCGCTGGGCGACTGTTCTGGGGACAGGCTGCTGCCTCCTCCCCTCTGGGGACAGCTCACCTGCTCACCACCCAGGGCCAGCTCGGGTCTCCTGCCCCCTCCCCTCTCCTTTTCCTCCCCCTCCCCTCCTCCCCTCTTCTCTTTGCTTCCAGGCCACCTGTGGATGGGGCCTGGCTCTTGTAGACTAGGGAGGGAGCTGGTGTCCGGGTGCTGGAGCCCCTGGAATAAGATGGCCTGTGGGGCAGGTGGCCCAAACTGGGGACCGGCCAGGGCCTCAGCTGATGGTGCTTGGCCCCTTCTGTGCATCACACATTCCCGGGCTCAGGGGACAGCCTCCCTGACTGCCGCATGACTACTGCTATGCCATCACCTGGCAAGGTGTGGATGGAAGATTCCAGAATCAGGTGTGTCTGACCCTCACCTTCTGGAAAAGCCCTCGTAAGGAAGAGGCTGGTGGGGTCACCATTAGGGCTGAAAGTGCTGGGTGAGAGGCTGATGTCTCTGTGTGTCTCTCAGGACGGGACAGGCTGGCCATGATGGCCTCCGACCCCTGGCTGGTGGCAGGGAGCCAGGGCGTGGGGCCCGGTACGTACATTTTCCCTGAAGATAAAGGCCAGGATGGCCGCCGAGAGCTCCGCCAGGAAGATGATCAGGATGAACAAGAAGAACTGCAACGAGAAGGGGAGGCTCTTGAACCCCGAGACCTACCCCCGTGGGTCAGGGTCCCCGAGCTGCCAGGCCACACTGGATGTGCCCAGGTTGGAAGGACGCAAAGGGCCTTGGGCTCAGCGTCCGGACACCTCTGCCCACCCTGCCGTGCTTTGTGTGACTTGGGACAATCACTCAAACCCCTTCCAGCCTCAGCTTCCTTGTCAGTGAAATGAGGGTGTGACACCCACTTTGGGGCTCACCTGGAACAACGAAGTGATGGACGTGAAGTGTTGTTATGTCGTAAGAGAGGCGGAGCCAAGCTTGTCGCCCAGGCTCTCACAGGAGCGGAGGGAAGCTGCCCCACAAGCCCCAGCGCCCAGCTCCATGGGGCGCCCAGCTCTAGGGGCGCCCAGCTCCAGGGGCACCCAGCTCCGGGGACGCTCAGCACTTCTTTCCTCCGACACTTGCATGGGCCACTGGGACGCCCTCAGTGTCTTTCTTCTGGATCATGTTCCTTTGGACAGAAGCAGCTTCCTGCCACCGTATCTTCATCCCACGAAGACCCGTCATGTACCCTCCCTGGCTTTTCAGCTTGGACAGGCTGCCCCATGAAGGTCCTGAGGCTCCTCCAAATTGCTTCACACCACCTTTGGGGAGCCACTGGGGTGGATTTCAAAATGACTTACTGAGGACGCGACCCGTCAGACGGTTTGGTTTGGTCTCTTAAATGTCCACCCTCCAGAAGCAGCCCTGGCTCAAACGGACCAGCAGCACAAAGCTCCCACACTGCTGTCTTTGGCGGCAGGAGTCTCACCAGTTTAAGCTGCCTCCAGCCCGGGCTCTATCCCTTCTTTTTCCTGGTTAGCCCCCCGCTTCTCCAGTGGAGAAAACAAGCCAGGGAAGGGAACGACTGCTCCCGAGGTGAGCAGCTCAAACATTTCAGAGCAAATCCCTCATCTTAACCGGCTCGTTTCCAGTGCCACGCTACCTCGCCTCGCTGCTGAGCCCTGGGGGTCTGCTTCCCATGGGTCAGCTCTGCGGGTGACCCTGGGCTGAGCTGGGGGTCGGGCAGAGATCCCCTACCGCAGGGGCCTGGGACAGAGGGCCTCCTGTGCCCCTGACCACAGCACCTGCAGTCCATTCCAGCACCCCCAGCCCCACCCCCACGTACTGGCTGGCCCTCGGGCTGAGCAAAGTGATGTGTTCTCCGCTTCTGTGGCCTCTCCTCCCCCGACAGTGACGGAGGCCGCTGGCAGGGCTCCTGGCACTTCCATTTCGCTGGTGATGGATGGTCATCCGGTGGTTTCCCGCGGCCTCCAGGGGAGCCCCTCCCTGCCTGTGCCCTCTCGCTGGAGTTGCTGGCAGTCCGCAGGCTGGCAAAGTGTGGCCTCAGAGTGGCCTCCATCCTCGGTGACTCAGCTGGCTCTCGCTATCGATCGATCGTGGCGGCTTAGACGGCTATAAACTATGAATGAGACTGAGCTCCAGCCTCGCACTCCGCGAGCTCATCGCTCTGGAGCGCGTGCTGACCAGGGTGACTCTGCACAGCTGCAGCGAGACGAGGCAGGCGAAGCCCGTGCACAAGGCGGGCGCGATGGGAGAGCTGCTCAGCTGGTGGCTCTGCACCGAGAGGAAGCGTGGCCTGCGTGAAGGCGGGTGCCGGCACGGTGATCCCCGGAAAGTCAGCACCGGGTACCGTCTGCCGAGCGCTTACTCCCTAGGCCCTGGGGATCGCATGTGATCACGTCACTGAACCCTCTGGGCAGCCAGGAGAGGCCGCTGCTGTTATCATCAACAGCCCATTGTACCGACGGGGAAACTGAGACCCCGAGAGGGCAGCGGGCCCAGCAGGTGGGCCGCATACCTGGGGTAAACGTGGGTTTCTGATTCCAGAACACGGCCTCTTAACACCAAGACATGAGGGAACCCAGGAGAGCCTCCAGGGTGTAAGACTTTCCCACGGCCTGCAGGGTCCCTCGTGGATCAACACCAGTCCCTTAGCTTCCCATTTATCACGTGTTTACATGTGCCAGGAACAGAGCAAAGCAAGGGATGGGAAGGAGGTGTCCCTATCTTCATTGTACGTAGAAGAAATCCGAGGTTCAGAGAGCTCGGTAACCAGTTCAGGTCCCCCAAACAGGAAGTGGCAGAGCAGGGTTCAGAGCCAGGCTGTTAGCACACCCCTGGCCCAGCCTTCTCTCTGCTCCTTCACTCCAGGGCTGTTTATGCTGGGCCAGGTGCTGTGCTAGGTGCTGGCAAACGAACACATCCAAGGCAGATACAGTCCTCATCCCGATGGAGTTCACATTGAGCCAAGTTTCCTCATTCAAGAAATGAAGTTCATGAGATGAAATGAAAGAATGAACCTGGCTAAGTCACTGACAGGGACAGTGGGCCTCCCCAGGGAAGGGGGTCTGCAGGCCTGCCTGCCACTCTCCCGCCTGGAGCAGGGTCCCCCAAGCATGGGGACCGCGGGGTGCCTTGAGTGTGTGGGAGCGCGGGTCACCTGAAGGCAAGTGCCCGGCCGTGCCAACATCGTAACAAGGCCGCTCTGCCGCTCGCCTCCTCCAGCCTGAGGCCCTTTCCTCCTGCGTGACAGGGTCACCACTGGTCGCTTGGAGGGCACCCCCCTTGGCCCAGCCACAGGGCTGATCCCGATGCTTCCTGGGGCTTCCCCTAATAGGGGCCTTTCCACGGTTTGTTCGCCGTGGGTTCGCCTAACCTCAGCCCACCTGCCCACGGACACATTTGCCAGCGATTCCCAGCATCAGATTCACAACACTTTGCCCAGGACGGGAAAACTCACAAAGGGGTGGGAGCTGCTATTCTGCCTCCTGGGGAGCATTTCCAGACTCTTCCAGCCCATCTGCCTACAGGCTTATCTGCTTTCCGTTCCCACTTCTAATAAATATTTACCAAATTTATGCACTTCATGTGCCATTCAACTCATTTATCTCTGTTAAACACACACATCTCTTTTTGCTGTTCTCTTTTCCCATTTAGCATGACTTTGTTATAAAATGTTGTTTTTTTTAAAAAAAAAAATCTGCATCAAATAAATGGGCCAAAAAATTTCCTTGAAACTATTCAGAGGTAAGCAACCAGGAAAAAGGGGTGCCACAAGAATAGGCTGAAGCTGGCCCACTGTATGTGAAAATGCTGTCAGACTGATCAGCAGGAGTGTCTGCAAAATGTACCTTTAGAACAACTGACCATTAGTGATGTGGTCACTGGGAGCCTTGGCCCTGGGCTCAGGGTCCCCGGGACCCTGTGTTCCAGCCTCAGAGCAGGGGCGGGATGCTCAGCTAAGTGCCACCCGCACCCCTCCTCCCCTCGGTCCCTTACCCTGCAGGCCTTTGAGCCTGGGTTCCGGAGGGGCCTCGAGGCTCCTTCTTGGCCCCTATCAAGACAAGTCTTCCCTCCCACCCAGCAGCCTGAGGGAGGGGTCTCCGGCTTCCCTAAGGGGTGGACCCCCACATGGACAGGTCCAGGTTAAAAGAGGAAGTGGTCCTACTTAGTTTTTGGGTCATGAGTCTTTTTGAAACCTTCTGGAAGCTGTGGTGTTTCTCCCCAGAACATGCATGTGCACACCACACACACACACACACACACAGCACACATGCACAGGCACACACACGCAGGCCCTGACATAATATTTTACACATAATTGCAGGTGAGTTTTTAACCACTTGAGTCCATGCCAAGGTAGGAGCCCCTCAGCCCGGGTCTGAGAAAGGAGACCTGGGCCCAAGGGTCCCCTCCTTTGACCTGTACTGTGACCTCCAGCTTGTGTGTGCTGGGCATCAGAAGGGGGCAAGGAGAAGAGGGGATGGGGGGCGGAGAGAGGAGGGAAGTAAAGAGGAAGGGAGAGGGAAGACAGGACGGAGGCGAGGAGCGCTCAGGAGAGGGATAGGAAAGGCAGCTGGAATAGAAACCAAGAGATGAAGAGGAAGGCAGAGGCAGAGAGAGAGAGAGAGAGGAGAGAGAGAGAGGGAGGGGGGGGGAAGGAGAGGGCGAGAGAGAGAGAGAGAGAGAGAGAGAGAGAGAGAGAGGTGGAGAAAGAGTGAGCAAAGAAAGGAGCAGCAGAGATGAGACTGCAGAGAGACAAACGGGAGGAATAAAGGCAATAAAGAAAGGCGTGGGGAGGGGCTACTGTGAGGGTGGGTGGGCTGGACCCAGACACCCAGGTCTTCATTCTCTCTTGGAGCAAACCTCCTCCTGGGCCTCGGTCTCCTAAGCACTGAGGAGAGGGCCGGTCCAGACGGCAGGCTCAGAGGGAGCCACTTAGCTCGCTGCCTCCCCAGCCCCGAGCCCCAGCCCCTTCCTGGCTTGGCTTCAGAGATGAGCCCTGGGGGGCGAGGTGTAGGGGACTGGAGGGGCAGTTCAGTGTGTCCCGGGACCCATACCCAGCTCCCTTTAAAGTCCTGGGGGCTCCCCAAGCCCAGATTTCCCTGGCACCACCTGACACTGCCGAGAGTTTCCCACCAGGGGGCGCCCACGGGCTTCTTTGTCTCCCAGTGAAAAGTTTGCCTTGTGTCTGTGACTGAAGGGCCGAAGGGACCCAAGGCTTCAGTGTCACGCACTTCACAGCGATTTCACTTGGTCTCCGAGACGTGGGGCATCTCCCTGGGACAGTGGGGGCCGTGGAGTGTGTCCTAATCTGGGGAGGAGGCACTGGGCCAGGTCTCTGCCTCTCAGAGCGCCGGCAGAGCAGCCAGAGCCTTGCAAGGACGTCTTCCTGATGACCAGCCCAGACCTTCCTACGGCTTCACTCCCACCACCCACTCGCCATCCACACACACACACACTTCTCTACTCAGGGCTGCTTTTAACTGAACCCATAGCAGGGCTGGGCTTGACCCACAAGTTCTCCTCGCCCTGGGGGCTCACAGGACCCCGCAGGGGGAGAGGACCCACCTGCCAAGGCCAGGAAGGTGAGCAGAAGCCCAAAGAACCACAGCTCATGAGACTCCCACAGACAGAGAAACAACACCTACCCCTTCTCTCGTTTGGCTCCCACTGACAGCTGAGCTGGTCGGCTCCTTGCTTACTTTATGACAAGCAAAGTCACTGAGACTCAGGTTAAGAAACTAGACGAGAGTCACATCATTAGTTAGGGGACAGAGCAGGGCGCACACTCCAGCGAGGTCTGCCTGCTGCCCAGCCCATAGGAGCTGTCCAAGGACTATTTATTTAAGAAGAAAAGTACCTCCAGAGGTCCTATCATTTCCATTTTGGAACTGGAAATGCAAACGGCGACTTATCCAATGGCTGTCTTAGCCCTTGTACCAAGGAAGGAATTATCTACTGGAGTTCTTAAAAGCAAGCAGGTACATAAGCATCGTGGCCAACATTCTCCATTGACAATGCCATGGAGGAGCCTGGCTGTTTGGGCCTGGAGGCTGAGGCCACTCTCCACCTGGGGGCAGCTTGCCCACACGGCACGCCTGGCCCAGCACAGAGCAGGCTCTGGAAGCTGGGGCTGCAAGTCCCCTTGGGAAAGGCTGGCAGCCCCCCCACTTCAGGAGGATGGCCTGCTTGGTCCAGACCTCAGTGCGAGTCCCTGCAGGGTCGGCACCGGGCCCCGTGGTGGGGCGGGATGGCAGTACTCACAAACAGCAGCAGACACTTGTTCTCCCGGATGGCCCCGCAGCAGCCCAGGAAGCCGAGCAGGAAGAGCAGGCCCCCCATGGCCAGGAGGATGTAGACGCCCGTGATGAGCAAGGGGTTAGCAGCCACGATCTCTCGGAAGCCAGTGGGGTCCACCATGACCCAGATGCCGATGCCCAGCAGACAGGCCCCACCCAGCTGCTCGCGGGTCAGGAGGGAGGGAGGGAAGGGAAGAAACAGAAGAACGGAGTTAGGTATTAGATACCCCCCCCTCCCCCACACACCTTCCCGAGCGAGGCCCGGTGGAGGCGGTGGGCCCTGGTGAGCCGGGCGGGAACTCCATTTGCTGCAGGAGCCGGAGTCCCAGCACCGCTGGTCACTGCTCCGAGTCTTCCTACTTACTCTGACCTGGTCTCAACCCAACCTCTGCTCCAGCCCCCCCTCGGCCTGCTGAGAACCATGTATGTGGAGTTTATTTGCTACTTTTATTTTTTATGTTTATTTAAATATATTTTATTGATTTTTTACAGAGAGGAAGGGAGAGGGACAGAGAGTTAGAAACATCGATGAGAGAGAAACATTGATCAGCTGCCTCCTGCACACCCCCCGCTGGGGATGTGCCTGCAAGCCAGGTTCATGCCCTTGACCGGAATCGAACCCAGGACCTTTCAGTCCGCAGGCCAACACTCTATCCACTGAGCCAAACCGGTTACGGCTATTTGCTACTTTTAAATTCCCCTTAAATGTCAGAGCTGCAGGGTGAGGAGGTCACCTAGTCCAACCCTCAGATTCCACACTGAGCCCCAAAGGGGGCCAGCGACTTGCTGAAGGTCACACACAAATTCGAGGCAGGACCCTGGCCTCCCTGACTCCAGCCCCAAGGACACTCACCAAACTCCCTGAACATGCACTGACACCTACACTGTGCCTGCACCCTGCCAGGGACAGGAAAACACAGACAGAAGCCATCCCTTCTGTCCCCAACAGGAGCTCAGGCTGGGCTCCCCACTCTCAAATCTGCACCTGGAAAGCCTTCGTGTCTATGTCTTCATCTGCATGGCCCATCTCTCCATGCCTTACTCATCTTTGGAGAGAGGCAGCATAGATCAGAGAAAGGGCTGTCGTACTTCTTAGCTGTGTGACCTTGGGTAAGTGGCTTAACCTCTCTGAACTTCAGCTTCCTCATGGTTAAAAAAAAAAAAAAGATAGTAATTCCCATCTCCCAAGGAAGAAAGGACAGAATGGATGTGAATGTACTTAGCAGGTTTCAATAAATATCCATTCCATTTGTCCTGGGCACAGAGTATTGGAAACAGATCAGTTGCAGGAGAGCCAGTTTGGCATTGTTGGATTTTAAAGGCTGTAAAGTGTCTGAAATCCCTGTGTGGCGCGGGGGCCTGAAGAATGAGTGACAGATGGTGGGAGGAGCAAACTGCCAAGCTCTGGCTTGGCTGGGCGAGGTCTGCAAGCTGCAGGGAAGCGCTGCACAGTTTGGGGCAAGAGATGATATTTTAGGTACAGTTTGGGCGGAGTGCGGTGGAGGGGCTGGAGGCACCCGGCACGGGGAAGAGAGAGGAAGGGAAAAGCGACAATTTTGCCTCTGTCATTGGTCCTGACCAGCCTCCAGTATGACCTGTGTCCCTCCTCATGGCTGGTGGAGGGTTGGGGTCTGCCACCGGTGTGCTGAGGTCCGCTGCAAGGAGGGCTTGTGCAGACTGAGCTGCCCAGGCGACTCTGCCCACTTCAGGTGGAGGCACTGGGGCTGGCCGGGGGTCACCCAGCTTAGAAACTGGGTCTAGAATTCAAGTCTGTCGGGCTTCCTGCTCTTCAGGATTATGGGGCAGGGGCGGGAGTCCAGGACAGTTGCTGAGATGAGTAAAAAAATGGATGGAGAGACAGACACAGCCAGCCTTACCAGAAAGGGGCCTCTTTTTCATAGTGGCCCTCCCCTGGAGGACACTGGTGGACGTTTAATCATCCAGGTCTTGGCAGCACTAAGATCAAAGGTTCAGGTGGGGCAGGGAAGCCTGCAGGGGCTCAGGACGCCAGGAGCGTGGCTCTCTCCTGGGCAAGGCCACGGGCCTGAGCACAGCTTTGGTGGCTGCCAGCAGGTGGGCAGTGCTGCTGGCCACCTGAGCACGCTGGGCTCTGTCCATCATAGGTGGGAGGGGATGGGGCTCAGCTACTGAGTGCTGACGCAAGGCAGGCACTTCCTCATCTTGCTTAATTTTTTTTAAAAGACCTGTTGAGATAGGCAATGAAGGGATGAAGATACTGAGGTTCAGAGAGGTGAAGTGTGTTTCAAATCGCATAGCTGATAAGATGCTAGGCTTGGCTTTGAATCTAGGTCTCCCAGTTCTAGAGAGGTTTCTGCATCCATCAGGTTCCCCTCCAGCTGGCGTCTGTAAGGCTCTGGGGTTAAGGCTAGGTGGGGCTCCCTCTGCTGTCCTCTACTCACCCCATCTCCTCCTTTCCCCAAACCCACCGGGGTCAGATCCCAAGACAGTGGCCAGGACCGAGGCCCTCACTCTTTGTTGGAGGAGCTGGACCATCCCGGGCCCAGGAAAAATGTCCCTCCTAGAATAGCGGGCTGTTTGGATTGGGGTGGGCACCGCGGGGGCCTCCCATCCAGGAAACCCTGGCCCCTGTGCCCGCCCTGGGACTCAGCCCATTGTGACTATTTCCAGCAGCAGTCGGTTCTGCCCACTCAGCTGAGGCCTAGGGCGACCGCAGGCACGCTCCAGGAATACTTACAAATATGAAGAAATTGAAAACAAACATCAGGTACTTCATGCAGCTCAGACAGTCACCTTCCATGGCTCCACCTGCAAAACAGCAAGGCTCTCAGGCCTCCCCCTGGTGGCCCTTGTCCCTTCCTTCCTGCCGCTGCCCAGCCACCAGGCGGCTCCTCTGCCTGCCCTTCCAGACCCCAACCGGCTGCGTTAGCGGTTGTTCCCTGTCAGGAGAGGTAAGGACTCTGACGTGGAGAATTTCCGAGCAGGGAGATGAGTGTGTGCAGTGGTTCTCAAACTGGGTTCCCTGCCACTAACCATATCCTACAGCTATTTTCAGGACATCCAATAACATCTCAGAAACCAACCCCTCACCACTGGCCAGGCATGTGTCTTGGGTTTTAGAGCAAGTAAACCACTCCAGGGTGGGGGGCCCTGTTTCTTGGGTTATTCAGAAGCTCTGGCCACTAGGTATGTAGGACTTTGCAGTCCAAACACGAAGGTGGGACTTTCACATGTACTTAACCAATGACCTAGTGATGGCAACCCTGTTTGGTAGATAAAATCCTTGAAGTCTTGGGGCTCAGAGGGATGAAATGTGGGAGTCAGCATCACAGGCGAACTTGACCGTGTGAATTCAATGTCCCACGTGCACTGGGAAGGCGAGCAGGAGAGCAGCTTAGGGGCTGAGTTCTGGGGCATCTGCCGCACGGGGAGCACCGGGGAGAGCCCTGGGCCTGCTGCCTTGGGCCTCATGGTCTCAAGGCACCTGTGCCTGCCACCGTGTCCCCGCACCTGGCCGAGTGAGGGTTCCGGGCTTAGAGATGGGTGTTCTTTCCCCGGACGCAGCCAATTGTTTCTTGTATAACAAAACCAGGCGTTTTAGAGCTTTGAGGGGATTTAAGGGAAGCTTTCCTTTGACACCGCTGTTTGTGTAAGCGCTGGCTCGAGCTTAGCCCTCGTATAACTTGTGTCACCGGCATTTCGGTGAAAGAAGTTCTTGGTCATAAAAAGCCAGGGGAGCGCTGATCTGTTCCAACACCTTCATGTTGGAAATGTGAAAACTGAGGCTGAGAAAGGGAAAGGGGGTTTGGCCAAGTTCTAAAACCAACTAGTGGAGGATCTGAAACTGAAGCCTAGACCAGTGCCCATGGATACACTACGTATCGAAGTTTTACTCATTGATCCTGGTAGCACACATCTCCCGCTGTTAGAACGTACACTTCCTAAAGGCATGGACCTGTTTACTGCCACCTTCCTAGTGCCTCGAGCAGCACCTGGCACATGGCAGATCCCCAATTAATATGTCTGAATGAATGAATGGTGGGAAGAGAAAGCAGATAGAGGACAATGGCCAGCAAATTAGATAAAGACGAGTCAGGAAGAGAGAGAAAGATGGAGAAAGACGGAGAAAGAGTGAGAGAGTAAGAAGTGGTATAGGAAGAGACAGACGGACAGAAAGAATTGACGGGGAGGAGGGTAGGGTAGAACGGCACAGATTGAAGAGGAGGCAGTTGCTGACTTGTCACCTGGGCAGTTCTTTCGGCGTCAGCAGGACAGAGTCTCCTGGTCAGAGGGGCTGCTGTATAATTCTGTTATTGGCCCGGCTTGTCCTATAAGAGAAAATATTCAATTACCTTAGGAAGTCATTAAGGCACAGCCATGTTCAAGAAGCCATTTATGAAAACCCGCCCTCCGAACACACACTCAGGCAAGTGCCTCGCTCATCTAGACCCATTAGGGCTAATGAAAAGCCCTCAGCACCTGGGCCCCTCCAGCTGCAGAGGCCGGCAGGGATGCCCGCCTTCTGCCCAGATGGCAGCTCTAGGTGCCCCTGCTGGGGCTGCGTGGGGAACATCTTCAAAAGACTTGCAATTTCTGGCACGGCTTCATCTACGCTGCCACCCTGCATGTGGCTGATGAGCTGGGAGGAGACGATGGGCATGGGTGGCCCATGCACCTGGCTGCCACCTGGCTGCTACCTGGGCATCTGCAAAGATACCTCAGTAGAGCATGCCAGTGGGGCCCTGTTCATCAAAGCCCCTTCCCAGGTCCCCCATCTCCCCTGAGAGAGAAATCTGGTGTTGGAAAGGGTTCCGTAGCTTTGCATAAGGACTTGCCGGAAGGGTCCTTCAGAGAGTCAGCTCCTGGCAGTGGAAATGAAGGCCTGGTTTCAGCAGTCCACTGTGCCCAGGTGGCAAGTCCAGTTCTACCAGACTCATGGGGAATTCCACAGCCAGGTCCTGCTCAGACACTGGGCTAGAGGATAAGTTTCAGGGGAGATCTGAGGCCCGGGAGCTTGGGCTGCTGCGCCTCCCCACGGGGAGGACAGGGGAGACGGGGAGGATTTCTGGGTCTCAGGTGCCCATTCAGATTCCTTCTCCCCATTTAGGTTGGTCCATGCTCACTCCACCGCCACTTCTGCACAGCCTGGCACACCTCGCTGGGCACACCTGCCTGGGCCAGCTCCCTGAGGCCTTTACAAAGTTACTTCCCTCCCTGAGTTGTTAAATTCTCCTCTGAACACGGAGATTCTCCATTTTGAAGCCAAAGGTGGTTGTAGGAATTCATGGTATGAGACATAAAATGAACCGAGGTAATATGAAAACACTTGGAAACCAGGAAAGCACAGTTGCCAGGGGCAGCATCATCACAGATGGGAAATAAGTGGATGCTCGAACCACATCCACCACTTACCCACGGAGGTGAGCGCGGGAGAGGACCATGGACATATGGCTGACTCAGGATGGGTAAAAACACCTTTCCCCTAAAGGCCCCGAATTCAAATTAATGTTTACAGTGTTGTGATAACTGAACCTAGTAGTAACTAATAGTATTGAGCAGTTACCGTGTACCAGGCTATGCTAAACATTCCTCCTTCTTCTCTTGTTTCATCCTCACTGAGGAAGTGGGTGCATTATGTCATTTACAGATGGGGAAACTGAGGCTCAGAGAATGTAATTAACTGGCCTGACGTTATTCACGTGGTCAGTAAGACATGGCCATGATTCAGGCCCAAGTATGCTGGACTCCAAACAAAACACCAGTCCATGGACCTGGTACCAGGGAGAGGACACCAGGAAGAGCAAGCGCTAAGCCTCGGTCCCCAAGTCTCCAGCCCAGTGCTGCTCTGCCCCGAATCAGGCAACAAGGCAGAATCCCAGGGACCAGCTAGCATCCCTCCTGTGCCAGCTAGAGGCCTCTGGGGGGTAACCCGAAACTGCCATCCCTTGACAGATGGGGGCCCTGAGGCCCAGAGAGGGGCAGAGACGGGGCGAGGTCACGCAGCGCCTCAGGGGTCTCCTCTGCAGGCCCCTGCCAAGGCCAGACAGCTTTATTAATGTTGCCCCTCCCACTGCCCCAGATGGCGCCTCAGTCCCATCTGCACAGAGCGGGGTTCTCTGATTGAGAAGGACAGCTCAGTTCATAAATCACTCCTTTTACTTTCACTGCCCCAGCCCCCAGCCCCCAGGCATGCTCTCTGGAGAGAGAGAAAAGAAGACAAGTGGACATCAGCGATGGAGAAACCCCCACCAGAGGAAGCAAATGTTAAAAGTCTGGGCTGCTGGGGCATGAGAAACGTCCTGTACGCGCCCCTGCCAGGTGAGGGCGCTGTGGTGTAGGAGCAGCCTCACCCCCAAACCCTGGGTTCCAACCAGCAGGGTCTCTGCCCTGACAAGCTGCGACCTGGCCACCCTCCTCAACACCTTGAGCCTGTTTCCTCATCTGTGCCATGGGGTTTCTCAGTCTAACTCCCAGGGCCCTTGAGAGAAGTGAAGGGGATGATGTCGGGGAAAGCACTTTAGCGGCTGCACATCCAGCCTTCCTTCCTGTGTGCCAGACACCTACTAATGCCAGCCCTGGGCTGGATCCAAGGCACGGAGACCGAGGACTTGCTCAAGTCTAGTGAGAAGCAATAACCCAGTACTTGGGGAGGAGTGTTTACAGCCACCAACCTAGTGCTCTGGGCATGCCCAGCAGGAGAGAGAAAGGGCTGGAGGGGATCCTAGACACTGGGGAGGCCTGTGTGTGGGGAGGACAGGGAGGACCAACATTCACTGGGCTCAATGAGAGTATACTGTGCCAGGGGCCATTACCAACAACTATCTTGCTTGAAAAAAACTGCAAAATAGATTATTATCATCATTCCCTTTTACAGAGAAGGGAAGAAACTCTCCAACAGGCCAGAAAAGTCTCAGAGCCAGAACTGACACCAGGTTTTAAGAGCCACGCTCTCCTTCATCCGGATGGAGGAGGCTGGTCAGAATAACAATGATGCTAGCCGTCAGGTTCAAAGCTGAGTGGGGAGGACTTATTTGCGCTCTGGCTGCGCCTGCTGGGCCTCATCCCGGAGACAGACGGTCTGATAAACAAGCAATTGGCCCTAAATCCTGGAGTGCCTGGCAATGGCACGGACATGGGGACGTGGACACAGCTGAGTGGGGGATAAAATCTAATTAGGCTCCTGGGAGTGGTGCCTTGAGGGTTAACGGTACCAGGCAATCTGCCTTGGATGCAATGGGATCCTAAATGACAGCTCCCCCAGACCCATTGAATCGTGAATGTCCAGAGGGCAAAGCATTGAGCATCCAGGGCATCTGGGAAGGAAATGTATATCTGTGGTCTAGGAGCTGAGGCAGTACTTGGGCGCTCAGTCCTTGCCACAAGCCCTTTCTTCTGTCCCACCCAGAACGCACACAAGCTGTTTCCATCAGAGAAACTCCAAAGAAGACAGCGCCTTAGTGAGGGGCAACTCGAAAGCCGGCTTTTCACACTGGGGATGCCGAGGCCCAGAGAGTGGCAGGGTCTTGCCTGAAGTCACACAGCAGGGCTGGAACCGGGAGCTGCTGACTCGAAGCCTGCTGCTTCCCCCCACGCAGCCAGCCACCTAAGGCTGCTTTATCGTGACTTCCAGAGCGCTTTTCCTATATTACCTCACTGAATTGCCCCAACTACCCCAGGAGATGGGCACGCCTGCTTTACAAGTGAGGAAACTGTGGCTCAGAGGTGCGAAACCACTGGCCCAGAGTTTCACGGGAGACTGGAGAAATTGCTGGGACAAAGCAGGATTCCTTAACCTTCCCTGGCTGTCCTCCAAAGGTGTGGCCTCTGGGACTTGGGCCTGCTGATCCCCAGAGTGACCACGGTCCAGGGCTCCCACCCACCCACATGGACCTGGACTGGACTCAAGCCACAGGGAGTGCTCATCCCAGACCCAGGCAGGGAGTCTGTGTTCCTGCCTTTGAACGGAGACGGCCCTATTGCAAAGGCCTCTGGGAACAAAGGTTCTGCTTCCTCTTGCAGAGACTTTTACTTGCCACGGTCCGGGCACTGAAGGCAAGGCAACCTGGCCAGTCTGAACTTGGTCATGAGCAAGAGCGGTGGAGGGCCCTCTGTGTGTCGGGAGCAGGATGTGGCCTCAGAACATGAGTCCAAGTTCAGGGTGGGGCCCACCAGCGAAATGTAGCTGAGGCAGCATGAGGGACTGGGTTGCAGGGCTGGGAGGGACAAAGGAGGGCGGAGGGAGGAGGGGGGACACCCGCCTCCTGAGGCAGATCCTGCCCTGTCCTTCGCCCCTGCTGAGCCCTCCAGGGAAGTTTCCCCGACTGCCAACCTGGTGATCTGGGGAAAGGCAGGTGTAAGAAGACACAAGCAGACATTCCCAGGGCCCAGGGAGGACAGGTGCAATCGGGCACACCTGGGAAGTCCCTTTGGGCTGTGCAGGCACACTTGGGTTCTGGGTGATGGCATGGGCATCGAGGAAATGGGAAAGGAGGCCAGCTCAGACTCCCAGGACGGAAGGGGCAGGAGTGTGCCCTCTGAGTGTGTCATTGCTGTCAGACCTTCCCCACCAGACAGAAGCCTTCCATGGCCGGCAAAGTGCTCCCACTTCCTCTGAGTCCCCTCAGGACACAAGGGGGTACTGGATGGAACATTAGCAATAGAATGGCTGCTCCTGCTTCACGTGTGGCAGGAACCATGCTGAGCAGGGTTCCAGAATCATCTACACAGGGCGAATTATCCTCGAGTTACTGAGGCTCGGAGGACGTGAGTGAGCCCCCCATGCTGGCCCAGCTGGGGAGGGGCAGGACTGGGAGTCAGACCCCAGAGGGCACACTGCTGCTAAGTGCCAGGAACCCTGCTGGTGGATGGGCTAACAGACAACATGCTCACAGCAAAAACAAGTGGCAAAGAGAGGGGACTGGCTGACACAAGTCCTGGGTTCGAGTCCAGATTCTGAAAACTGGACGAAGCCTGCCCTCTCTCTGACCTTCGAGTCCTGTGGCTGTGTCCCATGGACAACCGCCTCTCTATGCCTCGAATGAGGAGCATGGATCTCAGCCTCCCCTCCCAGCAAGCAGGCATGGTCTCCCAGCCCACACTGCATCCCCCCTCAGGGCCTGGAGCGGCAAGAGACCCTTTGAAAAACTTGGTAATCCAGCCCAAAATATACAGGGCTGTTGCTAGAGCAACCTGGCTGCTACACAGCCTGGATTTAAACATTTAATGGCTTCACAGGCGTGAAGGGGGTCTGGGAACTAGGTGGGAAAGGGCACAGGTCTGAGCAGGGATGAGGGGGCCAGGGCAGCCCCCTTCCCCCATGCACACCCTGCAGAGAAGGGTGCCAAGGCTCCTGGCCCGTTGCTGTACTTACCCTGTCAGATCAGATCACACAGGGGAAACAGATCCTGACTGGACCCCAGGGAGTGGGTGAGATACAGAATTCCACTGTTGGGAGTAATGGGAGGTGTGTCCCAGGGGAATTTCTCTTTTGCAGTTAGACAAAGAAAACCTACTCTCTTCTTAAGTGCCTGCTGTGTGCAGTTCTCATATGAATTCCTTAGGACCTCTATAATCCTGAGGCAGGCCTATTACTATTTCCAATTTACAGCTGAGATAACTAGGATCAGAGGCATGAAATGACTTGCCCAAGGTCACACAGCCACTGACTGGCAAACTTACACCTGAGGGGTTGTGGCTCCAAAGTCAGTGCTCTTTCTGTTCCATCTCTGAGGAGTCCAGAAACACTGCTGATAGCTGATAACAGTAATGGCTAGCATGCATGAATTCCTTTCTACAGGCCGGACACGGTGCTGAGGGCTAACCCACTGAACCCTCACAATCACCTTGTGAGGCAGGCTCTGTTACCCCCATGTTACAGATGTGAAAACTGAGGCCCAGAGAGAGGAAGCAACAGACCGAGATCACAGGTAAGCAGGGGCGCTGGGATTCAGGCCTCAGCAGTCCGCACTTCATCCAACTCTTCTTTTAGAAAGGTGTTAACAACAATGACAAACCAATCATCTATCAATCTACTTTAAAATCCCCTTTCACCCTGCTGCTATGTCCACGTCCTCCCAAGTTGGATAGGACAGCAAGAGGAAATTCGCCCAGCACTTAGCAATAAAGATGAGTCAGCTCAAGGTCTGGCTTCAGTGACTTGCTCTACGCACAAGACACATTCACACAACCTCATGCAATACAGACAGAGCCACACAGACACAGACACAGACACAGACACAGACACAGACACAGACACACAGACAGACAAAGAGATGCATGCACATAGACAAAGGACAGATATATACATAGACACACAGACAGAGAGAGCCACGCACACAGGTACAACCTCATTCTGATGTGTACTCCTTACGTAGGGAAGTTCCTCCTGGCATCTAACCAAATTCCCTCCTATGTTACATTCCTCACAATGCAACTCTTTCCATCGATGCAATACCCTGTTACAGCTCCCAAAGCCCTTCTATGTTTATGCTCTTGCTCTATCCGCAAAGCCATCCACTGAGGCGAGCAGGGCAGAGATGACTACAGTTGTGGGAGCGGGGCCCGGGGAAGTGAGGAGCTTGCCCGAGTTGAAACAGCCTCTGTCTGAGGCGGGCTCTCACCAGCTGTTGTGCCTGGTTTTTGAGCAGATTTCAAGGCGTCCTCGGTGACACCAGGTTGCTGTCAATTTCACTTTGCTCCTCTGCAAGGAACTTCCTTGGACCTCAGCCTGTCAGTGTTTAGTGAGGGGACTTCCCCGGTCCTGACTCACCTCCCTCCTGCCTGTGTGCGGCGTGGAGGGCGGCCTCTCAGAGCTGGGGGATCCCGGCTGTCCTGAAGCTTCCCCATCTGAGTAGGTTTCCTCTCTGAGGGTAGACTGGCAAGGGTCCCCCCACCCCCCCGTATCCCAGGGCCCAGCAACTCTCACGGAGCAGGTACCCCACCCCCGCAGCCTGAGTCCACGGTTACATTTGCTGTGCAATAAATATTAGAGACGCGGGGTCTTCCCAGGGCAACTGCAATGGATTCTAGTCACCTGGTCTGAATTAGGGAGGAATGACTACAGGTATTTAAAGCTCAAGTCCTGACGAGCAAACCACTGAAAACAGAGAGACCGTGACCGAGCGCTCCACGCGGCTTGAGAAAAGCCTGGAGAAGATGCATCAAAAGGAAAAGCTGGGGCCGGGGCTTGAGACCACGGGCAGGCAGGAGTCGGAGAGCCGTTTTCCTTCCTCCCCATGAAACATCATCCCAGGGGTGGGGGGAGAGGGAGGTCCTAATATAAGGTGACAGGAGAAGATCTGACTTTGGGTGGTGGGCAATATACAGATCTTGTAACATACAAACCCACACCTGAAACCTGTCTGTTCATGTTGACCAATGTCACCCCAATCAATTTAATAAATTTTAAAAAAGCATCATCCCAGCTGCTCTTGGGAGCCCTGAAGAAGCAGTTCAGGGCTGGGGGCAGGGAAGAGGCTGGGCTGGGCTGGAGACAGGTCTGGGTCTCAGACAACGGGGAACAAGGAGCTGTTGCATCTCTCCATGGAGCCGGCGCCCCAATTCCACCAGACGGCATTTTTGCCGCCAGGAAGGACGCTGGCAATCCCGCCAGGAGCCTCAGGGATGAGCAAGTGTCGGTCTCACTAAGCTCCAGACGATTTCTACTTCCTTTGGACAAAATAATAGTAAATAATAATAAATAATAATATGAATAAAACTTCTCCAGGTCTTGGTTTCTCCATCTGTAGGATGGGACAGAAATCCCCCACCCCCGCACGTGTTCCATTGGGTGGTGGGTAGGTGGGGAGGAGCCAAGGGAAAGACATGAACTTGCAGGGGACACGCGAGGATGTGCCAAGCATCCATCTAAACCAGGGTTGGGAATTTTTTCTTTTGCCATAAAGGGGTAGACAGTAAATATTTCAGGCTTTGCAGCTATATTATTTCTGTCACAA
Organism: Myotis davidii; assembly: GCF_000327345.1. Lineage (NCBI taxonomy): Eukaryota > Metazoa > Chordata > Mammalia > Chiroptera > Vespertilionidae > Myotis > Myotis davidii. The sequence goes on along the minus strand of NW_006296627.1, from coordinate 2,766,665 downwards.
TGACTCAACCCTGCTTTGTTTGAGAAAGCAGCCACAGACTGCATATAAATGAATGGACAGGCTGGGAGCCAATACAACTTTATTTACAAAAAAATATGGGAAAGGCTTAGCCCACAGAGAGTAGTTTGTGGATCCCTCACCCTAAGGAATATTTAGGGACTCGCCTTGGGCTAAAGCAGAGGATTAGAAGTGGATGTGTTTCCCCTCGTTGTGTGTGGGGTGAGTAATGAGAGAGGCTACAGAACTGGGTAGGTGGACGGCTGGTTCCAGCCCTGTGTTCAGGCTGTGCAGCTTAGCCAAGTCCCGGCACCTCTCTGAGCCTCACCAGCTTCACTGTGGACACAGGGATAAAGATGGCAGAGGGCCAAAGGAGGCCCTTGTGGATGATGGGCCGTACCCTCAGCAATCAGAAAATACTGGGCGAAAGACTAACTCAGACCGTAGGAAGCAGGGGAGCTGGTGAGGCCTAAGAGCTCCAAGTGGGGCACGCACTGGTCTGAACAGCACGGGGTGGGGAGCTGTCCATCAGGAGGGGCTGAATGAACCAGAGGAACTGGAGCTGTCGCCCTCTGGGGCCAGGGCCTGACCCCGCTGCCCTGTAGGAACCCAGGGAGAACCCTCCTGGATTGTATCCTTTGCCGAGAACTCCTGAGAGGAGGGCTGTACTGCACAAGGGTTGCTGGGGTGCCAGAGAAGCCTGACCCTTCGGCCATGGCCACTGCCCGGTCTGGCGCATGGCAACGTGTCTGGGCAGCACTTCTTGGCCTGCCTGCTGCAGGCTTGGTCCCCTCTCTGAGGCCCTCACAGATGACAGATGACTGACGCAGAGCAAATTACAAGCCACAGATGTGCCCTTTGATTAGCCCGTGGTGCATGGGAAGGCATCTTCTCTGTTCTGCTGAGGTCCAGTAGCAATTACAAGGGGCAGGGAGGCTGTGACCACGTGGCAGGTTCTGGGAGGGGAGGAGAATGGTGACGGTGGCAATGATAAGAGTTAACAGGATGCTCACTACGTGCCATGCACAGTTGTAAACACTGTGCGACTATTCATTCCCTTAATTTCCACAACAATCTATGAAGTGGGGACAATCATTGTGCCCATTTCACAGACAAGGAACACCAGGCACAGGGAAGTGAAGTAATGTGCCCAGTCACACAGCCATGAGCCTGCATTTGAACCTAGTAAGTTAGTCTCAGCATCTGGACTCAGAGGGCTTTGAAGATGTCCCAGAGCTGGTAGGTCAAACCACCGATCTCTCCAGAATTGGGGAAACCACTAGGAAAGTGTTGCAGTGGGAATCGGGGGCTCAGGGTCTAGTCCTTGCTCTGCCACTAGCCAGCCAGGTAGTGCCAGGCAAGTTCCTCGCCCGCCCCGGGCTTCTCTGGCGAGGCAGCAAGTAGAGCAAACAGAGGCGCCAGCGTATCCAGGCGGGATCGCCCTCCCCACTGGCTACCTGTGCGGCCTTGGCCTTCTGACCTCATAGTCGTGGGAACATGCCATGAGCCACAGTGCCTGAGACGAGGGAACGCGCTCTAGAAGTGGGAGCTGTTATCCTCCTTCATTTGCAAGCCACACCTCTGGTCCACCCTAGGCCCTGAGCCATGGTCCACAGCTCCATGGCTCCCCAGGCCAGTGCTGAGCAAGCACCGGGTGTCACTGGCTCTATTTGTGGGTGGAAAGAATTCTGCTATTGTCCTTGGGTACTGCCCTTGGGTCTGGAGATCTGGGTTCAAGTTTAGGTTACACCAGTGATGACGAACCTTTTGAGCTCGGTGTGTCAGCATTTTGAAAAACCCTAACTTAACTCTGGGGCCGTGTCACATATAGAAATTTTTTGATATTTGCAACCATAGTAAAACAAAGACTTATATTTTTGATATTTATTTTATATATTTAAATGCCATTTAACAAAGAAAAATCAACCAAAAAATGAGTTCGCGTGTCACCTCTGACACGCGTGTCATAGGTTCGCCATCACTGGGTTACACAATCAGCCAGCTAGCTCTGGGGTTGAGCCAGGTTCCCATCTCTCAGTGGGAATTGGGGGGCTCGAGGTCTAGTCCTTGCTCTGCTACTAACCAATGGTGTGTGCCAGACTGTCCCTCTGCCTCTCCATTTCAAAGTCTCATCTCTCTGCCTCTGTGTGCTCTCTTCCCCCTCTCTGAATGCCCACATGTGCATGTGTACGTACACACACACACACACACACACACACACACACACACTCTTCCTGGAGGTGGCAGGCCCAATAGTTCAGGCTACCTGCTTACGTCAGCTGGCACACTTCTTTAAAGCACACCTCGTTCAGAGGCTGGGACATAAATCCCGGCCCTGGGCTGTGACCCCCAGCAGGCGGTGGCCACATTTAATTTAGAGGCTCTGCATGTCTGAGCCATTGCACAAAGCTGGCTGGCCCAGAGCAACATCAGGACTGCCGGGGCCTGCTGAGAACAGGGGTCCTGGGGCGCCTCCTCGCTGGGAAAAGGAAGAGCCGGGCAGGTGTTTCATTTCCCTCTGGCTGCCCCGTCCTTAATTAAGCAAGAGAAAGACTCAGCAAGTTCATGGGGCAAGGTTGGGATTTCCAGGAACATGGGGTGGGGAGGGGGTGTACGGAGCAGGCTTTAGACCATGGCGGTCCTGGCTCCCGTCAAACCCCATCCCTAGGTGCTGTGTGACCTTGAGCATGCACCGCTGAGCCCCTGCAAGATGACTTCAGAGCCACCAGGGCCCTGAGCACTTGGGCGGATCTGTGTCACGTCCAGGTACACCTGAGCCGCAGGGCTAAGTGAATGTTGGGAAGATGATTCTGGGTTTTGCCTGAGACCATTTTCTCATGGACTGCCTCTTCCAGGGTGTGATTCTGAATAGCAAATACTGTTGGAGAAGAGATTCTATGGGAAACGAGTCAGAAAAGTGGCATCAAATTGGACTTTCCAGTAAGAGATGAACCTGAACGAGAACCTGGATCCACTACCTAAGTGGCCGGAGGTATCAGGGGTGGGGTCAGCCCCTCCTGGCTGTGTGCTCTGGGGCAGGCAATGCTCCCTGCTCAGTAGGGCTGAATGGAAAACAGTGGTTTAGAATAGCGCAGGCTCAGTGAACATCTGCTTGCATTGCAGGGCTCTGGTGGTGGGACACACATTTCCACACATATCTCATTAAAACTTTCCTGCAGCCTCGAGAGGTACTAACATCCTTGGTTCTCAGACGAGGAGACGAGGAGTGAGGCCCGGAAGGACTTGGGAGTGGTGGAGCCAGGAGTGAGCTGACCTGTGGGAATTCTGAAACCCCAGCTTTCCCCTGGCTCTCGGCCGCTTCCAGTTGCCTCCCCCCAGTTGAAGGTCATGTTTCCCTCTGAAATATGGATGTAAGGACCCTTTGCTCAACTTCATCAGTGATGCTCAAAGAAATCCTTCCTTCCCAGAATGCCTTGTTCTTATCACCAGGTTACAGCTGCCCAGCTGCCCCCAGAGAGCACTGGGCAGACTGGCCTTCGGGGCAGAGGTTCAGAGGGTGGCTGGGGGTGTGGGGGCGCCAGGGCCTGGGAGGGAGCTGGCGGGGGGCGGGGGGGCAGCTCACCAGGAGAGAATCAACAACAAGAATGTGGTGCACTTCTACAGAGCTGCGTGTGCCAGACTCAGCCCTCACTGATGCCCGCAACTCTGTGTGCTGGATGCTGTAATGACCTCGTTTTTAATTGTGAAAACTGAGGCTCAGAGAATGACTTAACTTCTTAAGTCACTTGCCCAAGGTCACTCAGCTAGGCAGTGGCAGGGCTGGGGCTTGAACCCAGGCAGTCTGGGCTCCTCACAATTGCCCAGCACTGCCCCTCACCCATCTGTGACAGCAGGAGTCCCAGGCCTGCAAGCTAGTCCCTTTTCTGGGCAGCCCTCTAGAGCCCCAAGGTGAAGATGGGGCCCGCAGTGTGCTGCCCCCACCCAGAGTGGAAGGTGCTGTCCTGCTGGGTGGGCTCTCATGGAGGAATCCATCGCTTTTCCATCTTGGAGGATGTCAAAGCTTGAGGTCCCTGAGCCCGTCCCCTCCGTTACATAGATGATGGGTCCCAGGACCCGCCCCCAGTCACCCCGCATGTGCTGAGGCCATCAGCACCATGGGCTGGGGCAATCCTAAGATTCTGTTTCCCTCTCTCTGCAGCTCCCTTCTCAGATGCTCTGTGGCCAGTCCTGTGGCTCAGGGACACCCAGGCTGGGCCCCTGCACCCAAGAGACCTCAGGAAGTGAATATTTGGGAGATGTTCTAGGTGCTTCTGTGCCCTCATTTAATCCTCACAGCATCACTAATAATATCCCCATTTACAGATGAGGAGATGGGGGTCTCAGGGCTGAGTATCTGAGTGGGCCTCTTTCATGCATATTTGATTTAAAACTTGCTAAAACTTCACTGGGAGATACAGGACCATCTCCTTAATTTGTAGGGCCCAGTAAAAATGAGGGAAGCTCTTACTCAAAAGTTATTAAGAATTTCAAGCCAGCAACAGCAGAGAATTAAACCAAGTGGGGAGGGGGGCCTTCTAGACGCAGGGCCCTGTGTGACAGCCCAATTGCATAGCTGTGAAGCTGGCTCTAGGGAGGTGTTATCACCATTACCATTGTGCCATTCAGGGATCCGAGAATCAGAGAGGTATAGTGGCTTGTCCAACATCACACAGCATTATGCTATGGCTTAGAACCTCACAAACTCTCCCTCCTCAGTTCCTGCATGACTATGGGGGGAATCCTATTGCCCCCTGCACATCTGGGGACCCAGCCCAGAGAAGACGGTGGGAGAGCAAACCTGCCTGTGAATCTCCTGCATGTGTATGTTTTTTCCTTGTATTTTACTTCAAAATAGTCTACAGCTGTTTTAATATAAAAACAGGGTAATGCCTTCCAAATCCTTAAGAACTGATGATCTATTAGAACACATCCCAAGACTCTGTGTACACCATGGTTCAGGCAGGAGCCCCCGGGCCCTATGGGTACCCAGGATTCAGTTGAAAAAGCAACATCCTAGGCAAAAGATCAGAGCACAGGCCCAAGAGCCAATACTGCACAATACATGTGCGTCTGTCTCCCTCCCTCCCTCCCTGCTGCTGGCTTCGAAGGAAACCTCCTCCAGGATGGCCCCAGACCCAGATGGCGGGGAGCCTCCACAGGCGTGGTGGAGACGCCAGATCTCATTATTCCATGGGGAGGGGGGCAGGCTTGGCTCCCTCCCTCCTGGGGGGATGCCCCAGCCTGTTCGCAGGAAGAGGAGGCGGTATTGCCCTTTCCACCCAGCCAGGTTCACTCACCACGCTAACTGGAACACATAATGGTTGTTAATGCAATCTCTTTTGGGAAGGCGGGTGCACGGGGTCTCTGGGGTGGGGTGTGGCCTGGGCAGAGGAGGGCCGCTAATAATATGGCCAAAGGGAACTGGGGCTGTGGCTGAAAAGCCGTTTGGTTTTGGTGCTTGCTTTGCAAAGACTTGAAATCTGTTGTAGCTGCTGCTGCTGTGTGTGTGTGTGTGTGTGTGTTCGAGTGTGGGACCAGCAGGGTCAGTGGGCATGTGCACAGTGCAGGGCTATAGGCCCACGGGGGGCGGGCTAGATGAGAACACTGCTTTATCACATCTAAAGGCAGCACACAGTGGTCTAATTTGGAGGAAGCAAACAAAGGCATCTATTTTCCCCCTGACTAACTCACCCAGCCCCTATTAACACTAATTAGGAAGACTGGGAATTCCCCATAACTTCGTAATTACGGCTAACAGACTTCGCAGGGGCCAGGAAGGAAATGGAACACCCCATCCTGTTTTCATGGCCAAGGTGATGATGGCTCAGGTGGTCACTGTGACCTTCCCACTCCTCCAACCCTCCAAGCACTGGCATCCCCCCCCCCACCCCCCGCCGGGGCCAGCGG
>NW_006296627.1:2749790-2760738 GCF_000327345.1 Myotis davidii | reverse complement strand
TGGCAGTCTAATGAGGCGGGCAGAGGGGGGTACTGAGGCTCCCTCATGGGCTGCTTTCACTGCCTCCTTAAGGTGAGGAGGCTGGGGCGGGTCCTGAGGGGAAAACCCGCTGGTGTTAGGGGCTGGGAGAAGGGAGGCAGGAGCCAAAGGAGGATGCGAACTGACCTCAGAAAAAGACCCCCACGTGGGCCTTGGAGGAGTGGACAGTCCCCTGTACTGACGTTGACCCACTGCAGCCAGCTCAAGCCACGTGACCTGGGCTGCCCACCCTGCCCCTGCCCGCCCTCCCTCTTAGACCCTGTCCATTAAGATGAACCATATTTTAAAGGCGGCGCCAAAGAGCTGCCAAGATCACAGCAGTGACTTCACAGTCATTAGGCCCCTTCCCCAGCCTGCCGTACCCTGCAGCCAGACGTCTTAGGAAACCACAGTGAAGCCATTACAGGGACCCCTCAGCTGCGTGGCGGCAGGACGGCCACTTCTGCCAGATGACAGGCGCGCGGCTTCCCAGAAGCTCATTCAAGCACACAGACCCTCCCTTCAGCCTTCCCTCCCCAGCCCTGCACCCCCAACATGCCAATGAGTCCCCTTCCCCCAGTGTCTGCTGTGCATCTGCCCCCACCCCCAGGAAATGCTGTCCGTCTGTCAGGGCGTGGGGCCTGGCTCCGCTGACAGAAGACAGCTCTTTGTTCCTCTCTGTCTGCCCAGAAGCTGAGATCCTCCGTATATTAGGCAGCTTAAAGACCACTTCCTTAATCAGATTAAAAAGGGCTAATATGGTACCAAATACTAACTATCTGACTGTGGGTGATTTTCTTTTATTCTTTACACTTTCTTTTTTTCTTTATGATTTCTTTTGTTCTTACAAAGAACATGTATCGTTAATTTAATTAAAGCAAACTGTGAAAGGTCCAGTAAGCCCCACCCTCTGAAGCTGCCAGGTCTTCTCAGATGCTACAACCAGGGCCTGCAATACCTTGTCTCCCTCTGTCTGCCCGGAGAACTTCTTTTCACCCTTCACAGCCCAGCCTGACGTCTCCTCCGCCATGAAGCCTCCCCTGATTTCTCCAGCCAAGGCAGTGGTCCCTTCTCATCAGTTCCAATGCCCTTATTTTGGAGATGAGAAGACAAGGCCCAGGGAGGGGCAGGGCCTCCCCAGGCCTCACGGCACGGTCATGGGTGACGAAGCCTGCACTAGAACCCAGAAGGCTTCCTGTACAGCATGGAGGGGCCTGAGGTGGCGATGTGGTACATACTCTACTTGACTCTCAGCTCCCCCTTCCTTCCCCATAGCCAGAGCCTGGCCTGACCTCCTTCTTTCTTTTCCCCAGGGTCCTCTTCTCCCAGCCTCCAGGGGCACAAATCACTGTGGTGTGAGTTAAGCAGCAGAGAATGGCCTTGTTGTTTTTCCACAAAGGGGAGTGGGGACAGGGGCACAGGGGCCTTCCCTCCCTCCCTGGAGCTCAAGACTGTGTCTGAATGGCCATCCCCATGAGGGCCAGGCAGGCCTCCCTGCCCACCCAGCTCGTGTCCTGGGCCCCTCCCTGGCTGGTAAGTTGGAGGCCTGGCTCACACAGGGCCACACTGCTCTGGGACTGAATCCCAACTTTGAACAGCTGTTGTTTCATAGATCTGAGCCTTATCTTTCCTAAAAGAAGCTACCATTACGAGGCACTGCTAGCAGCCCGGGCGCTGGTTGGGTGTTGTATGTCCGCATGGCTCATCTTTTTTCTTTTTCTTTTGTCTTATGGCTCATCTTCATGACACACCTGAGGCAGCTATCCTCACTCACATTTCACAGGTGAAAAAACGGAGGCTCACAGGACATGAAACCACTTCCCCAAGGTCCAGAGCCAGAAGCGACTGCTTTGGAACTTGAGTCTGAACCCATTTGGAGTCATAAGCCCGTCTCCCAAGACAGCTACACAGACTGGATGAGCTCATCGCCCAGGCCAAGTGCTCCACGGACAATAACACACTGAACCTTACACTTCTCATTCTCATTTCATGAGAATAAGTGCTGCGGCGAACTGAACTGTGGAGTCAGCCCAGCTGAGGGTCAGTGGGGAGACGAGGCTTCCTAGGTGAGGACCAGGCAGGAGTTGGCAGACCCCTGGCAGCTCCTAGCCCGGAAGCCCCAGGGCCCAGGCTTGCTCCTAGCCAGGGAGTATTGTTTGAGAGTAAATCTTATTTTACCCTCCAGCTTAATCCAGACCAAGATCATCTTTCTCACCAAAAAGCCCACAGCCAGAGAGAGGTCAGTCAGCCCTTTGCCACTTGCCGAATTGCAGGCCGGGAGCTGTGTGGGACATCAGCTCTGGAAAAGCCTGAGAAGCGGTCTGGTATTTGGCAGCAGCATCGAGAGGCTGGATCTGGGCTGGACTGGCAGCCCCATGAGGGTGAAGGAGGGCTGGGCCCAGGGGCTGGTTCCAGGGGTCCCAGTTCTGCCCAGGGCCTGCTCTCCCTGCCCCAGGGCAAATCTAGCTACGGGGGTGGCGGGGTGGGGGGGTGCAATGCATGCCGCCCTCCTGCTGCACGCTGAGCCCCGCTTGGCTGGGAAAGCGAAATGGGTCAGTGTCTGCCGGATCCTCTTCCTTTCCAGTTACCAGGCTGTCTCCCTCCTGCCTCTTCCTTTCAAGTGTGAGCAGAATGGTTCTTGTTCCAACCAGTGGCCTCAACACTCCCCACCTCCCACCCCCATTTCTCTAAAAAAAAAGAGCCACCATAGAGGAGGGGTCCAGTCCTAGCAGGTTCCACGCTGTTGAGGATTGAGGATACTCAAATGGCCCAAGGGGCCAGCCTGAACCCAGCCCCTGCCTACCCTCTCCTTCTCATATCCTCCCCACCCAGCTGCCAACTGGGGAGTGCCAGTCAGGCCAGACATAGACCCAAAGGACAACCGATGTACCCTCACCCTGGTGCCAAGTGTCCAACTAGTTCTCCCACTAGTTCCCATCTCACCATTTTCCTTTTTCGCCTCTGGAAACTTCCAGGAGGATACTTGTGAAGAGAGGTGATCAGTGTCCAATCTTTGGAATCAAGACAGACATGGGTATGAATCCTTGCTCTGTTCTAGGCCTGTGACCTGGGTCGCCTTAGTTGCCTTCTCTGTGCCTCAGTATGCTTACCTGTAAAATGGGACCGCCACTGTACTCTCTCAGTGTGTAGGGACGACGGACTGAGATCATAAATGTAAAACTCTTAGCACGGTACCTGACCAAGACGGCTATCATGCTGGTTCTTCCCAGGGTCGAAAGGGAGGTTTCATTCAGAGCTAAAGGCACAAAGATCATTGACCTTTAGGGGGCTAGATGGGCCCCTTTTCTTAAGGACCATGCCCATGGTACCAGGCTGCTATCTTTGGTTAAGGATGTGGGAGTTGGGGGTGGAACGCCACTGTATCTCCTCCTCTGTGCTGGGCCCATCCCCTTTTCACAGATGAGGAGACAGAGGCTCCGTGGTACAGAGTTTGCCCAGGAACGCGCAGCTCCTATGTAGAGTGGGAACGTGTTCTCATGCTTCCATCCAGGGCTCGCCCCCACCCCACTGAGCCCCTCAACCCCCTGTGAAGCATCCCATTGGATGTGGGAGTGCCATCCCATTCTGCAGGTGTAGGATCCGAGGTCCAGACAAGTCACCTGCTGGCCTGGAGCAGTGGGGCTGGCATGGCCCAGCTCTGCCCCGGAGAAGGCCCAGGTCCTGCGAGCGCCTGGAGGGGCGGGTGCTGAGGCCTGTGAGTGAGGCCTGTCAGCCCCCTCGTGGACAACAGCAACCCCAGCCCTGCGGGAGGCACCTGCTCAGAGGGCTCGGGACTGGTGCTTCGTATCCAGGCAACAGGCGCAGCTCAGTCCTCTTCAAGTCACGGGCCTGCCAGTCAGGACAGCGCTCCCGCAGCCCTCCCTCAAGTGGCTAATTTTCTGCCTTCCAGAAGGAAATAAATCTTAAGGACTCCAGACTCCTTGGCTCCCCAGACCCTGGAGGGAGGGGCTTCCAGCCACATTCCCTGAACTGTCCTACCACGTAAGCCTTGCACATGCACCTCCGGGTCCAGTCCTCTTCCACGCTGTTTCCTTTCCTCCAATCTCTCCCCACCTCCCTTGTCCAGGTTGGATGTCAATGTGGGTCTTGTCAACCAAACTAGACACAATGGGTGGGAATTACAGGAAGGCAGAGTTCCCCTCCATACAAAGATGAGTGCCCCCACCCGGGGGAGGACTGGAAAGGTGGTTCAGGTGTTAAAAGATGCATGGGAATCAGAGAGACCCCAGGAGAAACCCTGGCTTCCCCCACACCCTGCCTGTGTGATTCAGGCTGAGTGCCTCAACCTCTCGGAGCTGCAGTTCCTCAGCTGTCAAATGATGCCATCCCGGAGGATGGGCCCAGAGGTCAAACGACCTCAGCAATCCTGGCACTAGCTGACATCAGGACATGCGCATTTCCTTCCCTCTCTGGGGGCAGGGAGCTGCCTGACCCTGGATGTATTAAACAGATGCCAGCGGGTCCTAGTGTGGGACAGGGTACAATCTCACACTTTACTTCTTTCACTGAAGTAAAGATTGCACGCAGTGTCTCTGAGTTTTTCCAACTCTAAAAACACACACGACTTGGCCTAGGCTGGCCGTGGGAAGATGGGTATATCACTGAGTACACACAGTTACCCCCCCCACGCGCGCGCACATACACACACACACACACACACACACACACACACACACACACGGTGTGTGATCCATCCGTATGAAATGTCCAGAAAACCTATACAGGGAGTAGATTGGTGGTTGCCTGGGGCTGGGGGTGGGGACGGGAACCGATGACCAATGCATCGCAGATTTCTTTTGGGGGTGATGGAAATATTCTAAAATTAGATCGTAGGGATGGTTGCACAACTATAAATTTACTATGAGTCCCTGATTCATACCCTGCAAATGAGCACATTTTATGGTGTGTAAATTCTACCTCCACAAAGCTGTTAAAAACAACAGCAGCAAAACAGCACAATCGCCAACAAAGCAGAGGCCGGAGGGGCCAAGGCCACGGTTGAGGGCGGTGGCCGCACCCTGTGGTGGCGGCAGCAAGCTGACCCGAGGTCTCCGCCAGTCTCCACGACTTCTTCTCTGGGGTTTCACGTGGGCACTTTCTTGTCATTTAAAACACGAGGAAAGGGAACAGGCCCACCAGCAGACCTCTTTAAACATCGGAAGCAAAGTCCAGGCGCTGTGAGGAGGTGGGGGTCAGCAGAAGGGTTAGGGGCCAGGGATGGTGCAGCCGGAGGGAGGAGCCTGCAGGAACCTGGTCTCCCAGAAGCCCTTGGAGAGCAGGGCTGGGTGGCGGCTGAGGCCACCTGTGGTCTGGGGTCCCTGAGCGAGAGTAAAAGCCATGGGCCTGGTCTAGCCTTATCGCGAAGGCATTGGTGGGTCTGCTTGAGAGGTAAACCAATGAAACCAACCTAGAACTGAGCAGCTACTCTGTGCCAGGGAGGGACTGACATTTATCTTGGTGATGTGACTGGCTGTGAGACCTAGAGGTCAGCAGAGAAGGCCAGGGGAGAGATTTAAACTGCTCATGGTGGTAAAGATGCCTGGTTTAAACCTCTCCACAAGTGAAAGGCGGGCATCTATCAAACCCATTGTAGACGAAAGGAAACCAGAGCTCTGGAAGGTCACTCACTTGCCTGAGGCCACATAACAGGTGGCAGGGGTAGGATTTGAACCCAGGACCTGTGCAAAGCAGAAGAATAACTTTCAAAGCAATCTGGACATTGCTCTTAGTTGGTAGTGAGAGCCCCATCACTCGAGGTATGCAAGCAGAAGCTCAATGATGACCTCTCAAGGTGTGAAAACGGATGACTTTGAAACCCCTCCCAGTCCAGTTAGTGTGTGAGGCCACAAGTCCTTGCTGACTATTTCCCACGAGAGTTAAGTCTATACTCTGAGTGAAGCAGGGAGGCCTGAGCCCTCCTGAGGGAGGGGACTCGTGGGGAGGGCAACCACAGCTGCTCTGAATGCTCACCACAAATCAGCACTGATTGCTGCTTGGGGCTAAAGTGATACCTGAATACACACAGGCCCGGCCCGGGCGTCATCACAGGGCTCCAAGCAACTCCACTTTGGCCTGCACCCAGCCCCAGGAGTGGGTGCCCAAGAAGCAGGAGCTGCCAATCCAATGGGACCCAGCCTGGCCCTGCAGCAGCGCCTGTTTCATCCCTGACCGCCCTCTCTCTCCTCGGTGCTGGGCTTCCCGAGGTCCCAGCATCCTGGCTGCAGTTTGCAAACTCCCTCCTCTCAGCCCTGGACTCACCACAGGATGAGCTCATAGGAGGCCCCTTCCCAAGTGAGAGCCCCAGGCCTGGGAGAGGCCCCACTGTCTTTCATGTGCCTGCTTGGCCCTGAGAAGGCAGTGAGGAGGCGGGGCCTCTGAGGAGGGGGGTGGCCTGGTCTGGGCTAGGGGCTCCCCAGTCACCTCCTCTCATGGGGCTCCTAAGCCAGCTTTGAGGAGGGACCCAGGTGAATGACAGAGCCTCCCTGATCCACACCTCCCATCGTCCACCTGGGTCTCCGGCTCTCTCCCACCTGGCTCCGTCCTCAGAGGGGTCCAGATTTGCTCTTGCAGTTCTTGTGCGTCAGCTCCAGGTCAAGAACCCAGACCTCCAGATGGTACCTAGGTCTTCTCCCCACCCCCAAGAGAGAGAACATGGAGACTTGGGGTGGAAGGGGTGTGCAGACACTAATTACAGGGCAGGACAGTTCCAGATGCTTCTAAGGTACTGAGACAGAGGGACAGAAGTGGCTCCCTGGGCTCCAGCACTCAATTGGCTCAGCTCCCCTGAGGGAATGTTCTAGCAACAGGGCAGGGCTTCTCCAGGACCCAGGGTATCCAGCCCCACCGTGTCTCCTCCCCATCCATTGCAGGCTCAGCTCTGCCCTCCAGAGGCAGCCTCAGCCTCTACCCTCCCCACCATCTTCCCAGGGCTCAGATCTTCCCACCTCCGCTGCATAAACCCTTTCAAGGCTCCCCAGCACTTCTGGGGACCCACCAAACACAGAGCACAAGAGGCCTATTGACCACTCCCGCCTTCCCCCTGCCCTCTTGTCACTCCAGCCCAGCAGCACCTGTGTAGCTCCTGAAATGCTGCTGCTCTGTCATGCCCCAGGGACTTTGCATGTGCTGATCCCCCACTAGGAATTCCCTCCCCTCTCCTAAGTCACACACAGTTTTATTTGTCACCTCAGTCGTTCACAATCCAAGCACCTTCCCCAGCACCTCCCTCTCCCCAGCATGGGCCCCAGCACCCCTTCTATGTGCCACCACCTCGCAGTATATTAACCTCCTGGCACCTGCTTGTTGCTCTCAGTGATTCCAACTTGAGCTTTCATCCGAGTCCCCTGGATGGCTTAGCAAAGCCCAGATTGCTGGACCTCAACCCCAGCCTCCTATTCATTAGGTGTGGGGGAGGGGGAGTCCGAAAATCTGCATTTCCATTTCCAACAAGTTCCCAGACAGTGCTCAGGCTGCTGGTGTGGGGACCACCTCTGAGAACCGCTAGTTAAACCCTAAACTCTTAGAGGTCCACCTTGTGTGACATTTCACCTTCAGTCTCTGAAACAGTCTAGTATAGTTGCTGCTCAATAAACAAATGAGTTGGAAGGTGCTGTTTCACCTGTTGTAGCCAATGCGGTGGCAGGAGAACGTGCGGAGACCATCTTTCTGATTTGTTCTCTCTGCTGTGGGCATTATCCCACCCTTTCCAAGATGGTGGTTAATCCCTGGGTCCTACGCCCGGGGATGGCTGTCTCCAAGGCCAGCACAGAGATCGCTGGGCCTAGGAAGACAGGCTGGAGCCCCAGGAGGTAGAACAGGGTGGAGCCTGTGAGGGAGGGGCAGAGGCAGAGGCTGGGGAAAGGGCTGGGGGACATTGCTGGAGTCAACAAGAGAAGTGGATTTTGTGGGATCCAAGAGCTACAGGCTCAAGCGCCCTGATCCCGGAACAGCCTTCCCAAGAGTGGCAGGACCCTGAGGTGCCTGAGAGAGGCTGGGAGTCTAAACACCCAAACTCCTGGCCTGCAGGTGCAACCAAAGACCACATGCCTAGGTTGGCATGGAAATGGCTGCCGCTCACTTGCCCTCACTGGGCCCTGAGGCTTGGCAAATGAGCCTCTCTGTGGGGTCCTGAGCGCACTGAAGCCAGGCAGCCTCCCCCCAATATTCTGGGTCACGCAAAGGCCCCCAAGTTTCCTACACAATCCTAGGGGGCCAGTATCCTCCCTCCCCAATGTGACTGGGATCAAATGTCCTTCAAATGGGCAAGGGGGGCTCAGCAACAGTCAGATCTAGAGAAATAAAGGCAGGGGGCAGTTTGCACCCTCGTGTTGGTAAAACTCACACCTGCCCCAGTCCACGATGCTCTGGGCCGTGTGCTGGGTAGGCCCTGGCCCCTTCCTGATGAGGGAAGGAGAGTGACAGCCGAGGGCACAGGTATGGAAGTGAGTGATCACCCTGCCAGGAACAAGGCATCTGGGACTGGAGCCCCGGGGCTCTGACAGAAGAAGGGACCCCGGGCATGTGGCCAGACACAGTGTCGGTGCACCTGTCCCTCCAGGACTGGCCCCATGTGGCACGCCTCACACCACTCCCCTGGCCTCAGGACACTGGGATCCTCCAGGTCAGAGCAAACAGAAGTCAGAGATGCCAGGCTGCCCAGAGGACAGGCTGTGCCTGGGTCCAACAGGACCACCGAGGCACCAGCCTCGGGACTTCTGGCCTGGACTGGCCACTGTCCCCTCCTAACTGCGTACCTGTCCGCTGTCCTTTGGAAGAAAAAAAGGAGAAAAGCTCCGATTTTAGAACATTGCTGGGAAAGGGAATGAGATAGCTGGCCATGAGGGCAGGGGGTGGGTGTGGGGGGCTGCATTTGCTTTTTAATTTAAGTCTCTCTGGATCGTTTGAATTTTTAAGGAGCATGTTTTACTTCTGAAATAACAACTTTAAAAAAATAATTTGTGTCTTAAAAGTGCAAAGCAGTCTGCAAAAATATGTCTGGAAGAAAGAAGTATATGCAACAACTAGCTTAAGGGGGTCATTAAATAGGCCATCAGCATCCTCTCTTGAGCGTTCCCCACGTGCTCAGAGCTCTGCGCCTCGTCTTAACACCCATTATTTAATCTAATGCTCATCAGAGCCCTGGGAGCTGGCTGCTATTAGTGCCATCATTTTCAGGATGAGAAAATAGAATTTAAGAGAGACAAAATAACATGCCCGAGGCCACCCCGCCTCGGAGCTGAGGTCTGAGCAAGCTCTCATCCTCACATCAGGGCACACGCCACGCCGCCTCCCACGACTGAAATGAGAAACTGACAAACTCAAAAGCCATTAGTTTTGCGTCCCCTCCATGACTTGGAAACTACTGATGTTGCACAGGAGCCAAAATCAAACTGTTACCGGTGCCTCCAACCACCTTGGACACTTGGACTGAGGCTAGGAAAGCATGTAGTACAGTGAATCCACTGTAATCCGGCCATCTGTCCACCCTTCACCAACCACTGATGGACGCTCCCGGCCTGCCCGGCTCTGCGCTGGATGCTGGCGACTACGGAGGGTGAGAGGCTCACAGCCACCAGCAAAGGACTAGGTGAGCACAAGGCGGATCGGACCCCGCACACCTTCCAATCTGTAGGCTTTGCGTCCTTCAGAAATATCCAAACTGCTTGCGATTCGGGACCCAGAGGCATTAAAGGAGGTGAGAATGAAGCACAGCCCCATAATCCATGCCCGGTGGCGAGCCAATCTTCTCCAAAATACTTTAGTTTGCGTAATGCTGAGCCAGGAAATTCAATCCATCCCTTCAAACCACCTAGGTACAGGGCCAGGCCGGTTCACTGGGGTGGGGTCTCCAGCATTTCCCTGTAACCTCAGCCCCAGCACGGAAAAGGAGGGCTTATGCAAAGCTCCAGGAGCCCGTGTACTAAAGGGTCATGAGTTCGATTCCTGGTCCAGGGCATGTACTTGGGTTGCAGATTCGATACCTGACCCTGGTTGGGCACATACAGAAGGCAATCAATTGATGTGTCTCTCTCACATGGATTTCTCTCTCTCTCTCTCTCTCTCTCTCTCTCTCCCTCTCTCCTCCTTCCTCCTCTCTCTTTCACTCTCTCTAAAAAATTCAATGGAAAAAATATATCCTTGGGTGAGGATTATAATAGTGTGAAAAGTAACTGACACACATTCACCAAGTCCGACTGTAATTCAGTGTTGACTGAGACACTGGACAAGGGGCTGGGGGCAAGACACGCAGAGGAGGGGTCCTGCCCTCAGCAGACTCCCTGAGAGTGGGGCCTTTCAGCTTTGCTCCCCCTCAACCCCCAGCAAATGAAACAGTTCCTGGCACATAATAAGAACTCAACAGTCACTGGCTGAAGAAAGGAATGAATGAATACTCATTGCCCCGGGAGCACTGAGCACACCATATAAGGCAGGGTGATGCTGAACACTGAGCTGTCTGCCTGGTGAGTCAGAGCTGCAGAATCCATAGGGGGTGGAGGGGGGAGAGAAAGAGAGCGAGAGCGAGAGAGAGAGAGAGAGAGAGAGAGAGAGAGAGAGAGAGAGATGAAGGCCAAGAAGGTTTGTGGTTGACCCAAATCAAGCAAAGGACAGATCTTAAAAAGCACTCGGCCAGTTGCCTAGGAGGCAGAAGCATATGCTGTGGTTTGCCATCTATTTTTTTCTGCAGAGCAATCTTTTTTTCAAATGAAATCATACACCGCACCCGAAATGCATCACAGAGGCTGCCACGGTGGACATCAGCTGGGGCTGCGAGGCTGGCCCGCTTGCCTGTGCCCTGGAACCCCACACAGGCCCCTGGGGCCCTGGAAGATGGGCTCCTGCTCAGTCAGTGCCTTCCCCCTTCCCCTCCCTCTCAGAGGCCCCAGGAAGTGGTGGCTGAGGGCGGGGTGGG
>NW_006296627.1:2748619-2749752 GCF_000327345.1 Myotis davidii | reverse complement strand
GGGTGGGGGGAGGGGTTATAGCTGCTCTTCTGGGGGCCACTGAGAGCAAATAAATGCTAAAATAGCTCAAGAAACTTCACCCAGCCAGGGGGTGCGGGTGGAGTGGGAATGGGGCAAAGGGAAGAAGGAAAAGGCCCTTCGAGCAAGTGGAGGGGAACCCAAGGCAACCTGATACCGGGTGGCTGAGATGGTGGGGTGTATGTGTGTTTGTGTATATGTGTGGGCATGTGTTTTTGTGTATGTGTGTGTATATAAATGTGTGTGTTTGTGTGTATGTAAATGTGTGTGATTCTGCGTATGTGTATGTGTGTGATTCTGTGTATGTGTGTGTGTGTGTGTGTGTGTGTGTGTGTGTGTGTGTTCTAGTAGCTACAGAAACAAAAACCCTGGCACCACCCCAGATATGTAATTAAGTGTGTGTGATTCTGTGTATGTGAGTGAGTGTGTGTGTGTGTGTGTGTGTGTGTGTAAATCAGGCTTCCAGATACCAGATCCACGAAACCGAGGTCTACCTGTGAGAGGCCACAGGCAGGACCTGCTTGGGACAAATCAGCCCTCCTGCCCGCTCCCTATCCCCGCCCCCTGCCCGCTAGGGAGCATCCGCTGTTTTGTCTGCCCACATTCCTTCCTCCTTTTTCTGAAGATTGTTCTTGGGCAGATGACCACCCAAAATAAAGACTCTAACGTCCAGTCTCCCCTGCGGCCAGTTGTGTCATATATCTACATTCTGGCCAGTGGGACACGAATGCAAGTGACATGTGCACCCCCTTAAAGGATGGGTAGCAGAATGGAGATAGACACCACCATGGGGCCATCGCGGATCATGTAGAGACAGTGATGGAGGAGTCACAGGACAGAAGGAAACTCGGCCTCTCACGCTTTTGTGGAGAAGAAACCCCTTAGCTCAGTGGTACTTAGGAAAAAGCATCCTCTCTTTTGTTTAAGGAGCCATGACTTTGGGGTTTTGTCACACACAACCAAACCCATATCCCAACTAATGCAAGGACCTTCGAGGATTGTGCACAATCTAGATAAAGCATCTTCATGCATCCCTGCAGTCAACAAACAACAGCCAATTTGCTCTGCTGGGATCCGGGGATTCACCTACGACAGACAAGACCCTGTCCTCACAC
>NW_006296627.1:2737355-2747031 GCF_000327345.1 Myotis davidii | reverse complement strand
CACATGTGTTTTTGTGTATGTGTGTGTATATAAATGTGTGTGTTTGTGTGTATGTAAATGTGTGTGATTCTGCGTATGTGTATGTGTGTGATTCTGTGTATGTGTGTGTGTGTGTGTGTGTGTGTGTGTGTGTGTAAATCAGGCTTCCAGATACCAGATCCACGAAACCGAGGTCTACCTGTGAGAGGCCACAGGCAGGACCTGCTTGGGACAAATCAGCCCTCCTGCCCGCTCCCTATCCCCGCCCCCTGCCCGCTAGGGAGCATCCGCTGTTTTGTCTGCCCACATTCCTTCCTCCTTTTTCTGAAGATTGTTCTTGGGCAGATGACCACCCAAAATAAAGACTCTAACGTCCAGTCTCCCCTGCGGCCAGTTGTGTCATATATCTACATTCTGGCCACTGGGACACGAATGCAAGTGACATGTGCACCCCCTTAAAGGATGGGTAGCAGAATGGAGATAGACACCACCATGGGGCCATCGCGGATCATGTAGAGACAGTGATGGAGGAGTCACAGGACAGAAGGAAACTCAGCCTCTCACGCTTTTGTGGAGAAGAAACTCCTTAGCTCAGTGGTACTTAGGAAAAAGCATCCTCTCTTTTGTTTAAGGAGCCATGACTTTGGGGTTTTGTCACACACAACCAAACCCATATCCCAACTAATGCAAGGACCTTCGAGGATTGTGCACAATCTAGATAAAGCATCTTCATGCATCCCTGCAGTCAACAAACAACAGCCAATTTGCTCTGCTGGGATCCGGGGATTCACCTACGACAGACAAGACCCTGTCCTCACCGAGTCTACATTCCAGTGCGAATGTGGACTCCACTCCATCCATGTGAGAATCAACTAGTGACAAGCTGACGGGGCAGGCACACGACTAGTCCAGTAACAGCTAACACTTACTGGGTCCTGAGCTTACTGGGTGCCCATCCTGTTCTCAGTCTTTTTCACGTGTTACCCTATTTTATCTTCACCACAAACCCAGAAAGTGGGTGCTCCTGCTTCCTTGGTTGACTGAGGAGGGGGTTGAGACACAGAAAGGTCTCAAGGCCACACAGCTAAACACTGGTGATTCCAGGATTTGAACCCTGGTCTGCTGGACTTTGGAGCCTTAGCCACTCCTGCTAAAGAAGGGACTAAATCAGGGCCCTATGACAAAGAATGACAGGGTGCCCTGCTGACAGTTACCACTAGCAACGACAACAACGAAAGCAGCATAACGCCCCGTGCGGAACAAGCCTGAACTCCCTTACCTCAGTGGCTGGCGTCTGGAAAAGGCTTGTGTCCACGTTTCTAGAAGCCAAGTTCAAAGGGTTCACGTCGCTTTGACGACAGTGCCAGAAGCTCTTGCCACTGCAAGCTCCGTGCTGTCCAGGAGATGCCCACCTGTCAGAGACAAACAGAGCCGGCCGTGACTGCCTCGTTGGGGGAGAGCTTACTGGCTCACGCTGCCTGAGGTCTCTTGTTTTTGTTTGAAATGCTCTCTGGGCCCCGAGGAGGCTGTGTGATGAGGCAAAGACTGCAGGAGTCTGAGGTTACTCATCAGGACTGGGAAGCCAGACAATTCTAAGATGCAAAGATATGCATATGCCTGTGTGTACGCCCGAAAAAAAATACGTAAGCATCTCGCTGCGTCTAGCACAGTGCACTTTGCAGAGTGGGGATGCTCGACAAATGTTCATGGCTTGCTTGAATGTAAAACATAATTTTATACGTCCAGGCGAGGGGGTGGGAACTGCGGGAGAGTTCAAGTGCATTGGAGGAAAGATCCTTGCTCATGTGCAAATGCATTCCTGGCATGCTCCATTGAGCCAGCCCAACGGCATCGTTTTACCAACAAGGAAAATGACACCCAGAGAGGGCCAGTGACTTGTCCAAAGTCACACAGCAAGTTGGTGGCAGAGTGAGGCCTAAACCTGGGGTCTCTCCGGTTTCGTGGCTGGGTGCTCTCTCCAGGGATGCTCCCTTCTTTGCAGTTGTCAGCCTTGCAGTCCCTGGAGCAGCCCAGGGTGCACAGCCAGGGTCTGCTGCCTGCCTGTCAGGTGCATGCTGGGAAAGGCCAGGGCCGAGGAGGGTTTCCTGGCTGTGCTTAAGCCGGGACATGGGAGGCAATGCCCACAGTAGCATAAGCTTCAGAGGCAGGTGGATCTCGCCCCATGCTGGGGCAACCTCTCTCCAGAAGTGGGGCCTGGGGCAGCTCAGGGCGTGAGTCTTCAGGGAGAATGGCAGCATTATCTTCAAGAACTGCAGGGTGTAAAAATGGCTTCCATGAGTCTGTAAAGCCTTCAGTAGAGCATTTGGCATACAGCAAGCGCTCAATAAATGTTAGGGAGGCAACACAGGAGAGAACACAGTGAGTGCCTGCGGGGGCGGTGGAGCACTGGACTGGGAGTTGCTTTTTGTTCTTGGCACATCTTTAGACAAAACCCTCTCCATTCCACCAGTTATTTGTTCCCTCTGATCCACCCGACCCCTCTTCCCTGCCTCCCAGGGACAAGTGCGGGCCCGCACCCAGCCTATCTGCTTCTCCCTCTGGGCTGCAAACTCCCCACCTGCCCACGGGACCCCAAGCCCCGGCCCACATTTCACCAGCCAGCAAAATGCAAATGTCATTAGCGCTCTGCAAGCTGGTGAACGCTAATGTCACACCAGACGGCAGCCAGCGCGTGAGAACTGGAGAGGGGCGGGGTGGGTGGGGTGGGACAAATCCCCAGGAGAGGTGGCATTCTCCGCTTTTTCCAAGAGGGTCTGATAGAGGAAGAAAGGAATGGCTGCAGGAAAGAGGTGACGGCGGAGACGGTCTTAGCAGCGTGCTATGCGGCTGTGCCGCTCTCACGGGCTCACTGCGGCCACCCGTGGTCCCAGCTCCAGCCCCATCGGATGGCGTGTGTGTATCAGCCTCTCTGGGCCTCCTCCCGATACCCTTGATGAAGTGGCTCTTCTGGGGTGACCTCCAGCCTCCATCTTTCGTTTACACCCCAGCCCATGCTCCCTCACACCTATTAGGAGAAGCAGACCACCCACCCCATTAACAGACCCATGGCCGGGGGAGTTGGGGGGGAGGGCTTTCATTCCCAGGAGGTGACAGCAGGAGGCCCCATGGACCTGCAGGCAGCAGTCCTGGGGTCCCCTCCCAGATGTGAGCACTCAGGCACACCTTCTCCTCCGTGGGGCCCTGGCTTCTCCCTGTGAGAGCGGGTGTGGGACCCGCCACCAGTCCCTGCAGTCTCTCGGGGCCAGGTCTAAAGCCAGGGCTCTAATAACTCACAGGCAGAGATACCAA
This sequence comes from Myotis davidii, assembly GCF_000327345.1. Taxonomy (NCBI): domain Eukaryota; kingdom Metazoa; phylum Chordata; class Mammalia; order Chiroptera; family Vespertilionidae; genus Myotis; species Myotis davidii. The sequence continues at coordinate 2,743,743 of NW_006296627.1, read as the reverse complement.
AGTAAGGCCCCTCCTCCCCCAATGTCCTAATGACCCCAGCAGGCACAAGAGGGCTTCCTGGAGTAGAGGGCAGACATGTGTATCTGGAGAGGAGAGAGGGTGCTATGGGCAGGGGGGCCAGGGTGAGCAAAGGCACAGAGATACCCAGATTGGGGCCTTGGGCAGAGCAGGAAATGAGATGGAAAAGTCCTGTGATCAGCGCTTTACACTGAACGTTGGTAAAATGTGGACAGTGCTCCCTTGCACTGGGCTGGCCCTGAATGCCACAGAGAAGACACAGGCATTTTCCTGAAGATCACAAGCAACATGAGCATTCACTCATGTTGGTGAGCATTAATTAAACACTTGCTGTATATCCAGTACTCAGAAGGTGCCAGGGATGAGTGAGGCACAAATTCCACCTCCAAAGGAGCTCACTGTTAGGGAGAAGGGAAGGTTAAGTGCCCTGGTTTTCATAGTTCAAGGAGGCTGAGGAGGGCTCTTCACTCTGAGTTCAGAGAAGGGAGGGGCCCCTTCTTTTTTGAGCCCCGGGAAGGCTTTCTGAAAGAGGGGGCAGATTTGAACATACGGAGAGGAGAGGAAGACACCACGGGCAAAGGGACCAGGGTGAGCAAAAGCATGGAGGTACCCACGTGTGGGGTGGGTATCCAGGATCATGAGCCAAGACTGTCTAGGAAATGAGACAGGAAGGGAAGGCAGGGGCTGGAGGGGTAAGGTCCTTGAATGATGCTAGGCTAAGGATGAGAAACTTCATCCATAGGCAATGGGGAGCCACTGAAGGTCATATAGCAGAGGTATTCTCCAGGTAGATAAAAAGTAGGAGGGAGCCCAAGCAAGTGGAAACAGAGAGAGAATGAAAGGAGGATGGGAAGGGCCTGGTGGTAGAGGTGGAGAGTAAAGAGATGATGAAAGGGTGGGTGGGAGAGGGAGACAGGTATCGGGGGAAAGATGGTGACTGGACTTAGACATGTTGGGTTTGCACCCCAGCTCTACCACTGTCATCAACTGTGTGGCCTCGGGCAGGTCATTTAACCTCTTTTGGCCTCAGTTTCCTTCTCTATAAAGTGAAAAAATAATAATAAAGCCATTTCATAGGGAGGTAGGATTCAACCAGACAATCTATACTAATAAAAGGGTAATATGCTAATTAGACAGATAGACCAGATGTCTTCTGGATGTCATTCCGGATGTCCTTCCTAACAAAGCTGAGGCCCAGGCGAAGCCACCCAGGGTCTCGGGTGCCTGCGGCCAGAGGGAGGAAAGTTCTGTTCCTGGTTGCCTGTGGCCGGCTGGAGGACGAAAGCCTGGGTCCCAGGTGTGGGGGCTGAGGCAGAGGCAGTTAGGGGAGATCAGGCAGGCAGGCAGAGTGGTTAGGGGTGATCAGGCAGGCAGGCAGGCAAGCGGTTAGGAGCCAGCCATCCTGGATTGTGAGAGGGTGCGGGCTGAGCTGAGGGGACCCCCCTCCTATGCACAAATTTTGTGCACTGGGCCTCTAGTATGATATATGAGAAGCACTTGAAACACAGTGAGTGATTGTTGGATGCTTACTTTCTAACATGTAAGCATTTATCGCTTTTATTAATCAGCAGTGCCCTTCCCTGTTGCAGATGAGGTGCTGCAGCTCAAGGCAAATGACTGGCTGGGATGGGCACCGCTGGGCCTCAAATCACAGGAGAAACAAGTTATGAGCAAATAAAACTGGATGACTCAGAGAAGAGACTCGATCTTAAAATATTGCTTTTAAAAAGGGCTGTTTTATGACTTTTGCACTATGCGCTTATTAAACCCAAGCTATAAATGTGAACTAATAAGTAAAATGAGTTAAGTTAATGAAAAAAGTCAACCTTCGGGATAGATCGGTATTACCTAATGGCAGTCCATAAACATAAACATAAAAATTTAAAATACAAGAATGAATTGCAATGCCCAACAGCTCAGGGATTCTGCCGTTTCTCTGTCTGAGAAATAAAAGCTATTGATTTTAGCTTGGGTTCTCATTGCTCATGAGTGAGTCTTTGAGAAGTCATAAAGGAAGGAATTATTTCTGATTGTTTACTCACTAAGGACCGGATGTATTGAATTTAAATCGTCTCCGATTCCTAATTAGTACAAACCAAAGTAGGATCTGCATATCGCAGATCTGGAAAGGCCCTTGGAGGCCGCTGAGCTCAGTTTTCTTTGTTGGATGGACCTGGAACCTGACGGAAAGAGGAGAGCAGCTTGACCAACGTGAGCCAGTGGGTGGGATCCAAGCCAGAACAGGGCTCCTGCTCCCTCCCCGAGTCCTGCTCTGGTCTCTGGAGCCTCTGGGATCAGATCCTTCCATCCAGGCCTAAAGGGTATGTGGGGGTAGTAGGTGAGCCTCAGGGCAGCTGGCTGCTGGGAAAAGTAACCTGCCCAGGAAAGGAGCCTAGAAGCTGACGGTCTAAGACGGATTATTACACAGTGAGTTCTAAGACACTCCAGCACGCGGTCCTGTATGGCACCCTTGAACCCTCTGCCCACCACTGGGCCAGGCAGCTCAGCTGGGAAAGAGAAACACAGGAGGAAGGGAAGGTTCTGTTCTGAGAGGGGCTTCAGGGTGGCACAGCCCCGGGGCCAGCTCAGTTCCTCCCTGTATCCCAGGGGAGGATGGGGACAGAAAGACCTCAAGGTCTGATAGGGAAGAGAGGGGTCTTAACTCACCCAGGCGCTCTCTCTCTCTCTCTCTCTTGCTCCATGGTGACCAAGGAGCTTTGCATGCGTGCATGAGTGCATGTATGTTGAGCTTCAGCCTGCACACGATTATGAAGCAGATGTTTAATTACTACCTGAGTGTTATTAATCAACACGATTGATACACAACCCATACCACATAATTACTTTGCAATTACACCAAAACGAAATATTTTACTGCTGAGGGTTTGCTAATTACCCGGCCTTGCCAAAGGACAGGTATAATGGGCAGCAATTTTTCTTCCTTCCTTTTCTCGCTCCCCTGCCCTCTCATTAATCTTCTGGGCTGGTATCCCCACCACCCAGAACGGGGAGCCCAGGCAGGCTGCCGCCTCCTCCGCAAGGGGCTGCTTCTGTACTCAGGTCGGTTTTAATGTGAAACCCTAACTTGTCCTGCCCTCTCCGCTCAGCTCTCCAGCATGGAAAAGCATGTCCTTCCCAGAAATAAAGCCCACCTCCTGCAGGCCTGTCACGGAGAGGCATCATGGGGCAAGGGTCACTCAATGGAGACCCTGGGAGGTCCATGGTTCCAGTAAGTGGCACAAAGGGGCTTCACATATCTAGGCTATAAGGTGCCACAGTGGTGTTTTCTTCCTTGAGGCTGGCTCCTCTCTCCCCTCCCCCACTCCCGATTCCTGTTATGTCACAGACTTCGCAGCTCAGCCAGGTGAGTAACAGGCAGAGAATGGGAATTTTTATCTATTAATTTGATTTCTGAACCCCTGCTGCTTGCCAAGCCTGAACAGCTCCCCCGGCAGGCTCCGAAACGAGGGGAGAGAGGGGGGCAAGCAGCAAATGGGGGACAACTACATCAGCAGCCACTGCGGGCTTCCCTGAGGATGAGGGCTGCCCAGTGGGGCCGGGGAGTCAGTCTCCCTGGAGCCAAAAAGCAGGAAGGGGGTCTGGTTCTCAGGGCACCAGCCACAGGCTCACACTGCCCCACCCCTCACAGAAAGAGCCCACTGCTCAGGTGCAGAGCCCAGCCAGCCAGTACAGGGGACCCTGGTCCCCTCAGCCTTCCTTCCCATAACATCAGCCTCTTTAACCTGGCCTCTCCCTGAAGTACCATGAGCCCTGGCTACACGGGGCATTGCACTTCAGTTAATCTTCAAATCTTTTCCTATCCACCCCGCACGAGGTAGCTATTGCTGTCCCCCCTCTCACCTTCCCCCGCACCTCCCCCTCCTCCGTTCTACAGATGTAGAAACTGAGGTTCAAAGAAGGGATGTGTCCTTAGCAAGTTCTAGATAACGTCGCCCCATGAGCCTGCAATTCCTCTCCTGGGCATAGACCCAAAGAAGCAGAGACGGACTAACAGGCTGCACGGGTCCTGCGCCCAGCAGAGCTCCTCCTGCTGGGCACGGAAGGGAGATCACCTCCCCCGACCAAGGGCACTTTCCTACCTGCTTTCCTGCGGGGCAGGAAGCCTGTCACGGTTCACAGTTTATAATAAATGCAACTCCATTTCCTCCCGGCACCCCCCTCCCTCCCCCACAGAGCCGGCCGTGTCTGTGAAGTGTCTGGGGCTCCGTGGACCAGCCAAGTCCCGGACACTTGGTGTTTTACTGTCCGAGGCACCTCCACTGCCAGATTCCCCAGGTCAGGAAGAATCAGGAGTTCCGGCCTCTTCGGAGATGGGCCCCTGCCAAGTGCTTTCCCCCATCAAACCACAGACCTAGCCCAAATCCCAGCTGCCATTCAGGAAACATACCGTGAAACGCCTGAGCTGTATGTTGGGGGTGGGGGCAGAGGTGTGAACCAAAAGGCCTATTCGCTTCGAGCTGGAGTCACTCAGAGTGATTTGGATTCTGCCACTTTCTGTGAAATGCTGGACACGTCATGTAACTCCTCTGAGCCTCAGTTTCTTCATCTGGAAAATGGGATAATAAGAGCACCCATACACCACAGGGCCATTGTGGAGATTAAAGGAGATAGTGTGTGTAAAGCGCTCAGCACGGTGCCTGGCATAAAGTAAAGGTTCCAGCCATGCAGCTATTATAGTTGTTGTTATTATTCTTATTTTACAGATGCAATAACTGAGGCCCAGGAAGGCCACTAGGAGAGAGCCAGGATCCCTAAGCTGATAATGTACTCCTCTCAGCAAGTCCAGGTTTTAGACAAGACACAGCCAGTGCTGCCTGGCAAACTACCCCTGGGTCTGGCATCTTAGCCACTGGGCTTGGAAATGCCACAGGCTGCACGTCCTCACTTCTGTGTGGACTGCGTGCCCTGGGGAGCGTCAAGGAGACAGCATGGAGGGCGGGAGGCCAGAGGGCTGAGAAGCAGAAGACTCCCCTGCTTCCTGGCCAGGTGGCCTCGGGTGAGTCACAGATCCGGGCTGCTGTCCGTGCAGTTCTCTTGGTTTGGAACGCCATACCTTTCTCTCCCCATCGAATGAACTCCTACTCGCCCTTCAAGACCCAATTCACATGTTGCCTCCTTTGTGAAGCTTCCCCTCTGCCAGGGAAAGGCAGCCACTATTCTGCTATGCTCCCATCGCAATTTCTTCATCTCTGCAAGTTCCATGAGGACTACGTCTGGTTTTCTGGTTTGTTCTTTGCAATGTCCGCCGAGCATCACGCCTGCCATGTAGTAAAAACTCCCTGAATGATAAATGTCTCTGTTACTGCTCTCTGGCATTGGACACTGACCAGAGGCATACATCTTACTCACTGGACTTGGAATGCCCAAGCACAGGACGCATTCAACAGCAGCCCCCTGCCCGGTACTGGGTCCATCCTCGGTAAAAATCAACAGACATGATCTCTCTAATAACTGTTGCCCTGCTTACCTCACTGCCTTAAGCTAATGAATATGCAATAAGATAACCATCAGGGAAGCACTTTATAAATCAAAGGAATTATATACATGTAAGGTATTGGCATTAAGAAGAATCCCAAACACCAGATACTGCCAACGTTTTCAATAGACTTTTGGAAGAGCTTTTGCATTTGCAGTGGAATGTAGGTGACGATGCCAAGAAATCCACTTCAAACAAAACAAGGCGGGTAATTAGGGAGCCCTCCCTCCAGGGAAGGTGGAGAGACAGGGACTTCCCTGATCGGCCTCTCTGTTTGGCTATTGATGGTCCCGGACATGCTAAGGGGCAGGAGGTAGGGCCTGGGAACCTCTTCTCCCACTGATACCCAAAGCAGAAAGAGGGAGCTTTGGGAGCAGAGAAATCCAGTCCAGCCACTTGCCAACTTTGAGATTTTGGGTGAGTCTATTGTCAGGTGATGAGGGGGTGTGGAGAGGTGGAGGGGATGGTGCGCCCCTCACTGGGTGGTGGTGAGCATTAGGCAATGAGGTAGTCAGATGTGAGAAGCACCAGGCCTGGCATGAGGAAGCTCTCAATAAACATTTATTCTCTTTTCCTCACAAACTATCCTTGGATACAATTAAGGCTGAAAAAGTAAACTACAGACTGGGAGCAACTAGAACTTTCATATAGGCTGTCAGGACGGACCAATGGCACACCGTTCTATCGGGCAGCGTGTGTTAAAGCTAACCCTTTGCCTCCCCTGTGACAATTCGGCATTTCCACTCACAGTAACAGTCCCAAGAGAAATGCCTGCACATGCCCCCAGAAAGACATGGCCCAGAATGTGTGCTGCAGCCTTTTACATAAGCACCCAAAGTGGAAACAACTCAATGCCCAGCCAGGGAAGAGTGG
>NW_006296627.1:2735811-2737247 GCF_000327345.1 Myotis davidii | reverse complement strand
TCTCTCTCTCTCTCTCTCTCTCTCTCTCTCTCTCTATATATATATATATATATATATATATTCATACAGTGGAATATTACACAGCAATAAAAAAGAACAAACTACTTTGTATGCAAAAATATGCATGGCTCATAAAATCATGTTGAGCTAAAGAAGCCAGACCTAGAGGAATTCATGCTGCATGACTCCATTTACACAGAGCTCAAGCTATAAGAACAATGGCTTGATGCTGACAGAAGCCAGAACAGCAGCTGGCTGGAGGGGGTGGGGAAAGGAGAGTACTGACTGGGCTGATGGACAGGAATGATCTAGATTTTTATCTGGATGGTGGCTACTCAGTATCTAAAAAAAAATCACTGAGCTATACACTAGAGATGGAGCCCTGTATATGTTATTCCTAAATAGGATTTGTAAAAACTTACTAGAGTAGAGCATGGATTCGATCAGACCATCTCCAAGGTCTCCCAGCCCTACCATCGTATGATTCTCGGAGCCTGGAGAGTGATTCTCAGGCTCTAGCCCTGGAATTCGGGGACTCCGCTCAGTTTAGCCATGCTCTTCGCTTTCACAGCATCTGGCTTGTCTAGAGAGGCCCCTGCTCCTGCTCATCACCCTCTTCGATTTGGTGTCGATCTCTCTGCCACTCCTGGTCTCATCACCCCATCTGTGAAAAGAGGCTCGTGCAGCCTGGGCTCCCCTCTCTGGCTCTGCGGCTCTCATGTGTGAAGTGGGGCTGAGGTCCCTGCCCGAACTGCAAGCTGTGTCGTGATCCAGCGGGTAATTAACGCGGTGCCTCTGCACACCACCGAGAGGCAAGATGTTGAAACAGAAACAGAGCCTGAGGTCGCTCTGCCGAGCAGAGACTGCCTGCCCCCCTGGGAAGCGGCCAAGGAGTGGAAAGAGCGTTTCTAGAGGCAGCCTGCCCTGGACGGAATCCTGCTCCCTCCCAGCTCAGAGCTGGGTGCCCTCGGGTGCGTGAGTTGTTTCACTCCTTTGAACTTCAGTTTTCTTCTCTGCAAAATGAGAAGAACAATTCCCTCACCCCCAGGGCTGATAGGAGCACTGAGCCAGATCACCTACAAAAAGGGATTCATTCCCTCCAAGCACTGTGCAAATGTTGTTTCATCTTTTGATGTCTTATGACATCCAGCTATTACAATACCAACTTTCCCTAAAGCAGGAGACACCTCCCCGATGAACCGGGCAAGGAGACTCAAGTCTGCCTCCCCGAACCTCGCTTCCAGGTGACAACACTGGAGCCTTTAAGCCCTCGTGGTGTGTGCCGGGCACTGCGGGAATGCCTCTCCACGCAGTCTCCTCGAGCTCTCAGCAGTGACTTCTGCATCGTTATCGGCCCCATTTTATAGATGGGCAAACTGAGCCTCAAGTAACCTTGCTCCAGGCTCCCTGGCTGTGGGTGCAGCTTTCTCCCTGTG
>NW_006296627.1:2735166-2735645 GCF_000327345.1 Myotis davidii | reverse complement strand
GGTGCACACAGAACAGGGAGTGTCCTAGGAAGTACAGGCCGCAGCTCCAGGCCCCAGGGGAACCATGCTGCCTAGAGAGCCCCCCAAATCAACAAAGCGGCTCATCTAGGCTAGAGAGACGGCCACTGGCTGACTCTGCCCTCCGGCTGCTCCCCGCTGGCCAAAGTGCTCCCGAGCCCTAAATGGCCCTGAGCATCTGCCCCCTCCCATCACTCTGTCACCCCCCACGCCTCATGCTTAGTTCTGGTGGTGCCAGTCTTGCTCCAGGAAGCAATTAGACAAGATGAAGGGGGCAGAGAGAAGGTGGGTGGTGGCGGTGATGAAGATTTGACACCTGAAAAACAGAGATCCTTGGGACTGAGGGGGGCGGTGGAGAGAGGGAAGCAGGCTAGAAGACAGGGGAAGAGCAGAGGGGTTTGGAGTAGGGAGCAGATGTGCAGGGGACAGAGAGAGATGCAAGGCCACACAGGAGAGGGAAA
>NW_006296627.1:2728100-2729354 GCF_000327345.1 Myotis davidii | reverse complement strand
CTCAGGTGTGAGGTGGTGCTGAGGTCCCTGCCCGAACTGCAAGCTGTGTCGTGATCCAGCGGGTAATTAACGCGGTGCCTCTGCACACCACCGAGAGGCAAGATGTTGAAACAGAAACAGAGCCTGAGGTCGCTCTGCCGAGCAGAGACTGCCTGCCCCCCTGGGAAGCGGCCAAGGAGTGGAAAGAGCGTTTCTAGAGGCAGCCTGCCCTGGACGGAATCCTGCTCCCTCCCAGCTCAGAGCTGGGTGCCCTCGGGTGCGTGAGTTGTTTCACTCCTTTGAACTTCAGTTTTCTTCTCTGCAAAATGAGAAGAACAATTCCCTCACCCCCAGGGCTGATAGGAGCACTGAGCCAGATCACCTACAAAAAGGGATTCATTCCCTCCAAGCACTGTGCAAATGTTGTTTCATCTTTTGATGTCTTATGACATCCAGCTATTACAATACCAACTTTCCCTAAAGCAGGAGACACCTCCCCGATGAACCGGGCAAGGAGACTCAAGTCTGCCTCCCCGAACCTCGCTTCCAGGTGACAACACTGGAGCCTTTACAGAGCCCTCGTGTGTGCCGGGCACTGCGGGAATGCCTCTCCACGCAGTCTCCTCGAGCTCTCAGCAGTGACTTCTGCATCGTTATCGGCCCCATTTTATAGATGGGCAAACTGAGCCTCAAGTAACCTTGCTCCAGGCTCCCTGGATGTGGGTGAAGCTTTCTCCCTATGGAGGACTTGGACAAGGTAGCACCTCTGTTTCCTGTAGCGCAAAGCCCAGGTGGACCTGAGGCAGCTGTGCTCTCCGGGGAAGTCCTGGCCGTGGGCTCCGGTCACTGCTCTGCAGGCACTGAGGATGGCCGCCCACTCTGCGTTGGCCCCTGGGAGTGTGCACACAGAACAGGGAGTGTCCTAGGAAGTACAGGCCGCAGCTCCAGGCCCCAGGGGAACCATGCTGCCTAGAGAGCCCCCCAAATCAACAAAGTGGCTCATCTAGGCGAGAGAGACGGCCACTGGCTCACTCTGCTCTCCGGCTGCTCCCCGCTGGCCAAAGTGCTCCCGAGCCCTAAATGGCCCTGAGCATCTGCCCCCTCCCATCACTCTCATGCTTAGTCTGGTGGTGCCAGTCTTGCTCCAGGAAGCAATTAGACAAGATGAAGGGGGCAGAGAGAAGGTGGGTGGTGGCGGTGATGAAGATTTGACACCTGAAAAACAGAGATCCTTGGGACTGAGGGGGGCGGTGGAGAGAGGGAAGCAGGCTAGAT
>NW_006296627.1:2713844-2728002 GCF_000327345.1 Myotis davidii | reverse complement strand
GAAAGAGATGAAGGTGAGTGCTGTGACCATTCCCATTTTTCAGATGAGGAAACTGAGGCCGGACGTTTAGCAGTATGCCAGAGTTATAGGATGAGTAAGCAATTGAGTGGGATTTGAGCCCTCGTCATCCTGACACCAAGCCTGCAAGCCTGACCCCTCTCTGTGTGACTCCCCAACCCCCTGGAGACATGAGAACATGGAGGGAGGCGTGCTGGGGAGATGCATTTAGTCAAGGACATGGGTGAAAACTCCTTGTGGGGCCTTGGGTTTCATCAAAGCAAAACAAAACACAAAACACAGACTCATCATTTGCCAATTCAGACACACACAGTGTGATCTGAAACCCAACGGTGGGGCGTCTCCCTGGGGCTGCTGCTTCCCTTCCCAGAGAAGAAACCCTAGGAGTGGAGCCTGAGGCGCGAGTTGGAGAACTAATGATGGTGTCCCAGTTACCTGTCTCCCCGTGTGTCCCTGGGAAAGACAGAAAAAGAATGGTGACAAGTCCCCTCTTTGCTCCTGGCAATCTCAGAGTGTAAGCCTTGGGAACAGAGCTGATCCCCGGGCCAGCGTGGCTGGGCAGAGGTGGGCAGCAGTGATTAACGATCTGGCTGCATCAGAAATTCCTGTGCAAAGGGAAGCCACACCCACCAGCCTGTTATTTACCTGCCCAGGAGGCTCTCTCTGGGTGGGTTAGGGGCAAAGCAGCCTCCTCTGCTACATGGGAGTGAGCATTTAATTGAGGATGATCAGGAGGGGTGGTGGGGGGTGGGCGGTGTACAACTATTCCCCTGCAAGTCCCCAGGTCCCTGAGACCAGACAGTAATTTCAAAAGGAAAAAGTCAAGGCCCAGGTGAGGTGTGTATTTAACCCAGTGTCTGCACTTAGGCCGGAAGTGCCAGCACCTTCTCTGCTCCACAGGTTGGCCTATCTGCCCCCGATTATGCTTCCCGGTTGGCCACCCTTCTGCGTTTACAATAATCTGCAGTGAATTTAGCCACTGCAGGTGAGCTCAGCCTAGTCCAGCACAGAAGAAAAAAATCATTCAAATAACTGTTGGAAGGCATGAAAAGTGGTCACGAATGAGGTGCTGTGGGTGATAACAGGAAGGAAGGACTAAGGCTGGAGATCAGAGAGGGCTTCCTGGAGGAGGTGGAAGGTAACACCCAAGGCATTGAGACATCTACTGTCAAATGAGAGTAGTTATCTAACAGTCACCATTTGCCTTGGGCCAGCATGGAGCTGGAGGCTGTATTTAGTCTCTAAACACCAAACAAATAGAGCAAGGTCTTCTTGTTATTCTGCAATATAGAGGAAAGACGGAGGCTCAGAGAGCTTAAGCTACTTTCCCAAGTTCACTGAGCCAATAGGAAAGAAAGCTGGGCTTTGAACCCAGGTCCACATGTCCAGCCAGGACCCTGCCCTGACCCTGAGTCATGGACAGTCAGGCACAAGTGAATAGTAAGGAGCTCGAAGTTGGGAGGGGGTATTTCTGTTGGAGGGGAAGGCAGGCCTCCGGGAGGAGGGGGAGGTGACTGTGTGGGCGAAGGCACAGAGTCGGGGTGCAGAGTGGTGTCGGTGAACAGCCTCACTTGGAAGATATCCAAGAGGCACTGTCAGGAAATGAAGTCCCAAGCATGTTTAGGATGTTCACGCCCCTCTCGGTAGAAGGCACAGAAATGGCAGTGAAGACTGACAGGGAAGCCATGGAGGTTTCCTGTACTAAGTGTGTCTCCGCAGCCGGTGGGAGCTGTCAGCTAAACAAGGAGACAGGCTGCAGACACTGCAGGGCCAGGGATCTCTGGCCTAAGCCCCTCTGCCTGGGTTTTCTCACCTGCACAGATGATCTTCCCTCCTAACATTGAAGGAGATAATGAACATGAATGTGGCCAGACTATGGCTGGTACCCAATTGATGGTCAGTAAATATTTCCCCTTCCCTTTCCTGTCTGGCTAAACTGGCCCAATCATTCATTCTCCAATTGGCAAGTAAATATTGAGTAACACCTCAATGCCAAGGGCAGTGCAATACACTGGGATGCGATGGTGAGCACACCAACATGGTCCCTGCCCCGTTATTAAATAAATAATCCAGCAAAAAAATCTATAAATCCAGTTTGAATTATGTGCCATGAAGGCAATAGAGTACAATGAGAGCGTAGAGCAAGGGCTCCCCAAGGAGATGTATCTGAGCTGAACATTGAAGAATGAGAGGGACCTGCCAGGTGCAGAGAGGGCTGGAAAAGCACTCTAACCAGAGGGAACAGCATATGCGTGGCTCCAAGGCAAGAAAGGGCTCACACTGTTCTAGGAACTGAATGGTGTGAGTAGGCAAGGGGAAGGGGGCGATGTGACCTGCTGAGGGGGGCAGAGGTGGACCATCAGAGGAGGAGGCACTTTTTTCTAAGAGCAGTGGGAGCACAGAACGCTGGGAGAGCCATGGTTGATCCAAACTGCCTTTTTCAAAATGTCTGTGCTATAAAATAACAAGATACTGCTGCAAACCTATTAAAATCCAAACATCTCAAAACCCCACAAACTGGGAACCCAATGCTGGCAAGAATGTGGAGCAATGGGGGCTCTCATTCGTTGCTGGTAGAAGTGCAAACTGCTCCAATCACTTTGGAAAATAGTTGGTCAGTTCTCACAAAACTAAACACACTCTGACTGTAGGATCCAGCAGTCATGCTCCTTGGTGTTAATCTGAATGAGTCAGAAACTTGTGTCTTCACCAAAACCTGCACATGAATGTTTACAGCGGTTTATTCATGGTCATTATTACCCCAAACTGGAATCAACCAAGATGCCCTTCAACAGGACAAACAGAACAAACAAATGAATATTCCATTCATATAAGGGAATATTAGTCAGCAAAAAAAGAAATGAATTCTCAAGCTAAGTGCATATTGTTTAGTCAAAGAAGCCAGTCAGAAAAGGCTACATACTGTATGACTCCAACTATATAACATTCTGGAAAAGGCAAAAATGATGGAGACATGAAAAGAGCAATGGTTACCAGGGGTCCAAGGGAGAGGGAAGCATGAATAAGCAGAGCACAGGGGATTTTAGGCCAGTGGAACTATTCTGTATTAAATAGCATTAGTGGACATAGTATGCATTTGTCAAAACTCACAGAATGTATGATACAAAGAGTGAACCCTAATGTAAACTATGGGCTTTAATTAGCAATAATGTATCAATATTGGCTCATCAATTATAACAAATATCCAAATCATACAAGATGTAAGTAATAGGGGTCACTGTGTGTATTGGGGGTGTGGGGTGTGGAGTAATTGGGAACTCTATGCTTTCTGATAAAATTTATTGTAAACATAAAACTGCTCCAAAAAAAGTAAAGTTTATAAATTAAAACATAGCATACCTTTAAAAAATGACAGGGCTGTCAGAGAGAGACTGGATTAGTGGGAGAGGCCTGAGAGATGGGGAGACCAGGTGTCCAGGTGGGAGATCAGGGTGACTTCCATGGAGGCAGTGATGGAGAGAGGAGGTGGATTCAAGAGTTATTTAGGAGGCAGAATAAACAGGACCTGGTGATGGGCTGGCTCTTGGGGGAAGAAGGAGAGAGTCAAGGAAGACTCCCTGGTAATGGCTTTGAAAAGTGAGTGAATTGAGGCTCCATTCACTGGTCAGACTGCAGAAGGGGAAACTGGGTGGAAGGGGAAGGGAGGCTGTGAAGTCAGTCAGGAGCCTGTGGGAAATCCAGACACTGGGGGTGTGGGCCTGGAGTTTTCTAGAAATTCAGGAATCTCCCCCCTGTGGGCTCCCTCCCGGCTTCCCACTTCCTAGTGATGTGACCTGGACCAGTTACTTACCCGGCATGGGCCTCACCCCCCTCATCTGTAAAATGGGGACGAAAGTCAGCCCTACCTCACAGGGTGTCCTGAGGATTAAAGGATCACCGGGGTCATTTGTAAAAGCTCCCACAACAGCTTCTAGCACATGAAGGTGCTGGATAAATGTCAGCCTCCCTACCTGATTGCATCTAAGAGTCCTTTGCTTTAGATTCAGTAGAGATTTAAAAACACACACACACAGGGAACTCTTTGCCCACCTTAGATAATCAGGGGCATCTAGAACACGCCTGGCCTCCCAGCCCTGGGCCCTGACTGATGCCCATCCGCCAAAAGGCAGTCAATGTCTCCACCCTCATCTCCCTCCTAAACCTTGGGAACGCTCCTGCTCCTGTGTTTCTGGCCGCACTGAACTGTGGGAATCTGTTGGTGTCTGCATGCAGGCCCAGAGAAGAGCTGATTGGGAAGAGGGCTGGGCAGATGTTTTTTTACATTCCCAGCACCAAGCATAGCCAAGCCAATAAATGTCGGTGGCGTGAATGAATGAGTGATAGCGGTGTCCCTGTGGAGGCATCAGGCATGCCCGTCCTTGCTCAGGCTTCTCCTGAAATGGAATAATTATCTCAACAATAACAGCACAATAAAACCCCGGCACGGGCCCTGTGCGCGCAGGAAACCCAGCCCATGTTTACATGAAGCCTCCTCTCGCTTGCTGGGGTTTGAGGGGCCGGCCTCAGGAATCCTGGGCCCAGATGCCTGGGCCCTGGGTTTTATCTCCATGCTTTCTCCTTCCTCCCATTGTCCTGCCTGGCCGCAGGCCAAGGGTCCAGCTTTGTTTGCAGGTCACAGGGTAGCCCTGACTGCCCCCGAGATTTGAAGTAGGGCAGAATGGCCATGCCCCTCCTGGGGAAACCTTCCTTTCAGATCTTTCCCAGGTACCCTCCCCCTCACAGCTTGGTTTCCTTAGAGACTCGAGGCCACCACATCCTCTGTCCCTGCCCCCAAGCCAGCTGACTGGTGATCAGAGGCCCCCAAAAGGCCAACAGATTAGCTAAGGGGGGGTGGGGGGGAGGCAACAATCACCACACTGAGTAAGTAACCAGGACCAGTAACTTAGAAGCTAAATAATGACAGGAGGAGCCTGGCTTGAGAGGTGCTGATCCACCCCGCCCTGGCGGAGAGGAAATACCAAGGAGAGACTGCAAAAGCGATTTCTTAGAACTCAGATGAACTCAAACTCAAAGGCCTTAACTCCAGACCCCCAACTGTGACGTGAGGCAAGTCTTAACAATGAGGGACGACCCTCAAAAGCAGGAGGTCAGGATGGGTGACCAATACCAAGCCATGTGTTTTAAGTGACTTACGGCCACAGAGAAACCCAACTCCAAGTGGACGACTTCTCTCTCCCTCTCTTCTTCCTCTCCCTCCTCCAGCTACTTGACTCATATGAGCTTGTCTCATTGTCTCAGAGAGTCATGTAAAATGCTGAAGACAAAAATATCTCCCAGCAATATCACTTCTCTTCATCTTGGTCTGAAACCTAAGTCAAGACCTTTCACTTCTGATGATGTAATGAAGGGAGAGGCGCCCTGGATGCTACTAGGCGCCCTGGATGCTATTAGAGTGTCCTGCTAATCCTCACAGCAACTCAGGGAGGGTTTCACAAAGACTCAGAAAGATCACAACGCTGCCAATGCCATACAGCTAGTGGGCGACAGAGCAGGTCCTCAGACTCAGCTCCACCTGCTTGCCTGAACCCTGTTCTTTTAATCTCCCAAACTTCAAACTTCGTCCGGCAATACCGAATATTATACAATTGGGGAAACTGAGGCCAAGGTGAGTGACTTCTCTCTCCTTTGTCCCCAGGAGCAGGGTCTTCATCTTCAGTTGGGGCCTGATGTGTTTTCAGAGTTAGGCTGTGTCTCCTCAGGCTGCTGGGAAGTGCTCCTCAGATAACAAAGGGGCTGTCATTCCCGGGCAGAGAATGTTGGCTGCCCCCAGGCACTCATGCTTCCTCCCCTTTCAGAATGAAGAGTTGTGGATGGGAAGGGGCTGTCCAGATAGAAACTACATTTCCCAGCCTCCTTTGCACATTTGTGCCCATGTGATATGTTTTCACCAATGGGAATGGGAGTGATGGGAGTTTTTCCAGGACAATAGGAGGAGGAAGCAGATGAGCCCTCTCTACCATTTCTTTCTCCTTCCATGGTAACCTTAGAAGCCACATATCGAAGAGGGAAGGAACTAGGGGTATGGAAAGCTGCTCCTCACTTTCATTGAACTGCTGCTAAGAAATAAATGTTTAGCCACTGAGCTCCAGAATTTACCTCTTATGGCACCAGGCCCTGCCTTAACCAATACACTAGTCTTGGGCTCTCCATGATTCCCAAATACCTCATCCACAACTATTCCTGAGAATGAGAGGAAAGAACCTGGCAACCCCGAGAACTCAGAGAGAAGTTCGTTCAATTCAGAAAACATTGACTGCGTACCTCCTCTCCCTAGCCCATCTCAGCAACATGGAAAAGTCCTCTGCTGTCTCAGCCCTTCACTGCCACCCGCAAGCACAGCGCTGACCCTCTCACTTTCCTGCCTTCCTCATCCAGACTTCTCAAAGGAGCTGTCTACACCTCTCGTTGCCATTTCTACAGCTTCCATTCACTTCTCAACCCCTCCAGCCTGGCCCCCATCCCCAACATCCTAAGAAACAGACACAGCAAAGGTTACCCTTTCTCCATTCCAGTCACGGTTTGGAGTATCTTAAATTCTTGGAACCTCAGTTCCTGTATCTAATGGCCTCACTTTTCAGAAGCAAAGCCAACCACAGACTGTCTACACAACTGACTCCTTCTGACCCTCACTTTTACCTCAAGGGAATCATTCAGCTCATTTCTAGAAATTTCTGTGGACATCTACAGGGTGCTAGACAACGTTCTAGAAGAGGAAGAGGAGGCAAAGAAGAAACAATCCCTGCCCTTGAGAAGGAAACAGCTGATTGGTGACATCTTGTCCACTGACCCAACACACAGGAGTCATCTGAAAAAGAGAACCAATGTACTTTAAAGGAAAAAGGAGAAAGAAGAAAGAAAGAAAGAAAGAAAGAAAGAAAGAAAGAAAGAAAGAAAGAAAGAAAGGAAGGAAGGAAGGAAGGAAGGAAGGAAGGAAGGAAGGAAGGAAGGAAGGAAGGGAAGAATCCTGTGTTGATCTTGTCCACTGACCCAACACACAGGAGTCATCTGAAAAAGAGAACCAATGTACTTTAAAGGAAAAAGGAGAAAGAAGAAAGAAAGAAAGAAAGAAAGAAAGAAAGAAAGAAAGAAAGAAAGAAAGGAAGGAAGGAAGGAAGGAAGGAAGGAAGGAAGGAAGGAAGGAAGGAAGGAAGGGAGGGAAGAATCCTGTGTTCATCTTCTCTTCTACCTTGTTTTACTATCTGTGAATCTCTAATTCAAAGCCAATAGCTCTGAATAATCCCCAATGAGACCTAAGGAAAGCCTTGGCCTTAACTTTAGCTGCATGCCCAGTGGTCCAATATCATTTTAGTCAAAACTGTTTGAGCTTAAAAAAGGTTACATCCCCTCTTTGTGCTTCACTTTCCCGTGTACAATGAGAGGGTTAAGCTAGATGCCTACTCGGGCTCCTTGCAGTTCTCAACATTTGTAACTCTAGGATATTCTCACTTGCTAATCAGACATCAGAGATGGCCTTGCATGTCCACCTAACCCTACTAATAAGTTAACATTCTGTTGAGTGCTTATCTGGTATGTCACAAGATTGAAGTCATTTATCTTTCATAACAGCCTTATAAAGTGGGTGCTATTATCTTATAGATAAGAATACCAAGAGGCAGAAGTTTCAGTCATTTGCTCAAGGATGCACACCAAGTAGGTAGAACCAGGATTTGAACCTAAATAGTGCTATGCTGGTACTTCCCACAGTCTCATCTATTTTGCAAACGGCTTTGCCCATAGCTCCCGAGGAGTGGGCAGTGGACCATATGACCCCACATACTTGACACAACTGACTGGTCCAGGGAGGACATCTATGTCCAGGGTAGCCAACCCCTTGACCTTTAGAGTGTAAAAGGCATTCAGGCTTGCACAGGGAGGCTCAGAGGGCATGGCCAATTGGCTGTAGGGAATTGAACTGAAACCTATGAGGGCTCAGTGTCCACTCATCAGATGGTCAAGGTCAAGATAAATAAGCACACCATGCTAGTCAAGAGAGAGAGAGAGAGAGAGAGGGGGGGGGGGGAGGAGAGCAATAAGCCATCCTGAGAGAGCCTGACCAGAGAGAGAGATTTCTTCTGATGGCTTTCTGGCTCCAGGGGCTCAGAGACTGCCCCCATTTTTGTTCCTTGGAATTCCTTGAGCCCCGAGTGTATCCTGACAGCACCAGCCCTTTGGTGGCACTAGGGAAAGTGGCGCTCTGTCCCCTGTACCCCCAAGGAGTTTGCCGAAACCAGAACCTCTAAGCAAATCGATTCCCAGCCTCCTTGCCAGACACTTCACTGGGTCTGACTGCACCTTTACAAACCAATATGCTCCCAATAAGTAAGCCATTGGCTCAGGCTCTGGATGTTTCTGTAATATAGAGCTCTGTGCTGTCACAATATTTACCGTAATAGGATTTGATAAGTAGAGCACTGGTGTGAGAGGCAGTTTGTATAAACAGGAAAAAAAGAGAGAAAAGAGGTTAATAATAATAATAAAAAAACCACTTCCCAGATCAAGAAAATGGAAAAAGCGGAGTGCATAACAGAGGGGAGAAAAGTCAATTAAATCATGATAATTACTTCTGCTGTTGTGCCCAAGAGCAGCATGAACGTCTATTAATTAGGATTTCCATGTTGACTGTGGCCGGTTGACTTCAAGGAGGCTGCCAGTGGGCTCAGTAATAACGTTCTCCTGGAGAGCAAGTGTGTGAAAATATTTTCACCCTGACAATTAGCAATTTTAAAGACACATCCACACACACAAGGTCAGGTTCCCTGGGGTCCCTGTGATCGGCATGAAAGGCAAGTTTCTGCAGTCCCCACCACCACCAACCCCCAGAAGTCAAGATACCCCAACGCCATCCTTATAATTACCTGCTCCTCTCAGGTCTCTAATTAGCACCGAGAAGCTTGCAGGGTGCAAGTTCCTGCACAAAAGCACAAAACAGGAGCCTGAAGGAAGCAGAGGGTTATCTCTCCAGACCCTGCCACTGGCAAGACCAGCCCAAACCACTCAAGAGCCTGTCCTTAGGGGATGTGGGAGGAAGGAGGTTCAGAGCAAGTTGACTCCGTCCTCAGAACCAGATTCATTTCTAGAAACCAGAAACATCAATGGCTTAGATACCAGTGAATATTCTAAACAATCCATAAAACCTCTACGATGATTCTCCCTGTTCAGACAGGCAAAGGCCCACAGTGTTTGCTCAAGAGGGGTCTCTGAGGCCGGACTTTGGAATATCGGGCTTGGGAGTGGTGTAAGAGATCACTTAGCAAAAGGGGAAACTGAGGCTCAGGGAAGCCAGGACATGTGCTTTTAGTAACAGGGCCAAGACTCAGGCTGAGGCCTCTGAGCCCCAGCCAGGGAGCTAGAAATTGATATTATAGGCCATTCTTGGACATATTATAAAATATATATATGATATTATATATATATATATGATTTTACTTATATATTTGATTTTGCACACATATAATGTCAATATATTAATTAGTGCCGGCTAAGCCTCAGGCTGAGGCCTCTGAGCCCCAGCCAGGGAGCTAGAAATTGATATTATAGGCCATTCTTGGACATATTATAAAATATATATGATATTATATTATATATATATATACGATTTTACTTATATATTTGATTTTGTATACATATAATGTCAATATATTAATTCGTGCCAAATAGTGTCTGACACATGAAAGAAGGTCAATAAATACCAATTCACTTCCTTCTCCCCTCCCCTGCAAGGATAAAAGGCAGGCATTGGCTGCTATGTTTGGAGCCCTAGGGGGCTGGTGGGAGGCGGGGATGAGGCAGTTGGGAGGGCAAAAGGGATGAGGGTGCTTCAGCTGGGCCAGGAGTGAAGCGGGCCCTGGCCTCTACTCTTGTTTTTGGGGAGAGAGCAGGGAGACAAACATGGGACATTGGGCCAGCCACTCTTCAACAAACCCTGTGCCACCCTCCCTGCCCGCCTGGATCTGCTGGAAACAGAACCCAGGCGAGGAGTGGAGGGTGCGCCCTGCTGCATGCTCTCTGGCCAGCGTGTGTTGGCTGAGCCAGGAAATCCTCTGGCCTCAGAGCCCCAGGCTCTCCCTAGCCTCAGAACTGGGGGCAGAGGAAGGTCAGGGTCAGGGCCCAGGAGGGAGGATGTATAGAAATAGCGTCCCCTGCAAGGGCAGGGCTGCACTGGCAGGGCTCGCGGAGGAAATGGGCCTTCCTGTCATTCACCGTCTGTTCTGCAGGGGCCAAGTTAAACAACGAAGATTTGCCCACATCACACACCTAACAGAGGCAAAATGTGGACATCCTGACTTCCAGGCTGATGCCCCCTGCCCTACTAGCCTAATAAATGTTTAAGGCCAAAGGAACAGATCTTAGTACTCAGCATGGAAGGGATCAGAGGTCTGTGGACAGACCTGCCAGTTTCCTGAATGGTGAGCTCAGCTACAGTACTCTCTGCTCTGGCCTCAAACATCCCATCTACAAAGAAGGAATAAGTGCAGGTACCTCTGGGGAACACTCAGGCGGTATGTAAGCTAAACACTAGGGGAAGTGCCTGGACCACAGTGGCTAAGGGTTCAGACCCAGGCCTGCCTGGTAACACGTCAGCTTCCGGGGCCCCACTTCCCCATTGGAGAAGTAGATGAAGTGGGGAATGGCCACCTCACAGGTGTTACACTGGAGGCACTTTGCATTGCAGCTGGCACGTGGCAATTGCTCCGTGAGTATGAGCAGTGATTGGTATATGAATCCTTCTGCATCTCAGTGGTAACTTGAGTTAGATCCCAAGTCTTCCCTCCCCATAATAGAACTGCTCATCCATACCCTTGCCTCAACCTCATGTGGGCAGTGACTGCCCACCCCTTGATCTTGGGCCTGACCATGAGGCTGGCTTTAACCAATGGGACATCTGAGCAGAGGCATGGATGTCCCTACATGTCCTTATGAGGGCCCCCTCATGCTCTGGTCAACTGCTGAGAGAAAATCAGAAGAGCCACTGTCCCAGAATAAATGCAGAGAGCTGACCACAGGCCCCAGCAGCTGCTGGTTCAAGAAGGAGGAGAGACCCAGGGAGCAGACTCAACCCCGACCTGCAGCTGGAGCCTGGAGCCCACAGCCTGGAGTCCAGGGCAGACCAGCCAAGTTGCAGTCCACCCCACACCCTTGAACATGAAGATAAATGTTGCTTTAAGCCACAGAGGTTTGGGGTCTTTTGTTACGTGGCATTATTTTGGTGACAATACCATTTGACTATGAGAAAGAGAGGCTAAGTGACCTGCTCAAGCTCATGATGCTGGCAGGCAGCAAAGTCAGGGCTGGAACCCAAGACAGCCCCCTTGAGCATGCCCTCAGCCCCCTTGAGCATGCCCTCAGCCCCCTCTCCAGCACGCCAATGTGGGCGATGCTCACCAGGAGCTGAACAGGCCAACACCTGCCTCAGGTCCACACTTGCCCGAGATGGGGCCTTCACTAGGGTAGCCCCATCAGACTGCCCGGCCACTAACCACAGTGCTAGCAGCAGAGCCCAGCTGGCCACAGGATCCCCTGCCCTGAAGGGCTCCCTCACCTGGGCCTGGGCACCCTGCTTTATCGCTTCACACTTCCTTGTAGGGACAGACGGAGGTGAAACGCGGGAAGAGGATAAGCAAATAGCAGTCGGAAGGGAGGGCTGCCAGGCTCCTGCTGGGCCAGCCTGCCTCCTGCACCAGACAGTGGGCGGCTTGGGATCCAGATGATTCCAGTAAACCTACATGCACTCGGATTCGCAGGCGGCATTCACTGGAGACAGCAGGCTCCCGGGACCAGGGAGGGACAGGAGAAGCAGGCAGTCAGCATCGATTCTCACTGACTCATCCCCCAAGTGATTCTCTGTCAGGGACAGTGTCCTCGCCTCCTCTGAGAAGGCAGCTGTTAGAGCAGAGAATGTGGTGTTCACAGAGATGGGTTCCAATTCTGGTTCTGCCTCTTGCTGGCTGCATGGCCAGAAAAAAGATCTTTGGGCCTCAATACCTGGTTTACGGAGAAAAGACTTAAACACCCACCCCCATGGTGGCCATGAGGACTTCATGGGTTATGAGCACCAAGGCCTGGTATAAACTCTAAGGCAGTGTAACATGTTAACTACTATTATGTTAGTCAGTGCCAGAGGCACACACTGCACTCATTTCTGATGAACATACACAGATGCTGAAGTTAGGTAAAGCACACGCATATCCAATGTGGTCTCCTACCGATTTTAGTCGTAAGTGATCCAAGGCTGGCAAATGGATGGCATATGTGCAACTGTGGCAGACATCACTAATCGGTCTCAACACTCTTTGCTGATCAACCCAGAAGGGACCTTGGCATCCTGCCAGCCCAGGGCACTGGCAGCCACTTTCCCAGGTCTGAAGCGGCACTAACGGGAAAGCCTCTTTATCTCCCTGTCTAGACGAACAGTCTTGTTTTACAGAGAGGCCCGGAGCGGGCAGTAGACTCGCACACAGGAAGGCCTGGCGGTCACTCAGGTCCCTAGATTCTGGTGCTTTCTTTATCTCATCAGCGTTTCTTACACTGATGTGGATTTTGTTTTGTGGATACACTTGGAGAAAGGAAGAGACTGCTGGTCTTCTCTGTCTTCTTAGTCTCTGGCTCACGCAGTTCAGTAAGACCCTCCGTCTTCTGCTGCACTTCCCGCTCCCCAGCTTTCTCTGCTCCAGCCACCCAGCCTTCCTTATGTCCCTGGAACATGCAGTCTTGTCCCCACCTTGGTGCCTTTGCTAGCCCCTTTGCTTCCTAATGTCCCAGGGCTGGTGGGCTCTCAAGCCCGACTCTCAACTGCTCCTCTTCGAAGGAAGTCTTCCCTGATCACTCGATCTGAAGTGGCTCACCCCTTGGCCCCATCACTCCGGAACCTTGCTGGTGCAGCTCCCCCACTACACCCATTTCCACCTCAAGACCTTGGCTCTGGCCATTTGCTCTGGCTGGAATGTTTTGCTGCCGGTTCTTTGCATGGCCACGTTCTTCCGAGGGTTCAGATCTTCACACAAACATCACTTCTTCAGAGAGACATCGTCTCTCATGTTATCCTCCTGGTTCATACCTTTGTATCGCTTCCACTCCCTAAATTATTTTATCTACGGTGGGGCCTTGACTTACGAGTTTAATTCTTTCCGACTCGTTAAGGAGCTCGTTAACTCAAATTACTCTATCAACTCAATGCCAAAACACAGAGGAGACATGAATAAAAAAAACCTCTCAGGCCCACAGAGTTGATGACATGAGTACCAGATTATAGAACAGGAAACAAGGGGAGAAATCCAAGAAACTGTAAATGAAGGAATCAGAGAATTTAGTGTTGGGTTTAGGGTATGGAAATGTAAGAAAACACTATTAAAGTCTTAATGTGACCCAATCACTATGCTAGACATACGGTGGGGCCTTGACTTACGAGTTTAATTCGTTCCGAGACCGAGCTCGTTAAAGAGCTCGTTAACTCAAATTACTCTATCAACTCAATGCAAAAACTCGGAGGAGAGACAACTGGTATCTCAAAAAACTCATTAGTCAGGACACTTGAAAGGCAAGGTCCCACTGTACTTGCTTTCTTCAGTTTTCCTTTTATCTGTCTGACCCACCAGAATTTGAACCCCATTGGGCTTTATCTTGTAGGTCCTGTTCATAGTTTGTGTTTCTATCTACCTGGTCTACTACAGTGGCCCAGTAAGCTATTGATGAATGAATGAATGAATGAATGAATGAATGAGTGAGTGAGTGAATGAATGAATGAATGATTCTACTGCTTACTCCCTGTGGGATCCAGTCCTCCTGAATGGCATTTCTCTCTGAAGCCCCAGTACTAACATGGGCATGGTGCATGGCCCTGGAACAGACACTTTTGAAGTGTCTGCTCAATGAATGGGCTTCTGCTTTTCAGGCTCTCAGTTTCCACATCTGTAAAATGAGGCACTGGAGTAAGTCAACACTCTTCAAACTGTGACCGGAAACCCCCTGGCGGGGGTTCCCATTGCTGCTTTGTTGCTGCAGGTTTCAAATAAGCAAATGAGCAAACACAAGTTTTCATGAAGCTGAGCATCCTCCTGGTACAGGTCTGTCCTTTCTATTCGGGTGAGGTGGGGACAAATCTTTCTCATGGCAATAATGGTGC
>NW_006296627.1:2689057-2713820 GCF_000327345.1 Myotis davidii | reverse complement strand
TGTCTTTTTTTTTTTTTTAACATCCTTATTCTGCAACAGGAAGAGGTTGACAACCAGAAGCAGATGTCAGTCCTAACTTTTTTTTTTTTTTAATTTTATTGGAAAAGGAAATGAAGTCTGGGACCCTCCACCCTGGAGCGCTGCTGACATGCCACAAACAATGAGGCATTTTCCACCACACAATGAAGAATTAAAATGCCCTGAGGACTCCTTCTTTGCTTTTGTCTGTTTCCTATTTGGGGCTTCCTTTGAGAATGTGGTTTTGTAGCTTTATAAAGTTGGAGATCTCTGAAGACTCCATCTCCAAGGGCCCGTTCCCAGGGTCTCTTTTCCCATGTACAGCAAGCTGCTCAGACTTTTCTCCAGGTCCAGGTGTGCTTTCCTCCCAGGTGTTCAGAGCTGGGCTGATGGATCTGGAGGACCCAGGAGGGCTCTGCCCAGCCCTGTCCAACACTGCATGATGGTCTGCCAGTACTCACAGTCCTCTGACCAGACACACTCCTTCCCAGGCCTCTCAGAGCCAGGTTTTGTGCACACACACAAATAGCAAAATAGCCCTCGGCGTGTATTTGCCAGGCATGCATCTGAGACCCTGCCGGTGGGAGTGGTTGTAGCACCTCCATTTCAGCCTTGTTCCGAGAGACTCAGTGTCTTATTTGGTGTCTTTTCTTTGTGAAAAGAAAGGTGCAAAGCCAGTTCTTAGAGGCCTTTCTCCCAGCAGCTAAGTGGACATTTCAAGAGCCTTTTGGCAACCTGTCCCGAACCTGAGAAACTCAGCCTGTCTCCAACTTACCCACACTGTGCCCACTAACGCCGGGTGTCGAGCACTGGGGCTGTGCCAGGCACTTTAGTCCATTATCTCAACCCACAAAAGCAAGCTTGTGCTATGATCCCCACTTCTCCCTGTGGAAACTGAGGCTCAGAGACATTCTGTGAGTTGCCCACGATCCCACAGGAGTCGTAAGTGGCCAAACCGAGATCAGGGCCGTATCTGCTCTAAGTGCACCTTCTTCCTTTGTGTCAGTCCCCAAGTCATGGCCCCAAATCCCGGCCCACAGCCGTTCAGCTGGCCTGTCTTGCAGAAGAAGGATGCACCAGGCACAAGGAAGCACTGCCAGGTCCTGGCATTCCCAGGAACTCCAGGGGCCCTCTGGTGCCGACAGCAGCAGCAGCCCTGGACTGGGGGCTGCCCTTGGCATCCCCTCTTCCTCCCTCAGATACCCCTCTGGCTGAGAACCCACCAGTCCCTCCTCTAGCCAATGAAGCTATTGCATGAACCTGGCATGTGCCTTGATAACAATGCCCAACCTCCTTTGGGTGTGGGGTTGATGGCTAGGCAGCTAGAGAAGCCATCCTATCATCCACTGAGGTGCCCATTTCTTGCAGGCTCCCTTCTTTGAGTTCCCTCTTTGAGCTGAAGTTGGCTGGTTCTACAGGGTACAAGAGTCAAAGTAACCGCTACTCCCTTAACCCATAACTCACCTTAGACTTTCTATATATATAAAAGCCTAGGCGACCAGATGACAGGACAGTAGCTATGACGCGTATTGACCACCAGGAGGCAGACACTCAATGCAGGAGATGCCCCCTGGTGGTCAGTGTGCTCCTGACAATTGGCTAGCACAGCTGGGAGGGCATGAGTCTCTCCCGAGTCTCTCCGTGGGCACTCCCCTGTGCGCACACTGTGGCAGGCACATTGGGGCCAGGATGAGTTGGAGCTGTGCGTTGCCCTGCCGCTTTGTGCCCTAGCCTGCGGGGATCAGGCCGAAACCGGCAGTCTGACATCCCCCAAGGGGTCCGGATTGCGAGAGGGGGCATGCCAGGCTGAGGGACTCCAGAGCCTCTAGTATGTAATGAGGCATTTTCAGATTTCACCTTAACTGCGCACACACACACACACATACCCCTGGAGACCTCGAGCGGCCTAACCTCAGGCTACACTGCTCACTTTGTCCGAAACGCCTCCCTGCCTTTGCCCATGCTGGACCCTCCCTGGGAATGCCAGCCCCACCTTCTCCACCAGGCAAATGACTCTTCCTCCTTTAGGAAGCAGCTTAGGAAGTCACTCTGTGCTGACGGGCCCACCCCCCCAGCAGACTGTGCTCCCAGTTTGTGTCTGCACGCCCTCTGGGATTCTGATTATTTTCATGTTTATCATCTCCCCTTGGACTGCCCTCCATGAAAGCCCTGTAGTTTAGACACCACTCTATCCTACATCAGAAACAGAAAGTATCTGTCTTCTGGAGGATGGAGGGAAGAAAGACAGGAAGGACACAGTAACAACAATCACAGAACCGAGCCCCTAATGCATGCCAGGCACCGCGATAAACTCTCTACAAGCTCCAGCTCATTTCACGATTACTGGAACCTCATGAAGGAACCAAAGCCCAGAGAGGTTACATCATTTGTCCGAGGTCACACAGCCAGGAAGTGGCCAGGTTGGAGCTTGAACCGAGGCCTGTGGATCTGCACAGTATATGCTCTTTGCCCTGGGCAGGCCTGCCCGCCCCACCATGGGATGACAGGAGATGACACAGCCCAAAGGCGCACCTGGCAAAGATCGGGAAGCTTGTTTTGCTTAATCACTGAGAGTGGATTTCCACCAGATGCAGCACGAAGAAACAGGCCAATGGCAAGACATGGTGTTGCCAGCCCTGCTCATTCATGGGGTTCACGGTGACAGTGTGATCCTGGGAAGTGAGTTAACCCTTCTATTCTTCTTCTGGGGGTTCCTTATTTCACCCACGGCAGCCGTGTTCAGTAAGGGGCCGTCAGCACATCAAAAAAGGCCTATGATGAGCTCAGTGGACAAATACTTGCAGAGCCCCACAATTTACACTTGGAGCTAAAGAAAATGTTTAATAAAAGGTATAAAACAAGGCACGTGTCATCTAGGAGTTTATCACTGGGAGACTAATAGTGCTTGTATTTCTGATTCTATTTCCAAGGCTAATTGTAGAGTGTGCCTTTCTCTCTCTCTCTCTTTTCTCACCTCCCTCGAATGGCGCTGAATGCCTAATGGAGGCAGTTATAAAGCCGGAACATCAGATTATGTCAATAAACATAAACAGAGACACAATCTCCTAGTTGGACAGCAACCAGTGGGAAAGCGGTGGCTACAGTGTGAGAAGGCACAGATGTGTGTGCAGGCCAGAGTGAGTGTGAGTGAGTGTGTGGGTGTGTGTGCACTGAAATCTCCAATTATTGATCAGGGAAGTGGAGATATTTAAACTACAGTTGTAGAACCAGAAGTCTGTTATTTTGGGGGATGAGACAGATAGTATCCAAATTCTTTAACTATAAATACCTGCTGGTTTAGTAATATTCAGAAATGACACATCTGCCTATTCCTTTAAATTTTAAGAAAAGTGCCTGGCCAGTGTGGCTCAGGGGTTGAGCACCGACCCAGGAACCAAGAGATCGAATGCAGGAGGGGGTGTCTCTATCTCTCCTATCCCTTCCCCTTCCTCTCTCTCAATAAAATTTAAAAAAAAATAAGGAAAACGGTGCATATCCCTAAAATTGGAAAATAGGTCCTCCAACAAGTAAATGTGCACCCATGCTCATAACGGCACCATTCACAAGACCCAAAGGGTGGAAAGACCCAGCTTTTCCAATGGCACACAGGCAGTGGGGTGATGTGGGTAAAGCACTGATGTCCAGGTCACCCTGGCCCTACTCTCGCTCTCTCTCTTTCTCACTCCGGGACCTGCACAATCACTCTTGTGTTCTCCCTGCTTCGGTTTCCTCCTCTACGGAATGGGGCCTCGCCAAGCTGTGTGGGGGCCCAGCAGCTGCTATTTGGGAAAGTGATTCTGAAAATGTGAGCTGAATTAAGCTAACATGTATGGAGGGCTTACGAGTCGAGTTTCTGCACTGAGCACTTTTCACTGTCTATCTCATTTAATCCTCATAACGAACCCACTTTACAGGAGAGGAAGCTGTGGTTTAAAGAAAATCAGAGGCAGAGCCCGGTTTCAAGCCCAGGCCGCTCTGACCAGAAGGCCACACTGCCACACTGGTTACCATGGTCCGGGATGGCTGGCTCAGCTGTGCCCAGCACGTCTCTAGATCAACACCAAGCACCAACCCCGTCCGGATTCACGAACCCGCCTCTGCATTAGTTCAGCATCGAGCAAGGAGCTGGTCATTCTGCCCCACATCTCACCGACCAGCTGCTCTTTGCTTCTCAAATGGCTTCTTTCTGATTTCTTGGCACCCACTGATGTAAATTTCCCTGAAAGTGAACTTCAACTCATTTTGTTACAAAAACAACATTATCAAACACTCTCCACGTGCCAAGTGCCATGCTGGGTCCTGGGGAAGCAGAACAAAATAAGCCCACACCCCAGCTTCAAAGAACTCGCAGTGGAGATAAATAGGAAAATAAATGAGTACTCGCAACTGTTATAAACTCAGCGAGAGACGTCTGTTCAGGGTATGCTGGGTTGTGTGTCACAGGAACTCCCAGGCAACTCAGTGTGGCTCAGTGCTTGTTAGGAAGGCAGACTCTGGTTCTAATCTAATCCTGTTCTGTCCTAGCTGAGCTGTGTGACCTTGTGCAAGTCACCTAACCTCTCTGTTCCTCATTTATAAAACGAGGGCTGTGCTGAGGATTAAATACTTGAGGACACGTGAAGGGCTGAGAACACGGCCTGACACATGGTCATCACTATATGATTACCACTAGCTCTTAGAACGAGCATGGTCTCTGTGTAGTGTGCAGGCATGGGAACAAGTTAAGGCACAAAGTTCAAGAAAGACACACAGTGAACCACAATAGATTCAAATGCTAAACAAACTCAGGCCTGTTGTCAAGTGAAAGTCCAGGTGGAAATGGAAATGCCAGCCCTGTATGAATAAGGGCAGTCAGCAGTCAGCACTACCATGGTGAGGAAAACACAACCAGAAGACTGTCCACAACCCAGGTCCACCGGGAAATGCGCATACCAATTTCCAAGAAATGTCAAATTACATCCCTCTCCCTGTGCAGCTGCCAGGCCCCAGGGAGTCATTTCATGTTTAAATTGCTTTTTAATCCCATGAGATTGCATCCCCCACCCCCCACCCCTGTGGTCTCTAGACGATGCCTTTGGACAATATTACTGGCTCCTACGCTGCAGAGAAACGTAAAAGTCAGAGATCAGGGGGTAAGCCCTGGTGACTCCTTTCTAGGAAAACCAGTGAAATGAAGAGCAAAAGCCTGTGGGATGCCTTTACCTAGGGGATCCTCCCTTGTGTATAAAGAGATGCAGGATTTTCTGGTCAATTTCCTGTCTCCTCTCCTGCATCAGGTCTGTCTATCATTACAGCTGTTCTCTGGATCCAGGTTCAGAGACACCAGTCCCTCGGGCGGTAGCAGCAAGGTGCTGGATGCAGCAAGACAGTGGAGGCTTCCAGTCCTCCATCCACCTCTTCTAGCTATAAGACCTTGGTCAAGTTACTTCACTTCTCTGAGCCTTAGTGCACTCATCTGTAAAATGGGAATAATATCACTTTTCTCATGGGGTTGCTGCAAGAGCAAGAAAAACTCAAGTGAAGCACCTGGCACATAGTAAGAGCTAAAAACAAACAAACAAACAAAAACACCAAAGCCTCCTCAATGACTAAAATCGTATCTCCTCCTGGGCCCGTTCCAGCCTCAAATTTGCAGAACGCTGCTTCCCAGGACATTCCCCAAGTTCAAATGTTCAAGGAGACTCCCCAGCTCAGAGCCCTGAAACCCAGCCAGCCCCCATGGCCCCCTCTCTGGGGCAACTGGAGTCTGGGTCTGCCTTTCACATCCCATGGGAGGTGCCTCTAATCTGACAGCCACATTCAGCCTATGTGACTCGCCCCCCGTGCCCAGCGCTCCACACGCCACAGGAATGGTCCGCTCGGTGCCACAGGGGCTCCCCCACCCAGTTCCCGGATGGAGAAGCTGATGCTCCAAGGCACTGGCTGACTTGACTGCGGTTCCCAGGCCAGTAGGCGATGCGGCTGAGGTTCAAACCCAGCTATAAAAGCCAAAGTCTCTCCTCCACTCCACCATGTCCCCAAACCATAACCCCTCACCCTGTTTGCAATATCCACAGCCACTCATTCCCTGACCCATCTGCCCCTGTACTGGTCTTCACTGAATCTTGTTCTCTCGAACGGCTTCCAACCTACTCAATCTTAAAACTTAACCTTGAATTAGGTTATACTATCTAGGAAGCCATGTGTTTGATTGTTAAATACCTTTTATCAAATATTCACTCAGATAACTATATACCCATTAAAACGAGAAGTGTTCTGGTTCCCGTGAGCTCCACCAAAAGTCATCTAACAGTCGCATGCCGCTGACCGCTGACCGCTGACCGCTGACCTCGGGTGCGCTCCCTCCCCGCTCGGGAAGTGTCAAAGGAACCGGCCTCCCAAAGTCACGTTTGATTTAGATCTGCCAAAGACTTCTGTGATTATTCAGCCAGTGTTCCAAACACTGTTGGATGGAGCGTTTGTGGAATCAGAGTGGTCTCCCAGCCCCGATGAGTCAGACAGACTTTATAGTGGAGCAAGTGACATAAAAGGGATGCCTTTAGACGTCCAAGCAGTCAGTGCAGACACTGCAGGAGTCGTGGTCAGGCAGCTCCATTCCTTGGGGAAAACCCTGGCTTCTGGGACCCCCACCCGGAACAGGCCTAGCACCCGTGCAGCTGATGGGGGCTTGTGATGACTGAGGCTGGAAAATCCAAACCTGTATCTTACTGACCTTTGGGGCCCCCTTCCCCAACATGCTGCACCCAACAGGCACTTAATCGTTGTCTAGGAACTACAGATGGTGACCTTCATAAAGTACAACCTCACTCGGAAGGAGAAAGGTGTAATGGATTGCATAGCGCCCCTCTGCCCTCCAGTTCATGCTCATCGGAACTTCAAAATGTGGCCTTATTTGGAAAAAGGGTATTTGCAGATATAGCTAGGATGAGGCCATACTGGTTTAGAGAAGACACTAAATGCAATGATTGTTTCTTTATAAGAGGAGAGGACACACAGAAAGCTAGACGCACAGGCCCTAGCTGGCTTTGCTCAGTGGTTAGAGCATCAGCCCGTTGACCGAAGGGTCAAGGGTTCGATTCCCAGTCCAGGGCACGTACCTGGGTTGCAGGTTCGCTCCCCACCCCAATTGGAGTGCATGCGGGAGCAGCCAGTCGATGTGTCTCTCTCCCATTGATGTGTCTCGCTCTTTCCCCCTCCCCTCTCCCTTACACTCTCCCTGAAAAGCAATGGAAACAATATCCTCAGGTGAGGATTAACAAAATAAGAAATACACACAGAAGGAAGGAACACATGAAAAGACAGACACGCGGAAGGAAGTCAGCTGTGTGAGGACGGAGGCGGAGATGGCGGTGACACCACTGTGAAGCAGGGGGCGCCAGGCCTACCAGCACCCCAAGAAGCTGGAGGAGGCAGGTAGGGTGCTCCCCTGGAAACCTAGAGTGAACCCGGCCCTGGCTGCACCTTGATTTCATACTTCCAATTTCCAGAAATGTGAGTGATTACATTGCTTGTGTTTTGAGGACCTTGGTGTATGGTCATTTGTCACAGCAGCTCTCAGAATCTAATACAGAAGACAGAGGCTCGGAGAGACCAGGAAACGAAGATGAGGTCCCGCCACCAGTGACTCTCAGAACCAGGACTAGAACTCGGGCCTCCCAGCCTGGGTCTTGATCTCACGCTGAGAAACAGTCACTTTCTAGAAACCAGCAGCCAGAACACCAGGTGGGCAGCCAGACCCTAGCCCCCATCCCTCTCTAATTTCACCTGGACACTGAGGAACAGCCCTGTGGTGATGTTTGCCTCCGTGGAAGCAGCTTTCCCCCCACGTTTGCTCACAGAGAGCTGTGAAAGTGGCCAGAAACGCCACCTGTCATTGGCGAGGTCTCTGTGTTCTCACTGGCTTTCTGGGCAGAGGCACTCGTCCGTGGCCCCCAGCCGGGCGTCGGTCAGACCAACCTTTATGAAAAGTGGCGGCCAGCATGGTTTCTTCCGGTGGGCATCTCTGGGCTGCTTCAGCCTGCCATCAGCAGGACCCACTCCCACTTCCAAGACATCAGACAAGTACTCCCCACAGCCCCCAGGATGGCCGCGGTTTCACTGCTACTAGTAAACACAGCCGACCAGGAGAAGGTCTATTCTTTCTCCATAAGCTGATTTCTCCCCCTGAGTCTTCCCCAGGCACCCCTGGGGCTGGGCTTGTGGCTCACCCCACGTACACACCCCACACTGTTTTAGTAGCTCTCACCTCCATCCCAGAAATCATGGGGGTGGGAGGCAGGGCGGGGGAGAGTGGAAAGGTTCGCTTGCCTTCTCCTTTATCTTTTCCCTGGCCCGCCAGGCCCCCTTAGAAATGCAATCTACTTGTTATTTTAGGCTGGGATTAGTACATGCCTTTGGACTTGAAAGAAACATTCGGATCCAACCCTTAAAGATAAACATACCACTGCAAGCACGACAGTTACCAGAGGGGAGCTTTGAAACCTCAGCCTGCAAAGAATCACTCATCCACCGCACACTGGCCCACAAATATTAGTCAAGGGACTTCCGAGGGCTGGGCTCAGCGCTGAGCTGAGAGGAATAAGGCCTCTGCTCCCTCCCTTGCTCCCTCCCTCCTTCACTCCCTTGCTTCCTCCCTTCTGTACACAAAACTTATTGAACTCTTCTATTGCCAGGCACTGCAATGTACTTGGGGTCCACAGAAGCAAAAAAAAAACCGAACTGATATGGCCCCTGCCTGTGGCCCTAAGTGAATTCAACTAAAAGCAGAAAGGGTCAAGGAAGCAGAGTAAAGATGAGTAACCATGTAATCTGATAGAGAGCAGGAGGACAGGCTCTGGGCTGGCAACGTTCTATTCTTATTTTCAAGATTTAATAAACGCGAGTCAGACCTCCCTCAGTGCTGAGGCAACGCTGCTGGAATGGGACTCTGCTGAACAAAAGGGCGAGGGAGAAAGAATCATAACCTCTTCGCCCAACGCTGGGTTCATCACCCTGGGCCCTCCTCGGGCCTCTTTCCAAATCCTCTGAATTCCCATCCTTTTTCTTAGCCGCCCCAATAATCTCGTAGGCACCTCAGCTCAAAAACTCAGACATCATCATTTCTGCTCTTGCCGCATCCATTCGTCCCAAAGTCCTAGAGTGTCTCCCTATTGTCTCTTGCCTCTGCCCCCCATCTCCACCCATGTCCCTGCTCACATCAGGCCTGCATCTTCTATGGCTCGGACCTCTGCAGTAGACAAATTGTTCCAGTCTCTCACTGCTTCGGCCCATCCTCTGCACATGGGTCAGAGAAAGACCCCAGTGGTCTGGCCTGACCCAAAACCTTAAAGGACTCTCCAAGGCTGAATAATTAAGCTCAAATTCAGCATTCAAGGACTTCTAGAATCTGGCTCCAACCTCCCTTCAAATTTAATATTTCACTACTCCTCCACATGTTCCCAGAATTACCACCAAAGGCTGTCATTCTTTCTTCGATGAAAATGTATACCCCATGCGTTCCCACGTCAAGCATTGGCAAAGGCTGTCCCACCACGTGGCATGCCTTCTTCCGAACCCCAGTCCTTTAAGGCTCCCTTGGTAAGGGCTTTCTCCACCAGTCTCTCGCGTTTGTCCTCTAAAAAGCCTTGACTATCCTTGTGGATTTTGCTTCTGGCACCATTTGTGCCCTACTTCGTGTTACAGTCTGTGTTTACGCCCTTTATTTTCTTAGACCTGGTGGGGCCTGGAAAACATCAAGTATCCCATTGATGGGCAGTCAATAGAATTAGCTCCACACCCCGTCTCCACCACTGTCCCCTTCCATCAAGGGGCAGGTGTACCGTTTACCATAGCAGCTCAATGTTAAAGTAATAACGTTTCAACTAATGTTTACTTATTCTTGATTAATGTTTAAATAATAACATTAAAAATAATATGAACAATAACAAAATCACTGAGTTTGAGCAGACTCAGAGGGCTTCTCTAGCAAAGCCCTTGGTATCATTTTCTTTCACCATTTCCTCTTCTCTCTATTTTGGGGACAGTCTGGATGAACGGAAGTTCCCTACCACTCAGCTACATGCTGGATCCCCATCATCTGTAGCCCCCACCTGCAGACACCAGCTACCTCTCTCCCCTGGGTTCTTGAGCTCTGACAGGTGTGTGTGTGTGTGTGTGTGTGTGTGTGCATATGTGTGTGTGTGTGTTGCCCGAACCCCACAGGCCCTTCCTGCGGGGCAGTCCTAACTTCCATTTCTACCCTCTGGTCACTCTGGGCTCCTACTTTGGCTCCTGTAATCCATTCTCCATGCAGCAGCTGGAGGTTCACTTAAAATGTAAATTAGAACCCGGAGCTCCTCTGCTTAAAACCCTTGGAAGGCTTCTCATTGCTCTCAGAACAAAATCCAATCTCTTCAAAGGCCTGCAGGCCCCCCCTCTTACTGCCCCCCGGGGCTCTCCCTACCCACCAGCCACAGCCAGCTTTGCTTCTCTGGGTCCCTGAACACACCTGAGACTTTGTGTTTGCTGTTCCCTCTCCTGGAAAGACCCCAGGGATCTCCCCAACACCAGTGCTCCCAAACACCCCTCCACTGCCTCTGGCACCCGCTGAGGGAAGTAGAAAAGGGAGGATGGGGATCTGCCTTCGTCCACTTGACTGGATGCTAAGAATGAATCATCATTAAGCTTTTCAAGTCTAGAGCCAGTCACCTGGCCTGAGTCCGAATGCGTTTCCCCGCTTCATAGCTATGTAACCTGGGCAGTCACTCCATCTTCCTGCCTCAGTTTCCTCATGTATGAAATAGGAATGAAGATGGGAGCTCATCTCTGATGAGCATTAGGATGAACTCATAAAGGAGACGCTGCCCAGGAAGGGCCTGTGCACACTCAGCGAGTCCTGCTGCCACTGGAGAAGGTCCCCAGACCAGGTGTGCAGTGGCCATGCCCTCTAGCTTAGAAACAGCACGGGTCCAAAGGCACCCCCAGGCCCCTTCCCCCAGCACAGAGCTGGCCCTCTCACCCATGAAACATCCCATCAGGTCTGCAGAGGGACAAGCAGCTCCCAGGGTGTACAGGGGTGGCCCCAAGTCACATGGCAGTAGGACCCCTCGCCAGCCCCCAGTCTGGACTCCAGTGCCTGGGGTGGTAGACAAGCAGATGTCCCCAGCACTGGTGGCCCCTGGAGTACATCTTCGAGAGGCATTCCCTGCTCAGAACCCAGGCTCACGCAGCATCCTGCAGACCTCTTTCCTGCCCTGGCCAGGGACTACTTCAGCTGAGCGTCTCCTTTATTCGTGCAGATGAGGATGGAGGGGGGTGGGGGTAGGAACCCAGGGCTTTGGGAAACAGGGGAGCCCTTTGCAGCCAGATCCAAGCCAGAGATAAAAACCTTCTGTGCGGCCCTGGCCAGTGTGGCTCAGTTGGTTGAGTTTTGTTCCATTGCACCAGAAGGTTGCCAGTTCAATTCCTGGTCAGGGCACATGCCTGGGTTGCAGGCTCAACCCCCAGTATGGGGTGTGCAGGAGGCAGCCAGTGGATATTTCTCTTTCACATCAATGTTTCTCTCTCCCTCTCCCTTCCTCTCTCTAAAATCAATAAATACATTTTTTTTAAAAAAAATATACCTTCTGTGCAGAAGTAAGCAGCGCTTTTTCAAAGCCCAGGACCCAAGGAGGTAGCCAGCGACTTCCTTCAGATAAATATGGCACCAACAGCCCTGCTTCGTGGAGGCAGTCGAGAAGGTCCAGGGAGGTTAACTGATGCCACCATGCCGCTGGGTGGGTAGCTGGGGGACCTGGATGAAGCAACAAGACCACCCACCTGCGTGGAAACAGCAGTCGGCATGTGCCATGCGCGCCTGCGTGGGTGACGTGGGCTCTGACGCCAGAACCATCGTGGTCACCATTCTACAGGTGAAGTGATGGGGGGAAAGCGGAGGTGGGCTTCCAACTGTCTCCCACTCTTAACCACGCCTCGAGGTGCCCTGACTCCGGTAGATATTTTTCATTTTCTCCCACTATGCCCCGCAACTCCTCAAAGCTGATGAGGTTTCTCCAGAAGCCACATGCGCACTAGGTTATTCCTTCCGCAGGTACTTATGTATGCGTGGCTCTGTGCTGGCAGACACAGATACACCGGGCAACAAAGGTAAGCCAACAGCACCAGTGCAAGAGCTCACTCCACTGAGACAGACAGAAACAGAAGAATCATGAAACAATTGCGTGTTTGCCCTAACTGGTTTGGCTCAGTGGATAGAGCGTCGACCTGCAGACTGAAGGGCCCCAGGTTTGATTCCAGTCAAGGGCATGTACCTTGGTTGCGGGGATATCCCCAGTAGGGAGTGTGCAGGAGGCAGCTGATCGATGTTTCTCTCTCATTGAGGTTTCTAACCCTCTCTCTCCCTTCCTCTCTGTAAAAAAACAATAAAATATATTTTAAAAAATTTGCGTGTTAACCTCCGTCCTGTGGAGGAAGCAAAAGGGGCTGTAGGGAAGAATAAACGTAATCTTTTCGTTCAGGGAAGGTAGCATTTCATGTATGGCTTTCCCTGTTGATTTCAGAAATCTTCAAACATGCGCACAAACAGCAAGGGTTCCCCAGTGAAGCCTCCGGGACCCATCCCCGCGCCTCAGCAATCCTGCCATTCTTACTCTGATGCTGCTTAAAAATACATGCCAGTAAATACGCACATGGATTTAAAAAGCGGCAGACTGGGGGTCAGGGGACCTGAGGTTTGGTCCTGGCGCCGCCCTAGACTGGCTGTGTGGCCTGGGCCTGGAGGTCAGGCCCTGCAGCCCGCAGCCAGGGAGGGGTCCCCGCATGGCAGACAGCCATGGTGGCCTTCCCGAAGTCTCCTTCCCAGGAGAGAGCCTTCCGGGCAGACACCGCGCATCCGTGGGGGGAAGCTCTGCAATTAGCCCTGATTTATGATCTGACAAACTGCCCGAGAAGTCCCTGCCCACCTCCACCCAATCCTGGGCAGCCCGCCTCTCAGAGAGGGGGTCACAAGGGGCCTGGATATGTCTGGCCCAGGTGGGGAGACCAGAAACTTCTGCCGACAGGTGTCATGCAGCGTCCCGCGGGACAGCCCAGGAAGAGGCATCCCGAGCAGCTCAGTCCCAAATGCACTCCCAGCAAAGCTTCCCAACGCTGCACAAACACAAAGCCATCGGTCCGTCAGGAAAATCCCCGGACCACGTGGGCAGCGCTCAGAGACAGAGCGGCTCGTCTGGCCCTGGATGCTGGTCTCCTGCAGTAACTGGCCTTCATTCACAGCATCATTGTGTCGATCCTGAGCTGTGGGCTTAAATTCAACTGAGCCAGAAGAGGGACCAATCTCAGAGGACCCTCTTCTGGCTCTGGGCCTCCTGCAATTCCTTTCCGTTTTTCCAGTACCTGCGTGGTCATCCCAAACCATGATCAAAACATGCATCACGCATCTTAAGGCATGTGTCCTGGGGAGAGGCTGTTGTGGTGGGGGTGACAGGGCCTGGCTCACGGACACTTGGTAATGAAGCATTCTGATCGATGCAGTGGATAGCTAAAAGCAGATCTGACACCAGCCGGCCTGGGTTCGAATCCCGACTCTGCCACTTGCAGACTCTAACCATCAACAAGGAGCATCACTCCTCCTGCCTCAGTTTCCTCTCCTGCAAGAATAGCAGCAGCTACCACATGGGGTTGTTGTGACCACATAGATCGTAGCCAGCACATAGTCAACGCTCAATAAATGCTACTCCTGACGGTGTGCCTGGCAATGTGGCCACTCTCTGCTTCCCCAGCCACAGTGCCCCTCCCAACCCAGAAGCCACTGCTTATTCATCCCCTCACCCTTGAAGGCTAATAGATGTTTGTGGAATTAAAATGCAATTGAATATGGGTTGGGGGAACCTGAGGGAAGAATGAACTGGTATCTAATAAAACCGCTAAATCCGGGGCTGGCACGGTGTGGCTTGGATGGACCATGGGTGTTGGGGTGCAGGAGCAGTAGGGTGGGGGTGGGGACAGGCTCCCAGGATCCAGAAAAATCCCTCTCCCTACCAGACCGGTTTAGTCTGGTTTTCCAGGGGACAAGGTTCAGGGAGGTCTTGGGCAAGGATGAGGAATGTTCCACGGGGCCCCTGGGGAGGGAGCAGGGGGGGGGTCCTACAGCCTCACAAGGATTCCATTGTGTCTTCTCTGCACCGGCTGCCCCGACAGTAGCCCAATCTCTGGGGAGCTCCCAACGAGAACAAAAAACGAGGGAGGGGAAGGCTGAGAAGGGGGACACACTGGCTGGGACAGAGCCTGGGAGAGGGGGTGGAGGGGGCTCCTACGCCAAGGCATAAAGGCGAGGGTGGGGGGTGGGGCTGCCCTGTGCTGGGCTCCCTTGCTCGACCCCAGTTCCATTCAATTCAATAAGGGGGGGTGGTCATGGTAGACTAGAAAAGCAGGACCTGGCTGGGCCTGGACAGGGTCGAATAAAAGTCCTTTATTTCCCTTAATACCCCTTAAATGCACAAACTTGAAACCCTAAACCCTCCCTCTCTGTTTCTTTTGGATGTGGCTGTGCCTGGCAGAGATTCCCCCTCTTGCCTGAGCTTCTGACCAAAATTATACCAGTTTCCTGTTTAAAACTCTCCAACTCCAGGGGCTTCTGAGATGCTCGGCACTGGCTCCAGGATGGCTGGGGGCAGGGGGAGGGAGTGGCGGGGGAGGCCACACTCAAGCTAGCAGTGCAGACACCAAATTGGGGGCCCCAGTGGGGCTGGACCAGGGTCCCGGATAGATGGGGGAGGGTCCCCAGCCCCTAGCAGGAGAGGGTAGTGGTTAGGCTGGTGGGGAGAGGGGGTTCTCTGTAACCTTCATGTGACTACATCCTGGTTCTGCTACTTCCCAGCTGGCAAGCCTCCTAATCCTCCCAAGGCTTGCTTCCCTTATCTGTAAAATGAGGATGGCGATGACAGTGCCCATGTCACAGGGCAGCGATGAACTTTCAATGAACGCTGCGTGGAAACTGCTCACAACCGCGCCTGGCCCCGGGTGAGGCCTGAGTAAGGGATAGCCATTATTATGATGCTAATTATGGCACTGTCTTCAGCATAATCCTCAACCACAGAGAGTTCCCAGGAACTAGGGTGGGAGGGCACTCTAGCCCTCTGACCCTCCGCAGAGGCAGCCAGCAACTGAGCAGATATGAGCAGGGCTGGCCTGAAGAGCCTTTCTTGAAGTGTGTTCAGATGTTAATAAGAGCACCAGGAAAAAAAAAGGCTCTGTGACCAGTGAAGTCTGAGAAATACTGGCTTAACGCAACTTAAATAGAATCTTACAAAAAAACAAACACCCTCACCCAAGGATATGTTTTTACTTATGAGAGAGAGAGAGAGAGAGAGAGAGAGCGAGAGAGAAAGAGAAAGAGAGAAAGAGAAAGAGAAAGAGAGAGACAGAGAGATCGGTTGCCTCAGTATCTAACCCAACCAGGGATCAAATCTTCAACCTATGTGTGTGCCCTGACTGGGAACTGAACCCACAACCTTTTGGTGCATGGGCCAACGCTCCAACGAACTGAGCAACACCGCCAGGGCTAAATGGGATCTTTTGTGAGAGCCTTTTTGGGAACCAATGTGCATCTTGAATCTCCAGAAAGGGAGGCAAGAATACACCTTGGTTCCCAAACTCTCTGCTGTACAGTCATTTAGAGCCAAGGGTTGGTGCTGTGCGTCACCCACTTAGGGAAAGGCTGGATGCTATTCCACCTTAAGCATGGGAGTGCTATTAATTCCTCCTTTCATTTATTCACACTTTTCATCTCTTCCTGAGCCCTTTCCCCTAATGAGCTTACCCACGCCACAAACCATTCCCGAGAACCTCATCCTCTCGGCCCCTGCATGAAGCACAGGGCGATAAAATGATGAATCTGGCACAGAAACAGTCCTCACCAATCTCTAGTCTCATCAGGGAGACTTTGCTGGTGTGTCTACCCCTCCCCCATTTCTGTTAATGGGAGGACTTTTCTCCCAGATATTCAGGCCCCAAATCTATTAGTCACTCTTTATCCCTAAAATATGTCCCAAATCCAATTACTGCTTATCGTTTCTAACTACTACTGCCCTGGTCCAGTCTTCATCATCTCTGGCCTCATGCTGCGGTTCCTTCCTCACTGATCTCCTGCTTCCACTCCTGCACCATCAGTTTTCTCTACAGAGTTAAATACAATTAGATCATTCCCATCCCTTGCTTAAAACTAACTGCTTCTTCTCACACCGGATGAAAAACAAACCCTTTGCTCCTTCTTGTAAAGCCCCCTCCCGCCTCAACCCTACCTCACCCACCACTGGCACCACAGTTCACCACGCGCTATCCTCCAGCCACACTGGATTCCTTGCAGATCTCACCCCTGGGCCTTTGCACTTGCTGGTCCCTCTGCCTGCAATGCTCTTCCCCGGGAGCTTCACACAGATATCAGGAACTGCCCGGTCTTCCACCTCTTCAGCGAGGCCTTCCCTGACCCCCCATTCAAAGTCGCTCCTCCCATCCCCATCAGTTCCCACCACATTTCCCTGCCTGCCTCCATAGCACTACATCCATTTGAATGTTTTATGCTTCGTTTGTTTCCTCATTTCTTTTCTCTGCCCTTGCCAGTAGGTAAGAAGCTCCATGAGGGCAGGGGGTTTCTTATGCATCGTTCTAGTCTCAGTACCTAGGATAATGTCTATCCATACTAGGTTTTCCAGGAGTATCTGCTGGGCAGATGAGTGAAGGAGGATGCTCAGTAGAGAGTGGTGGGGACAGTTACTGGGTTGTAACATCACCGAGGATGGCCCCTGGTCCTGGTCCAACTGGGAAAATACTCCTGTCCATCACCACTCCTGGGCCCAATGACAAGGACCCAGGCTCCAGGGGCTGAGCAAAGAGCCAGGAGTCTGCCCCACTCGGAAAGTTGTAGCTGAGACCATGTGTTGTGCCGAATGCTGTGCTCAGCACTTTTCCACACAGGAGATAACTTTAAAACCCTCATGTCAACCCCGAGAGGTGGGTTTCATCCCCCTAATTTTAGCTCAGGTCACACACTCCATAACACAGCAGATCACCAAGTCTTTTCCTCCAAAACCAGTCCACCAGTGTAGGCTGTGAGGAATGAATGAATGAATGGATCTTCTAAGCTGCCAAAATGGGGAGGGAAACAATGGTGACCATTGGGGCACCCCAGAGCCTTTCCTCTCTCACCCCTCAGCTGGCCCCTCATACCCTCACTCTCCTATTCCTCACTCTCCACCCTCCTCAGGGTATAGCACAGGCTCAAATTCCAGAGTCTGATTCATGAACGTACTGGCCATGTGCCTTCACAAGCGTCAACTTCTTGGAGCCTCTAGCTCTTATCTGTGAAATGGGCCGAGTGAGCCTTGCTCTGTCTGCTTTCCTGGGTGGTTGTGAGAAATCAGACGAGTGGACAGCACAGCGTGCCCAACAGACACGAGGAGTCATTATTAGGCACTTCCTCGTGGCCTGAATGAGCAACTCCTCCCAGTAACACTCGCTTGCAAAGACGGTGGAGGGCAATGCTCATTCCTAAAGAAAGACCCTGCAGGGGTAGAATGTCAGGTCCAATGACACCTGCAATGAGATAAGGATGCTACTTGGGGGTGGGGATGTTCTTAATACGCTCAAAGCCAATAATGTAAGAAGCCCACCAGCCATAGCCCTGACCACACCCTCCAAGCCAGTGTCTCAAGAGTGTCTGTTGGCTTGAGAAAGCCCTTACAGACCCAGAAATAGGCATGTTAACAAATGCCCGGCTGCTGCTTTGCTCTGCCAGCCAGGGCAAGAGCGCAGGGGGCAGACAGGGGAGGGTGGGTGGGCGCACAGGGGCCTGGGTCAGCAGGCCTGTGGTTTGCTTGTTGCTGTGTGACAGGCTATCCCTGTCCTTCTCTGGTCATGATTTCACTTGTGCTCACAGGCAGGGAGGGGGCAAGTGATCGCCAGCTTTCTGCCTTCCCTGGCATTCCGGATTCCTCTGTGGGCACTGTAAGCAGAACACACACCAG
Organism: Myotis davidii; assembly: GCF_000327345.1. NCBI lineage: Eukaryota > Metazoa > Chordata > Mammalia > Chiroptera > Vespertilionidae > Myotis > Myotis davidii. The sequence goes on along the minus strand of NW_006296627.1, from coordinate 2,695,803 downwards.
AGGGGCTGGCCATAAAATTCAGAGAGGAGAGGCCCAGCCTGAGACAGGGATGGTGGCTCGGTCCGCCCACATGACCCTGAGCTGGGCCTTTGCTTTCTGTCGCAGTGGTGTGTGAAAATAGGACACTTCTGCGGTGTTTGTGGAGGAACCCACGGGGCGGGGGTGGGGGCAGAGGACCCTGACATCCATTTCCCAGGAATCAGCAAAACAACCGTAAAAGCTGAAAACAACTCTCTTACTCCATGCCTCCTCCACGGCACGAAAATCACACCTCGGGTCACTTGCCAGTGACCTCTGAATTATGAGCATAAAAAATTAAAGTGATATTACAGTTGTCAAAATAAATTAGCAAAGAACCAGTAGCCTCCATTTTCTGCTCCTCCTCGACATCCTGGGAGTTCTCAGTCGCTGTTCTGTAAAAGCTGATGATCGTGGGCAAAGGGGCTCCTGGATGCTGAGACAAAGGGATGAGTGAGATGCAGATGTGATGCGGAAAGGGCAAGAGGGGTGCCTGAGGGGGTGAGGGGGCACACAAAGGACATCTGGTGCATGTGCAGCCGCGGCACAGCCTGTGGTCTGGGGTGGGTAATGCAGGGGACAGGCCGTATCTGCGGATGACGACTCTACACTCAGCAGGCCTGAGAGCAGGGCCTCTGGCAAGGTGCCATGTACCTCCAGAGTCACAGAAGGCCGGCCCTGGAGCCAGTCTGCAGTGGGCTCAGGGCATGGAGTTGGCCCCATGGGTCTCCACTAAAAACACGGGTGCATCCCACAGCGATGCACCCTAAGGCCCCACATCGCCTGGGAACTAATCAGATCCCAAGAGGTAACGCCTGATTCCTCCAGGGGGTCTGGTCAGAGAAATTCTCCCCTCTCCCTGCTCCTGTAGCAGAAAATGGGGTCTCAGGCTGCAGGAATCTAGGCAACCAAAACTGGCAGAGTGAGGGGTGGCCGTTACTTGCTGTAGACCTCCTGGAAGTTTAGTACATGCCTGACCTTCACACCTGTGTGCCACAGGAGCCCACCACCATTGCCCACTGGGATTACTGCAGTGGCCTCTACCCAGTCCCCTGCTGTGCCACTACCCTACTGCTTGGCATTTTGGATGAATGAGTAGAGGCAGAACTACCATTATGCCCATTTTACAGATGAAGAAACTGGGGCTCCAACAGGTTAACAGCTTGTCCAATATCCCCGCCATTTGAAGAGCCACATTTGAACCCGTGTCTGATTGTAAAGCCTGAGTCCAAAATGCAAGTCCTGAGCTCTACATGCTACACATACACCCCACACACACACACGCACACATATACACGCACACACGCATGTGTCCCTGGCTGCTTGGGCTTTAACTCCCCAGGCACTAGGAAACACTCGATGCAGGTGGAACTGGTAGAGTCCAGAGGGCTGTAATTTCTCACACAAAACTTGACCATGGCGCTTTCTCTTTCTTCCTCTTGCCATGAGTCCAGAAGATGGGATGCAGGGGGAAGAGGCCCTGCTTCTCCCTCCCCTCATGGGGCACGTTCATTCCCGGGTAACACAAGCAGAGCCCCAGGATTAATGGACGTGGCTCTTGCTTTCAAGTCCCACCCGCTGACAGGTCGCCTAATTCCCGCCCCTCTTCCTGAACCTTTCAGAAAAAAATACAGGCGGCTTGCTTATCTGAGTGTGGGGTTGCCGTGGAAACTGCATCCCTTGTGAGATGCACTGTCATAACATTTCAGCGCCGTTCGGAACACTTAAAGACACAGCTTCCTCCTCTTCGGGGCCTCAGTCCACGGGCCGTTGTCAAATGGCTGGGGAGGGGATGGAAGGGAAGTGTGGTGGGAGAGGAGGAGCTGGGAAAACCTCTGGTTTTAGAAATGTCAGCTCTCATCCTTTGTGCCCAGCAAGTGATGGGGAAGCTTAGAGAACAAACATTCTTCACGTGGCTTCAAGGTTAGGCAAGGGCTCTGCTTGCATTATTTGTGATGAACCCACCTATGTCCCCACATAGTCAAGCACTATTTCTACCCCCATTTTACAGAAGAGGGAACGAAGGCCCAGGAAGGTAGGGCCTTGTGGTGAACACCGTGGGTGCTCCAGGCAACCTGTCACCCTGGGTTTAGTCCTCAAAGTCCCACACCCCAGGAAACCCTTGGTCCCTGAGTGTAAGGTCCACAGGGAGAAATCCTTTGTCCACTACCACGACCCCAGTACCCAGAACAGTATCTGTAGCACATTGTAGGTGCTCAATAAATATGTTTGAATGAGTGATTAAAATGCCTGCCCCTCACTGACAGCTGGGAAACAGTCCATTGATCTAGGTCAGTGATGGTGAACCTATGACACGCGTGTTAGAGGTGACACGCGAACTCATTTTTTTGGTTGATTTTTATTTATTAAATGGCATTTAAATATATAAAATAAATATCAAAAATATAAGTCTTTGTTTTACTATGGTTGAAAATATCAAAAAATTTCTATATGTGACACGGCACCGGAGTTAAGTTAGGATTTTTCAAAATGCTGACATGCCGAGCTTGAAAGGTTCGCCATCACTGATCTAGGTGTTGAATAAGGATGATCTAGGTCAGTGATGGTGAACCTATGACACGCGTGTTAGAGGTGACACACGAACTCATTTTTTTGGTTGATTTTTATTTATTAAATGGCATTTAAATATATAAAATAAATATCAAAAATATAAGTCTTTGTTTTACTATGGTTGAAAATATCAAAAAATTTCTATATGTGACACGGCACCGGAGTTAAGTTAGGATTTTTCAAAATGCTGACATGCCGAGCTTGAAAGGTTCGCCATCACTGATCTAGGTGTTGTTATAGATGGAATGAAGCTTACCGGGTTCAATGGCTTGCCTAGGGCTGCACAGCTGAGAACCAGGCGTGCCCTGTGCCACAGGGACTGAAGGATGGCCATGACAATGAACCCATTCAGCAGCACCACGCCCTGCACTTTGCTCCCAGAGCCTGTCCCCTCTTTCCAGATCAGACGCCCGGACCTTGGTGACTGGCTCTCCTGTGCCCGGAGATGCAGTGGGGACCAGGATGGGGGATGGTCCACAGAAGAGGGGACAGGGCTGCCTCTGAGACCTCTCAGTGCCCATGAGGAGGAGGGGCTGGTGCAGCACGGGCAGTAACTTTTCAGACCAGAAAGATGCCCCCACCAGCTCCTTAATTACTGCTAAGGCTTCCAGCCTCCCCACACTGGGGGTTCAGATGGCAGCACTCCAACCTCTTCAGGGGACCCAACGTGTCCACTATTAATTAAACATAGAAGCCAATTAGCTCAGAGGTTTGAATAGAAATTATTACAGATGGATTTCAGGCAGACTTCCTTTATCCCCACAAAGGTGGGAGGAGCAGGGGCCAAACGAGATGGGTCCCACTGCTCGCACCCCAGACCCATGGGCAGAGTGCCAGCCCCTGACTGCTATCCTTTCTGAATGGTTCAGCGGTGAGAGGGGAGCCAGGGAAGGGAGAAAGCTCCCTCACACCAGGCTTGGGACTACAGAGGGTGGGAGGACTCTCGATGGAGACCGGGGTACCCTTATTTTCTGAGGGCCTGGAGCAGGGCCTCAGGAGAGACAGACCTTGCACTAGACGCCCCCCCCCCACAACAATGTGGGGACCCAGACAGAATGAAAACTCCTGCCTCAGACACAAAAACGCCATTTCCTAAAGGGGCCACAATCGGAAGCTGACTTCAGGACCATCCTGGGGTCATCCTGTCCTGACTGCCGTTTCTTTGGCATCCACTGTGCGCCTGGGTCTTCACTAGCCTGGTCTCTACCCTGTGAGTCAGCGATTAGCAGTCCCATTGTACAGATGAGGAAGTAGAGGCTCAGAGGGAGATACAGGATTCTAAACCTCGTGATGTCCCTTTCTGGAGTACTGAGCTCCGCTTGACCAGGTTCTAGGTTTCCTCAGACATATGGCATCCCATCACCCCTTTGTTCTACAGCTCAGAGCAAATGTGTACATGAACATATGCACACGCAGCAGCCAGACTCCCTCCTGGCCCTGGAGAGCCCAGTAGTAAAGATGCTGCCTGCATCACCAACCAAGGGATACAAACGAGTCCATGATGTTTAAAGTCTTGGATTTAGCGACAGAATGAGGACACCCACATGATGGGTGTCCTTCTGACAGCCCAGGAAACACCGAGAGATGCTGCTCTCCAGTGTACTAGCCTACTAGCCTCTTGGGGAGACGCCTCCCTCGGCCATATCACAGCCACTCTCAAGGGCAGGGGAGCTTTGCTGTTTGCCAAGGCCAGTCCCGCATTTTGTCTCACCAAATTCCTACAAGGCTCAGAGAGGTTAAGTAACTTGTCTTGGGCCACGTACCAGTTCACAAAGGAACTGACAAATCATGGAAAGCTCTTCTTTTGGCAGCAATAAAAGCCACCAGAGCAACTTTCCTCCCAAAGGCTCCAAATTGGGCAATTTACCATTAATCCTGCTCTTGGCTAAAGGTGGGAAGAGCCCTCCAGGGCTTGGCATTGGTTGGTTGGTTAAGTCCCCGCCCGTGACTCATTTCTGCGGAGAAGTGAGAACCTCAGTTTCTCTGTGATCCCAGCTCTGGCTTGTGTAAACATTCGTAAATTGTGAAAAGACTTCACTAATGAAGTCATGCAACGCTCTCCTCCCCCGGTGAATGAAATCCAGCGACCGACCGGCATGAGGGTGGTTTGCAAGGTTGTCACACAGGGAAAATCGGCACGTCTCTCTCCCTTTGCTTTCTTCCCTCTCTGGAGGCCACGCGTGGCTTTAACAGGAAAACCCTCCACCAGGCGTGACTGCGGAGCTCCTCGTGGTTTGCCCCCCACCTGTGCCCAGGCGCCTGCACCGCCTTGTTTGGGGGAGGCAATGGTAGCCAGATGCAGGGATTTCTCCCTTGCTCTCTCTTCTCCTAGGAGCGATGGGCAGGGAATCAGTGTCAAGTCAACTCAGACACATGACCTCCTGAATCCTGGCCAGCTTCTCTGGATATAAGAGAAACAAACCCACCAGCGAGGTGCCACCAGCTCTTGTAAAACACATCCTCCAACCTACACTTTCTAATAGGGCAGCCACTGGTCGCGTGTGGCTACTGAAATCAATAAAGAGTAAATAAAACTACATGGCAGTCCCTCGGTCGCACTAGTCATGCTTCAGGTGTTCAGTGTGGCAAGTAGCTCTCGTCCTGGACAGCGCATGCATCCGGGTCCTCACAGAAAGTTCCCCAGGTCAGCATGGGTACAGGAGCTGCTAAGCTGGCGCAGACATGCTAACAACCAACCTGGGGAGCAGGGGTCCTGGGGTGCGGCTGCTCCCCAGCTCCCAGCTCTCTGAGAGTGTCTACCTGCCGACTGTGTAAAGAGAAGAGGTGTGAAAGGTATACCCAGCCAGCTCCTGTTTGCACTCTGGCTTCTCACCCTTTTCTTCATCTGCAAAATGAGGATAATTAAAGAGAACTCAGCCAGAGAGAGTAGGTGAAACGGACACTGGCCTTGGCCAGGCTCCTAGTGGGTCCATACTCTCAGTGTGACTGCCTGCTTTGTGCTACAATTAGGGGCTTTAAGGCAGACACACAGTGGTAACCGTGCGCCAGGTGAATCTGGGAGACTTCTGAGAGCTCCAGAGAGTAGCCTCAAGCAAAGAATAGGCAATGAGTGATCAGCTCAAAAGCACCCCAAACCAGCTGGCGGGTGGTCAGCCTGAGCTCTGAGCTTTGTCTGTACAGAGTGATAGTCACACCTGCCAATATCTAGTCAGTGCTTGCTTAGGACCTGGCCAGGTGCTAAATGTTCTACATCCTCTAACTCTCGTAAGAAGTCAGCCTATTACTTCCATTTTACAGATGAGGAAACAGGCACAGGGAAGCTAAGAAAGCCAGACAGTCTGGCTTCTACCCTCTAAGCCACTGTCCCCCTCATGCTGCCTTCCCGGCTATGAAGATGAGACTCAACCTCCAGTGGCCAGCAAACGACACATAGAATTGTCACAGGGGTCCAACTGGGTACATTTTTTTCAGCTCTGCACCAACGATGGCTGTGGAAAGATCCAAACTGCAGGTAGGAAAGGAAATATCATTCCAGGCTCTAGAATCCAACAGGGCTGGCTTTGAATCCCAACTGTGTTCCTTACTAACTGCCTGAGAGCTAATTCCACTTTCTGAGCCTCAGTTTCCTTATCTGTAAAATGGGAATCCTAAAAGCACATACATCATAAGGTTGATGTGAGAATTAAGTGAGTCAGTGCAGATAATATTAGCTTAACACATAGAAAGCACTAAAAAAAAAACCAGTTGCTTATGTCATTACTTTTCAAGAGTTGAAAATTTTGCCCCAATTTGTTTAGCTTTAGAATCCATTCTATCTTTGTTGTACTCCCCATCTTAATTCACCCTCCTAAGCAGCAGATACTCCTTCCTAAATAGGTCCAACTCTGGCTAATAGCAAAACTGGTTGGCATTCCTAAGACTGCCCTGAACAGTGATGGAGGGAAACAGGGCAAGAGTTAAAAATATAAGGGGACAAACCATGTGCAGGTAATGGGGAAGTGACCACAGCCCTGACACCATCCCAGATCCCTACACATCTTCCACCCCCAGGGGTCCTGGGGGAGGAGGCCCCTAACCATTGTCCCCAGGAGTAACAGGTGGCACAAAACTGGCAGGAAGAGACTAGAGGATGTCATTGAAATTCACCCTGAACCCACGCAATGCCAGGTCTCAAGGCACAGAACCAAGAACCTCTT
>NW_006296627.1:2686043-2689042 GCF_000327345.1 Myotis davidii | reverse complement strand
TTTCCCTGCCAGCGTATCCCACCGCCCCAGCCCCCGGAGCTCACCGAGCCCCTCCCCATGAAGAGGGCTGGGGTGAGCATCCCATGGAGCAGAAAGGAGGCTCCAATCCACTCTGCCATTCACCAGGGGGGACCACACACAAATCCCATCCTCCCTGAGCCTCAATCTGCTCATCCGTCATCTGGGGACATAACACGTAAGGATGGTGGGTATGCAAAGGTCTGCAGACCTCAAACTGGCACACACTGTGAATGCCTGGGGGTGGCATCCCTGAGTGCTCTGGTCTCACCTGATCAAAGCAGCTAAGGAGACAGCACCCCGCACCGTGCTGAGAACCTCACAGGCTTCCCCGCCTAACCCTCCAGGCAGCCAGTGGTCGGCACTGCTGTAGAACCGGCCGTGCAGACAGGGAATGTGAGTTCACAGTGACTTGCCCACGTCATGCAGATATTAAAGAGCCAGTGTTCGCCCTGGCCAGTTTGGCTCAGTGGATAAAAGCATTCGCCTAAGGACTGAAGGGTTCCAGGTTTGATTCCAGTCAACGGCACATGCCTGGGTTGCAGGCTCGATCCCCAGTGGCGGGCGTGCTGAGGCAGCCTATCTGCCTGTCTCTCTCATCACTGATGTTTCTATCTCTCGCTCTCTCCCTCTCCCCCTCTCCCTTCCTCTCTGACATCAATAAAAATATATTAATAAGTAAATAAATAAAGAGCCAGTGTTCATCACCCCTCGCCATGTCCTCAACTGCCACCTCTGCCCTGTGACCACAGCCACCCAAGGGCCGCAGCTGCCCGGGCACCCCTGTCAGCAGGCGGCAAGAGGAAGAGGCCCCCCGAGCAAAGTTCCGCTTGGCCAGGTCTCAGCGCCACGATGCACACGGAGCAGAACACAGAGGGGAGGGAACCTCCAGACAAAGGGAACTCTATTAATGGCATCGGCCACGCTGCCAAAGCCACAAATATTCTGTGGAGAAAACTCACAGTGGGCTGCAGCGGGGCCCAAAACGCCAACGAGGCATATGAGGAGGGAGATTGGCTTCGGGGGCCGGCGCGGGGCGGGGCGCATGTACCGCCAGGAGAACATTTTTGGCGGAGGAAAGCAAACTCACCGGTCCTCCTTCCCTTGGAAGGCGGGAAGGGCACAGGGCTGGGCTGGGAGCTCTGTAACTCTACCCGTGGCAGTAAAGCTCTATAAGCATTTGCTGAATGAATCTGTGTGAGGAGGAAATATTAAAGTAACGGATGTGGAAAAACCATAAAAAAAGAAGCGGGAGGAGGATACATGGTAAAGCTAGGATGGGAAGAGACAGGCTAAGGCAGGGCACACGGGACTTGAGGCATTTCTGGGTGTAGGTGGTGGGCACGCAGGTGCTCAATGTATTGTTATCATTCACTCCCTACGTTTATTTTATAAAGGTATTTTGCATCTCATCCATGTATAACAGAAGCATTCGCACGTGAAATTCATCAAGCCCTTAGGAAACATCTGGATTTGAGCACTAGCCTTGCCCGTATTAAGAATAATGCTTTGTCTTATTACCGTGGTTAGGGATGATTAAAATCCCCATAGATATTTTTAATGGTACCGTTTATTTATATAGCACTCCGCATTTTTATAGCGTTCACCACTCACATTACTGGGTTTAAACTTAGGAGTAAGGAGGGCGGCCGTCCCAGAGCAGAACATACTAGAAACCAGAAGATCTGCTGCTCATTCCCGACTCTGCCCCTTTTCAGCCGTGAGACCCTAAACAAAGCCATTGATGTTCAGGAGGCCTCGGTCTCCCAATTGGGAAAATGGGAGCATGTGCTTGGGCTGTCTGTCTTGCCGGGTGGCTGTTCGTTAACCCTCACTAATTGGTCAAGTCTTCATTGAGCAAGTCCTGGGGGCCAGGCACAGCTCTGGGTGTCAGGGACACGACAGTAGACACGGCAGGAGTGGTAGCGGCCTTCACAGCGTCTGCTGACCAGGGACAGAGACAGATCGTGGACAGAGAATAGAAGAGTACCTCATTACATGGAGATACATATGAGAAGTGATGGCACAGGGTCCCCAGAGAGCTAATGGCAAGGGTTCAACAGGTCTGAGGGCAGAGCTGGGCCATTAATGCCTGGATTCATTCTCATCATCTGTGGTCTTGTTGGAAAGGTAATGGGCTGACATGCCTGTCGTAAAGACAAGAATACAGAGGCTTTAGAGAAAATGGGGGAGAAGCAGGACTGTGAGCCAGGAGCAGAAGGCTGACATCCGGCCAAGAGCCCACCACACGCACCAGAACAGACCCTGCCCGATGCTGGTTGGCACTGGTTGGTAATTAGCTGTTGTTCTGGGCTCCAGAGTCTTCCCAACACCTCCCAGCCCGTCCCCCCTCACACCCAGGAGCTAAAGGGGGGACATCTAGCCCAGGAGGGGCCTCTGGGATCCAGCACTCTGACCACTGTCCACTCCGGCTGGTCAGCACCAGCACCGACGTGTCCCTTAATAGTTTGCACTTTGCCCTTGCGTAAAGTGGGGTTCTAAATGGCACTTCAATCTCTCCCCCTAAGCCAGCGGTTCTCAACCTGTGGGTCGTGACCCCTTTGGCAGTCAAACGACCCTTTCACAGGGGTCGCCTAAGACCATCCTGCATATCAGATATTTACATTACGATCGATAACAGTAGCAACATTACAGTTATGAAGTAGCAACGAAAATAAATTTATGGTCGAGTCACAACATGAGGAACTGTATTTAAAGGGCCAGAAGGTAGAGAACCACTGCCCTAAGCCAACAGTGCATGTTGGGAGCCATTAGAAATATTGGCTTAGACAAAGTCAGGTAGGAACATGCCTACTCTGTCTAGAGTTTATCCTTGTGACTTATTAATAGTCATCACAAATGCTGGCATCACGGGAAACTGTCATGGAATCAATTTAAATGGGAGGCCAGCATCAGATGGGGACAAATCAATTCTTGGAATCAACACAACCTCTCCCTCTGCAGATCCTGTAAATACTTCA
>NW_006296627.1:2680498-2680957 GCF_000327345.1 Myotis davidii | reverse complement strand
GCATCTCCACTGATAAGCACACAGCCATCCGCTGCTAATTCACACATCTCCACTGATAAGCACAGCCATCCAGAGCCTACTAAATCTCTAGTAATAGGTTACTACCCATAGACCCCCTTTACCCAGCCCCGTCCCTAAAACAGTATATATTCTGCCGCTGTAAGAATAAAGTTTGAGGCTTGATCAGAATCCTGTCTTGCCTCCAATCTTTCGTGTCCCTTGCTTGCCTCATTCTCCTAGGGTGTCTCTTGGTTCCCCCGTTGTTGTCCCGCAGGTCGGGACAAGTGCAGGCTCTGCCCTGGCCTCTTCCTCCCACCACAGCTCCCACCATAGAGCCTCTGGGATCCGAGGAAGCTTCTGGAATGCAAGGAAGTTTCCCTCGTGCCTGGGCCTCATGCGGCACACTGAAGGGCCAGGAGAGATCGTGGGTGACAGCCAAGAAGAAAGTTCTAGAGGCAC
>NW_006296627.1:2671467-2680457 GCF_000327345.1 Myotis davidii | reverse complement strand
GAAAGAGTTCAGAGCCTTAAGGGCTGGTGAAGGCAGCTCCACACGCTGGCAGACAGCAAGGGGTCGGGCCGAGCCACGTGGAAGAGGGTTGACCCTGGAGCTGAAGCTGAGCAGGGCCAGTGTGTCAGATGGTGTTGCGTAAAGAGCCTGCTGGCTGTAGGGCCTCACAGGGTCGGGCAAGTGCCCGGAGTGGGCAAGTCTTCAGAAATAGTTGTGGAATCGTCTGGATACATGTGTTGTGATCATCTTATTCCAGCCTGTGGCTTCCTACTCATTTTCGTAACAGTGTCTTTGATGAGCAGAAGTTTTACATTTTGATGAAGTCCAATTCTCCACATTTTCCTTTTATGGTTATTATTTTCAATGTCCCGTCTAAGAACATTTGCCTACCACACGGTTGTGACGATGAGGAACTGGGTTTTCTTCCAGAAATTAAAAAATCCTTTAACTCGATACTAAAAGGGCAATCAATCCAATTAAAAAAGGGGGGGGGCAAAAGACTTGAGTGGATATTTCATAAGTGATGATATTCAAAATGACAATAAGCCCAAGAAAACATGCTCCGCTTCACTAGCCAAGTGCAAATTAAAACCACAATGAGTTAACATTACACAATGATCGAATGTGTACAATTAAAAAGCTCACCACAACAAGTGTTAACCAGGTCGTGGGAGAACTAGAACCCTCATGAACAGCTGGTGGAGGTGTGAAGTGATACAACCATCTTAGAAAACAGTTTGGCAGTTTCTTATAAAGTAAACATACACCTAATCTCTGAGGCATCCATTCTACCCCTAGGTATTTTCCCAAGAGAAGAGACAGTGTGTGTCCACCCAAATACCTGTACTCAAATGTTCACAGTCGCTTGACTACACAGTAGCCCCAAATTAGAAACAACCAAATGTCCATCAAAGGGTGAATGGATGGTCAAATTATTTTTTATAAACATGATGGAATACTATGCAGCAAAGAAAAATGATGAGCTACCCATACAGGCAACAACATGGTTGAATCTCAGAAACATGAAACTGAGTAAAGGACATCAGATACATGAGTCAACTGTAGGGTTCCATCTCCAGGCAGGTCTAGAAGAGGCAGAGCTAACCCACAGTGATAGAAAGCAGATGAGAGGCTGCCCCTGGGGAGTGAGGAAGGACTGACTGGGAGGGGCACAAGGGAACTTTCTGGAAAGTTCTCTGTCTTGCTGGGAGTGTGGATTACATGGGTGTATACCAGTCAAAATGTGCTTGAGCTCTGTATGTATTTTGTACCTCAATATTTTTAAAGATGCTACAGTCCTGTGTACCAAACATGACCAGAGTCGTGGCAGGACAGAGGCACGAACACACTGTTGGAAGGTTCCATTCATTCATCATCCAGCAAATATCTGTTGACCCTACTGTGTGCTATTACAGCCTAGTGGTTCTCTACCTTCCTAATGCCACGACCCTTTAATACAGTTCCTCATGTTGTGGTGACCCCCAACCATAAAATTATTTTAGTTGATACTTCATAACTGTAATTTTGCTACTATTATGAATCATAGTGTAAATATCTGATATGCAGGATGTATTTTCATTGTTCGTGACCCACAGGTTGAGAACCGCTGCTAGAGCAATAAGATAGTGTCCCATCCATCAAGGAGCTTAACAGTCATCTCCTCGTGCATGTGTGTGTATGTGTGTGTGTGTGTGTGCGTGTGTGTGCATTCATGTATGTGTGTGGGGAAGGGGTGTATGCGTTTGTGTGTTTGGGTGTCACGTCTCTAGAAGTTAACCATCACATTTTCCAATGACCAATTAAAGTTGGTATAATATTTAAAAAAATAAAAAACAAAAAACACTCAGCCACCTCTTAGTCCCCCAGGCCCTTGGCAGCCCCAACATCTGGATCTGCCCCAAGCAGCACCCCCCACCCCGGGGGTTGGGGACCAGGTGAGAAGCAGAGGGGCCTCTCAGTGGAATGTGGAGACTGCGGGACGCCCTCCAGCAGAGCCCAGCGTGCAGACGCCAGGGAGGTTTTCCAAGCCTTCAACAGGCTTCACTATCTCCACTCTGCAGACGACAGGATGGCCGGGTGCCCTCCAGTGCAGCCACTTGATGACTAAGCCACCGTCTCTGGCTACTCCTCTTGCCCTTTGCAGAAACCTCCAGAGCGTCATATTTCCTTAATGTGTGTGATAAGCTAGTCCTTTCTCAATTGCTTTCTCTTAAAGGGACAGAAAAAAGAAACCACGCTGAAAAGTAGGTATTCCACAGACAGGCTCAAAGACACAGCAGTACTCGGAAACACATTCGCCAACGTCCCCACCTCTCACTCCAGCCCCAGAAGGCTGGCAGCTGCAGGCAGTTTATTGCAGCCCATGCCCCATTTAAGAAGGGTTTGGCTGATAGACTGAAGTCCCCAAACTGGCGCTCATGGCTGCTGTCCCCAGGGCCCAGAGCTCTTCCTGGAGGGAGAGGCACCCCCACCCCCATTTTACAGATGAGGAAACTGAGGCTCATGGCATGATGTGGCATGTGCAAGGTCACATAGCTAGCAAGTGGCAGAAACTGGATTCCAGAGCTTCTGATTCCCAAAACAAGGATAAAGTTCGATGTCATTTTCTCCTTAACAAACCACAAACCATGAAGATTGTAGCAAGAAGGTAAGCCCCATAAAGGCACAGGCCATGCTTTTGCTGGGTCATTGCTACCGCTATGAGCTGGAACAAATGAGCGAATGGATGAATAGACGTGTGAAACAAAAGGGGTCAGGAAATGCACCCAGCCTCAGACGGTATTGCAGTGGGTCCAGGATTACTCCCTGACTCAATCTCCCCATTCTCCCCAGAGCCCCTGATGGGCTCAGTATCTGGGTACGGGTCCTAGGTAATCCAGAGTTCTATAGACCATGAGCTTTAGAACAATCAAGATCATCCAAAAGTTGGGTTGCAGCACGAGAGAGAAGGGAGAGAGGGGGGTGGGGGGAAGAGGGAGAGGGCACATGAAGGGTGGAGAGGAGTAGGCAGGACGTGTGTTTGGAGAAAGGGAATCTACAAAGGGAATGATGTGTGGGTGGTGAGTGGGTGCAGGTTGAGTATGAGTAGGTATGTGCAGGCATGTGCACAGGTATGCTTAGGCATATGGGTAGGGATGTGCAGGGAGAACGTGAAGGCTTGGTGTGCAACAAGTGTGTGTGTGCCCATTAGGAGCAATTGAAGGCAGTCTCTATATGAAAAAGGCCACGGTGACATGCTCCATTTGCTCCCAGGGGGACAAATGTCAGTCATAGCCCTGACCCCAAAGGTTCCCAGCCTAGGAAGGTTCCCCCTCCCCCATTAAACCTCCCCAGGATCTGCCCAGCTGGCCTGCCTCACTCCTTCCTTCCTGTAGCGAGTCAAAGAGGGGCCCTCACTGAATACAGAAAGGGCCAGTGCTTTGTATTAGCATCTGAGGGTAGCCAGGCCTGGGGAGGCCCTAGACAGTTTGAAATGTCTGCTCTCTCCCTGGCCCCGCTTCAGAATCCCGAGGGCAGAGGGCTGGTCTCCCTTCACATGACCTGGGTTTAAACTGAGGACACAGCCCACAGGGACCCTGGGGGAGGGGAGAGAACAGAGGAGGAACACACAAAGCTAGAAGGAAAGAGAGCACAATGGGAGCTTCTCCCACTGAGCAGGGCTCAGGGTCAATGCTGGGGCAGGTTCCCAGGACAGACCCCCTGCCCGCGGCCCTCACAAGGCCCACGGCGGCCGGGCCAGTTCCTCCCTCGGCTCAGCAGGACCTGGGGCCGCAGACAGAGCCACTGGTTCCTCCCACAGAGCAATGCTCCTCTTCGTGCACACACCCCTCAACGGGAGACTCTCGAGAGCAGACGCAGGGTTCCCCTCAGTCTCCCCGGCACCCGAGCCAGGCCCCGGATACCGCAGGTGCCCAATCAATGCACAGAGCCCTACACCGACACACCTGCCCAGCCGCTCCTTCTGGGGCAGGCGTAGACTTGAAGGAGTTGCAAGAAAGAAAAGAGGGATATGGGAGGCAGGCGGCAGGAACCACAGCGCGATCTGTTAACAGTGGGAGAGGAGAGAGAATGAATTCATTTCCTCCCTGAAGTAATTTGCCTGTAAATATTCACAAACCACGTAATTTCTCTCAGCCTTCCCATTAAAAAGAAACGCATAAATAAACCAGCCTACCCAGGGGCTTTGCACACAGACGGCTGTTTCTGTCCTAAAATACCAGGGTGACTACATTTATTTAGCTGTAACCGCCCCTCTACCCCCAAAGTGTCCCAGAGGGTGTCCGGAAGTGGCTCACCTACAGAGCCAGGGGGTGGCTGGCAGAAGCCAGTGCCGGTCACTCAGGAGCTGAAGTAGCTTTGCCTGCAAGGCCCCAGGAGCAGCTGACCCAGCATCCCAGAGGCCAGAACAGGTGGCCTCGCTGGCCAGGGTTTGGCTTGGCAAACTGTCCCCCCCGCCCCCAGCACAACTTCCCGTTGGAGGGTCAGAGGTCACACACAAATAGGCTTCTGTGCTCCAAGTGGAGCCCTTGATAAGGAGAAAAACAAATGCCTTCTTAGATGCTAGAAACGCATGACGTACAGAGGGGCTATTTGAAGCCAGCATCCCCTGGGCAAGGTCTCTGTCAGGGCAGAAGTCTTCCACTCATTGACCAGGGCCCCTCAGAAGTTACCCAGGGTCCTCTTGGTGTCCTTCCCTGAGCACCCCAGGAAGGGTAAACATCAGCCAGACAGGGGCAGGAAGCAGACTCAAGAGAGGGGGTGGTCTCTATCTCCCTCTCCAGACTGACCGTGCAAACTCTGGGGGCACCAACAGGGAGCTTGGGCCCTGAGCCCAATCCCGCTAACATGCTGGGGATATGCACATATCCAGGAAAGCTTGTTAGCCTGGGCTCAACCAAGTCCTAGGGCAGTGATGGCGAACCTTTTGAGCTCAGCGTGTCAGCATTTTGAAAAACCCTAACTTAACTCTGGTGCCGTGTCATATATAGAAATTTTTTGATATTTGCAGCCATAGTAAAACAAAGAAAAATGCTGACACACGTGTCATAGGTTCGCCATCACTGTCCTAGGATGACCACGGCAAATAAAAGTGTAAAACACTTGCCCCGCCGAAACCGGTTTGGCTCAGTGGATAGAGCATCGGCCTGCGGACTGAAGGGTCCCAGATTCGGTTCCGGTCAAGGGCATGTACCTGGGTTGCGGGCACATCCCCAGTGGAAGATGTGCGGGAGGCAGCTGATCGATGTTCCTCTCTCATCGATGTTTCTCACTCTCTATCTCTCTCCCTTCCACTCTGTAAAAAATCAATAAAAAATATATTTAAAAAAAAACACTTGCCCCAAGACAAGCTCTCTTGCTCTGAATCATCATGGCATCCCTAGGAGGCATGTCACTATTATTATCGCCATCATATAGAGGGGAAAACTGAGATCCAGGAATGTAGTTGCACAGGGAGGACGGAACAGAGTCAGGATTAAACCCACACATTCTGGCTCTGGGTCTGTATGCAAAACCACTAGTGTATGGAGGAGGGGAGGCAGGAATGTGGAAAGAAGATGGATGCAGGGACCCAGAGCACAGCACATTTGATTTTGCCAGGGGAGAGAGTATGTATGTGCCATTTTTCTTTTCAGTATTTGAAGGCCCTGATGTGCAGCCCACTCACACCATTACCTCCCTTAATCTCAGCAAAGCATGTCAAGGAAAGGTTATTATGCCCAATTCATGGGTGAAGAAACTGAGGCTCACATAGCTTAATGGTCTTCTTCCAGCTCACAAGTGAGAGTCAGGATTGGAGTCTGGGCCAACTCACCACCGTGGGCCACCTCTGCTGGCTTCAGGTCGAGCCCCTCCACCAGTCAGAGAGTGACTTGGGGCAGGTCCTTCACTAGCTGGACCTCAGTTTCCACATCTGTAACGTGGTTCCTTCTTGAGCCCCACCCCAGGGTGACTGGGAAGACAGGAGGTGGCAGTGAATACAGACCATGGCCAAGCACACAGCCTACGCCACAGGCTCCAAAGCGTGAGAACCGGCTGGACCCAGAGGACCGACATTTCCAACCGTGCGCCCGACGCCCCACAGGATGCCTCGCCAGCAAATAGATTCAATTATGGTCATTATGGTGCACTCAGGAAAACCAGGGAGCAGGCTAATACATTTTAGAAAGATTTGCAGCAACAGAGGTTGGATCAAACCGAGTCTGCTACTTAACCCTCAGTTAAGCAGAAAATCCATTTAACCACAAGGCAACACTGTCTTCCTAGTCTCCAGTCAATCGCTTTTTTTTGTATTGTCTTCCAGTTAGATTCATGTTTTTATCACCCTGAAGCTGCCTTAGAATGAAAAACAAGTTCATTGATGGAGATAAAGATGTGTGTGTTGGGGGGAGGGAAGCCTCTGTGGGTTTGCAGCCCCTGGACCAACACCCTCGAACCTTTGCTCCCTCTACTCCAAGGACAATCTGCTTAGATCCATCACTGCCAAAGTGGCTTTGGAGAAAGCAGCCTGAGGGGCCCAAGAGGGAGTGCTAATCCATCTCCCACAGGGAGCAAGCCCAACATCGGTAGTAATTGGAAGCTCGCAGAAAGAGGCTGGGGAAGGGATGTGCTTAGGGGGACCATCGGGGCTAGACCCCAAGACCTGCCACAGAGCAGGGGAGATGGGAGTGGTTAGAGAGGCACGATCAAGAGAAGGGAGAGATTCAAGTGAGGGAGGGTGTTCCCTACAAAACAAGAAAGAAGACACATCAACCAGATAGCGTTCTCTGTCCTTAAACAAAGCAGCATTGATACACACCTGCAAAGAGACACTCTCCAGACATGGAATTGTTGGATGAAATACCGTACAGGAGGCTCAGTTAAGTTTAAAGTTCAGATAAACAACAAACAATTTTTATTTGTATTGGCGTGCCGAGGGTGGGACTCACATGGCGTTGGACTTCCACTAAAAAATTACTCATGGTCTACACGAAGTTTAAGCTTCACCGGGATGTCTGTGGTTTCATTGACTAGACCTGGCTCCTCCTCCCAGAGGCATGCATCTAGCAGAGGAGACAAGCTGCACGTCCCCTGGCCCGCGCTGCCCAGGAAGGTCCCGCACAGCTGCGATGCAGGACGGTGAGCAGAGAAAAGCAGGAAGCCAAACTGCACGGACCTTCTGAAGGCAGCTCTGCTGAACGTGCGCCTGAGCGGGAACAAAAGCAGGAAACGAGTGGGCCTCCTGTCCGGAGAGGGGGACCGAATGACTTCTTCTTCCTCTAGTTCCAAGCTCTCTGTCTGTAACGTTGTTCTATTGTCTTCACAGGCGCAGCGTACACACGCACACAAAACCATCAACTGTTCTTATCTTTGAGCGAATCAGGTTTCCTATCAGATTTTGAGCTCACTGAAGCCGGGGACTGGGAATGTTTAATCTTGGTATCCCAAAGGATGCTCAGGGAATGAGGGAGGGAGGAAGAAAGAAGAGGGAGGGGAAAAAAGAGGTGGAGAAAGAGAGTAAAGAAGGACCAGTCGGTACAAATGCCAAGAGTTGGGAAATCCCAGCTGGAAAGTGACTTCTGAGGGTCACGGGCCCTCCCGGCTGGAGGAACTGCTGTCACCCTGAGTCTCCTCGCTACTCCTGGCTGGGGCAGCCCCTGCGGTCATGGGCCGGGTGGTATGTGGACAGCAGGCAGCACAAAGCCCAGCCTCTGTCCTGAGGTCCCCTGCTCCCCAGTCCTCTGCAGAGAGCCACCACCCAGCAAGGGGACGCACTGCAGGATGTGGGGACAGGCCTGGGAGCTCCCCGAGCCAGAGAGCAGATTCCGCACCCTCCTGCTCTGCCCGGCCCGCTCCTGTGGACATGCCTGCCTCTTGGTGCAAGTTCAGTTTAAACAGATGTGTGTTCCTAAGAAGCCTTGTCTTTGAGGTCTGGGGGCAAATCTCAGCTCCAGAGGGACATTTCCTACCGAAAAGGCTCTGCAGGGAGTCGGGGCAGAAATAAAAACCAAAAGCCCTGGATCCTTATCTCCTGGTATTTATGAGGCTTTTTATAGAATGGCTGCCTCCAAGGACCACATGGCCAAAAGGGAAAGGGAAGGAGAGAGAAGGCGAGGCAGGCATCCCACTGAGCAAGGCTGGACGTGTCCCCAGGTGGGGTGCAGCCTCAGATCCACCAGGGCACACTGTCACCCTGAGGATGAAGCTCTCAGTGCCCGGCTCTCTGTAACACTAGGCACTGTACCCAGACGGCATTCATAACCGGAGCCATCAGGAACCGGAGCCAAATACCTACCAACTGAGGGTCCCTTGGACACCACGCTCTCAGCCTAGACTCAGCCTAGACTAGACCTCCGCCTCAGCCTAGACTAGGCCCATACAAAGCCCTTCTATACCTCACCCACTGGAAGCTACCTGGTCACACTGCAGGACCAGCCACAGGTCTCCTCTTCAGGATCTTCTGTGCACCTTCCACCCCTCCCCTACCCCTAGCAACAACCCACTTATAAACACCTCCGTCTTGGTTGGGTAGTGGGAGCAATCTGTAGGCCATAGGGGATGAATTGTCTGTAATAATTAAAAAGCAAACAAAACAAAACATGAAAAGCTGACAGTTCTAAACAATGCCAGTGATAAAACACTCTGCCTTAAAAAAAATCTTTTGTTGCTCTAAGTTCCTAACAATTGCTATAGTCGCTGATGAGTTTTAATATGTATGTAAGCTTCAAATAAAAGCACTGTTATACCTTAATCTTTAATAAACATGGTGCCTACATGGCAGTTAGTTCAGAGAACATCCTCTTATCCAGCCAGACCCAACATAAGCTGATCCTGCTACACACGTTCATCTCCGTGTGGAGAATAAGGATACAGGATCCCTGGAGTTCTCTGTAGCCAGTTCCCATCTCCAGCCCCGATGCCACTTGACATTCCCCGACGTACACAGTAGATCTGCACTAAGCCATGATACACAGTGGTTATGAGGACAGGAAACAGAAACTGGATTACTGTCC
>NW_006296627.1:2667507-2671423 GCF_000327345.1 Myotis davidii | reverse complement strand
AGCATCAAATAGACCGTCCAACCTAAGAGGAAAGACAGGGGCGGGGAAGGAGGGTAAGAGATCAACCAAAGGACTTGTATGCATGCATATGAGCATAACCAATGGATACAGACAGTAGTGGGTGAGGGTATGTGCTGAGGGGTGGGAGTGGTTGGGGAGCGGTCAATGGGGGGAAAAGGAGACTTATGTAATACTTTAAACAATAAACAATTTAAATTATAAAAAAGGATAATAAAAGAATACTACGAGTAATTCTATGCCCATAAATTATTAACCTAGATAAAATAAATTAATTCCTTGAAAGACACAATCTGCCAAAACTCACACAAGACGAAATAGGCAATCTGAACAGGCCTGTGTCTATTAAATAAATTGAATCAATGATTAATAACCTTTTAAAACAGAAAGCATCAGGCCCATTTAGGTTCACTGGTGAATTCTGCCAAACACCTAGATAAGAAATTATACTAACTCTCCACAATCTCTTCTAGAAGATATGAACAGAAAGAGTATTTAATAACTCATTCTAGGAGGCCAGCATTACCCTAATACCAAAACCAGACAAAGAAAACTATAGGCCAATATCTCTCATTAACATGGATACAAAAACCCTCAAGAAAGCAATAGCAAATCAAATCCAGCAATATATAAAGAGAATTACAGACCAGAGCCAGGGAATTTATCCCAGGCATCCAAGGCTGGTTTAGCATGCAAAAGTCAATTAAAGTAACCCATCACATCAACAGGCTAAAGAAGAAAAAATCACATGATTATATTAGTAGATGCACAAAAAACATTTGACAAAATCCAAATTCCACTCATGATTTTTGAAAAACTTGGCAATCTAAGAATAGAGGGGGATTTCCTCCACTTGATAAAGAACATCTGCAAAGAACATACCGAAAACACCATACTTGTGGTGAGAAACCAAGAGCTCTCCCACTAAGAGCAGGAACAAGGCAAGGATGTCCCCTCTCACCACTGCTTTTCAACATTGTTCTGGGAGCCCTGGCTCATACAATACGACAAAGTTTTCTTTTGATTATTGAGAAGGAAGCTTTCTTTCTTTTCTTTTTTTTACAGGTTAGCTTTTTTTTACAAATTGGAAAGGAAGAAATAAAACTGTCTTTGTTCACAGATGCCCTGATTGTGTAGAAAATCTTTTAAAAATGTGATAATAAACTCATGGAACTAACAAGCATTTATAGCAAAGCAAGGTTGCAGAATACAAGGTTAATATACAAAAATCAATTGCTTCCTATATACCAGCAATGAGCAAGTAGAATCTGAATTTAAAACACAATACCATTTCCATTAGCACCAAAAGAAATAAAATATTTAGGTATAAATGTAACAAGATATTCACAAGATCTATATGAGGAAAGCTACAAAACTATGATGAAAGACATTGAAGGAGAAGTAAATAATTGCATAGACATTCCATAATCATGGATAGGAAGACTCAATATTGTCAGTATGTCAGTTTCTTCCAATGTGATCTACAGATTCAATGCAAGCTCAATCAAAATCTCAGCAAGTTGTTTTGTAAATATTGACAAACTGATTCTAAAATTTATGTGGAGAGGCAGAAGACCCAGAATAGTCAACACAATATTGAAGAAGAACAAAGCTGGAGGATTGACACTACCTGACTTCAAGACTTGCTATAAAGCTACATGAATCGAGACAGTGTGGTAGTAGTGAAGTAGTAAATAAATCAGTGAACCAGAACAGAGAGCCCAGAAATAGACCCACATAAATATAGTCACCTGATCGTTGACAAAGGAACAAAGGTAATGCAAAGGAAAAGAGGTAGTCTTTTCAACAAATGGTGCTGGAACAACTAGACCTCCATATACAAAAGAGTGAATTTAGACACCGATCTTACAATCCTTGCAAAAATGCACTCAAAATGGATCACAAACCTAAATGTAAAACTCAAAACTCTAAAATTCCTAAAAGACAACACAGAAGAAAAATCTAGATGACTTTTTGTATGGCAATAACTTTTTTTAGATACAACACCAAAGGTATTATCTATTTAAAAAAACGATAAGCTGAACTTCATTAAAATTTTTTAAATGATGCTCTTTGAAAGACACTGTTAAGAGGAGACAAAGAGTTGGAGAAAATATTTGCAAAAGATATATAGGTAAAGGACTGTTATCCAAAATAGCAAAGAAGTCTTCAAACTGAGCAATCAGTAAATGAACAACAGATTAAGAAATGACAAAAGACCTGAACAGGCAAGTCACCAACGATATACAGATGGAAAACAAGCATGTAAGAAAGAAGATGCTCAACATCATATGTCATTAGGAAATTGCAAATTAAACCAATAACGCGATACCACTACAAGCGATTAGGATGGCCAAAATCCAAAACACTGACAACACTACATGCTGGGAGGATGTGGAGCAGCAGGAACTCTCATACACTGCTGGTGGGAATGCAAATGGTACAGCCACTTGGGAAGATAGATTGGCAGTTTCCCTCAAAATTAAACATACTTTTACCATATGACCCAGCAATCGCGCTTCTTGGTATTTACCCAAATGAGTTGAAAACGTATGTCCCCAAAAAAACCTGTGCACAGATATTTATAGCAGCTTTATTCATAATTGCCAAAACTTGGAAGCAGCCCAGATGTCCTTCAGGAGATGAATTGATAAATAAACCATAGCACACCCAGACAATGGAATATTATTCGGCTTTAAAAAGAAATGAGCTTAGCGGCATGATTCACAATAGCTAAACCGTGAAGCAAAAGTGTCCATTGATGATGAATGGATAAGCAAAATGTAGTTAAGCACATACCAAAAAAGGAAGGAAATTCTGACCTATGCTACAACATGAATGAAACTTGAGGACATTATGCTAAGTGAAATAAACCAGTCACACACAAAACAAATACTGTATGGTTCCACCTATATAAGGTACTCAGAGTAACAAAAATCATGGGCACAGAAAGTATACGGGTAGTCACCAGGAGCTGGGGGAAAAGGGGGACAGGGAGTTATTATTTAATGGGTGTAGAGTTAGTTTTGCAAGATAAAAAGAGTTCTAGAGATGAATAGTGGTGATAGTTGTACAACACTTGATACTACTGAACTGTGAATGCACTTGATACTACTGAACTGTACTCTTAAAAGTGGCTAAGACAGTAAATTTTATGTGATATATATTTCACCACGATAAAGAAAAATGGAAAAAGAAAAGAGCTATCAAGTCATGAAAAGATGTGGAGGAAACAAATATATATTACTAAGTGAAAGAAGCCGATCGGAAAAAGGCAGCATATTATATTATTACAACTCTAGGACATTCTGGAAAAGGCAAAATTATGAAGACAGTAAAAAGATCAGTGATTGCCAGGGCTTAGGAGGGAGGGAAGAAAGAATTGGCAGGGAGCACAGAGGATTTTGAGGGCAGTGAAACTATCCTGTATGATACTTTGTTCGTGGGTGCATGTCATTATACATTTGTCAAAGCCCATTGAAGGCACAACACCAACAGTGAACCTGGGATGGACTTTGGGCGATAATGATGTGTCACTGTAGGTTCACTGATTGCAATATATGTCCCACTGTGGTGCGATGTCAGGAGTGGGGAGGCCCTAGGTGTGTGTACAGGGGGAAGACGATGGTGACTCTGCAATTTACCCTCAGTGTTGCTGTGAACCTAAAACTGCTCTTGAAAATAAGTTGATTTCTTTAAAAATATATTTTATTGATTTTTTACAGAGAGGAAGGGAGAGGGATAGAGAGTTAGAAACATCAATGAGAGAGAAACATTGATCAGCTGCCTCCTGTACACCTCCTACTGGGGAAGTGCTCGCAACCAAGGTACATGCCCTTGACCGGGATCGAACCTGGGACCTTTCAGTCCACAGGCTGACGCTCTATCCACTGAGCCA
>NW_006296627.1:2658187-2665998 GCF_000327345.1 Myotis davidii | reverse complement strand
CAGAAAACACATATATAATTACATATTGTTTTTGTGACTAATCACTATGCTTTACTTATGTTCAATTTGTAATAATAAAATTGGGGGTCACCACATGAGGAACTGTATTAAAGGGTCGCAGCATTAGGAAGGTTGAGAACCACTGCAAGCCCTTCAGCCTTCATAGAGTGACCCATTTGACCCTCCCCCAGCCCTCTGCATGAATAGCAGAGAATATTGGTCCTACAGAGGCCATGAGGATGCTCAGAGAGGTGGAGCAACTAGCCCAAGGTCACACAGTGAAGCAGAGCTGTGACTGGGACCCAGGCCTTCCTCCAGACCATATAGGGTGTGGGTTGGAGTTTAATCAAGCTCACCTGAAACACTGGCCTCTGTTCTCACCTTTGTCATCCATGAGGCCACCCCAGAGTCAGGAAGGATCAGGATGTCTCCCTCATTCCCCTCTCTCAACTCGATAGTAGCCTCTTCACTGTCATGATTGTGGCTTGGCTTCAGGGCTGCATCCTCTCCCCCTGCACTGCCCTGGGTCATCCCAGCAGCCTCCTGACTGGGCACCGTAACAGTGCCCCATCCTCCTCTGAAAACCGGTAGTGCTCAACTGTGGAATCAGCTGGGGAGCTTTAAAATATACTAACACTCCTCCAGAGTTACACATGAAGCAATAGTACTCAGCACAGCATGATGCTGGCATGAGTATCTACACATTAACCAATGGAATGGAATTGCAAATCCACAAACACACCTACATCTATGGCCAACTGATTTTCAATGAGGGGGCCAAGACTATTCAATGGGGGAAAGAATAGCCCCTTCTATGCGTGGTGCTGGGACTAACACTCCTCCAGAGTTACACATGAAGCAATAGTACTCAGCACAGCATGATGCTGGCATGAGTATCTACACATTAACCAATGGAATGGAATTGCAAATCCACAAACACACCTACATCTATGGCCAACTGATTTTCAATGAGGGGGCCAAGACTATTCAATGGGGGAAAGAATAGCCCCTTCCATACGTGGTGCTGGGCCAACTGGATAACCACATGCAAAAGTATGAAGTTGGACCCATACCTCACACCATATACCACAAAAGTTAACTCGAAATGAATCAGGGCCCTAAATATAAGATCCTGCTCTTAGATCTCAGCAGGAGGAAGGTCCTGATGCCTCCTAGAAACTGCCTTGGCTCGCTAGCTCGGCGCGTTGCAGCGGTCTGGCTGGGAGATAAAGACACCAGGGACTCCCCTTTTTGCAAAGTCCATGCAAAGCCAAGTAGAGAACATGGGAAGAGTGCTACCATGGGCACCCTGGGGTGTCACTGTGGGCATGCAGGATGCTCTATGGACATACGAGGCACTACCATGAGTGCTATGGGTGCTATGGAATCCTGTGGGTGCTTCCTGGCCTGGATGGGCCCTGTGGGGAGCCACAGTGCAGGTGCTGCCATTGCTACCATGGGAAGCCACTGTGGTGCTGTGGGGTACAGCTCTGGGCACACACAGGGTGCTCCATAGGTGTGCAGGGGTGCCACATGGCCACTGGGGGTGCTGTGGGGTGATATATCAAGCACGCTACCGTTGGGGCAAAAGCCCTGTGTTTGGGTCCTAATAAAATTGCTGCTTTTTAGAGGTGAAACCTAGAGTAATTTACTTCTATGGACCCCCGTTGTCCTCACCTATAAAAATTGTATTAATACCTGCTTCTTGGGTTGTGGGAGGATCAGCTATTATCTACAGAAAGGGTCCAGGGAAGAACATCAGGGCCAAGTGTAAACCACGGGATAAAGCCTCAGGAAGAACAAACAGTTCATACCCGAGGTGGCCCCCAGCTCTCAGAACGGAGAGCTGACACAACCCAGGTCCCATACTCAGACCTTTTTTAGACCAGGCACGGGAAGAGGTATGTGTCTCCAGGGTAACCCCACTGTTTGATCATAACACCCAGCTCTCACATCTCAAGAGCCTGAGCCTCTTCAAAGAGGTCACCTTGGGAGGCCACATTACTCCAGGGGGCTGCCATCGCTCAAAGCAAAGAGGTATGTCTTGCTGGCAGTTTCCTCGCCCTCACAACCACCCAGTGGTTTGCCAAAAACTGAGGCTCTGGGAGATCAAATCACTCGCCTGAAGTCAAACAGCTACTGAGAAGGCGGAGCTGGGCCTTGGCCTCCACCAGTCTGACTCCCAAACCCCAGCAAACATTTCCCACAACAGCACATGCCTGTCTGCCTGTGGCCATCGGGTCCTCTTTGTATTTTTCCTGTGACTCTAACATTGATCTGTTTCCTGGCAGGGGTAAGGCTAAACCACTCCGCTCCCTGCACAGTTCCCCTGAAGATAACCCAGGAACAATAACACACTTGCTTCTCTTTCATGCACTTAAAGAAATTCTTGGCTAGCATGGCTCAGTGGTTGAGCATCGACCTATGAACCAGGAGGTCACAGTTCAATTTCCTGTCAGGGTACATGCCTGGGTTTCGGACTCCATACTCAGTGTGGGGCGTCACTGATGATTCTCTCTCTTTCTCGCTCTCCCTTCCTTTCTGAAATCTTTTACTTTTCTAAAGTAAAAGTATACTTTAACAAAGGAGATTCTTTCCCTTCGTTCACCCAGGCCCTCAGCTTCCTCTGATTAGAGAAACACCCGTAGCAGAAAGGTCCTGGGGAAGTTAAGCTTTTTCCGACTCACTTCAGAGCCTTCTCCTGAGTAAGAAAGCCATGCAAGATCCAGGCGCTGTGATAAGGCAATAGCTTCCGGTGAGGATAGGGCATCTGCTGCAGCAGGCTTACAATTAAGATTGTGGCCCGAAAGCTGGCCAGGCTGGGGCGCTGCAGGGCACAGGCACTATTGATGGGGAGACAGAGCCCACACCAGTGCCAGGCCTCGCCATCCCTGTGAGGCTGTCCACTCAGGCCTCAGCCTGGCCCCGCTGTACCTGCCTCGGGGAGCTGGCCAACCTGCCTTGGATTGCAGCTGGGAAAATCCTGGCCAGCCAGAACAGTCTGAAAGTGAGAGGATGAACTGGGAGAGCAGGGGACTCTCAGATCAGTGATGAGGACAGTAACCCAGTGCTTCTCCACCACAGGCACCAGAGGCAACCAAAACTGCAAATGCCATCAGGCGGCTGGTGCAGCCCCCCTCCAAGGGCTCCCTCCCTCCAATCCCTCGGCCCTCACTTCCTGGGTGGATTCAGGAGCAACCCGGACCTGCAGTCCCCTCAACAGGACAACCAGCCTCATGAGACCCCACTTGACCATCAGCCTCTCTCCTCACACATCACACTGGCTCCCCATTCCTGAACAAACATTTGGGGTGGCGACAAGAGTAATGCGACTCTTCACCTGCCCTGCATTCCCCAGCAGGAGTCGAGAGCTCTCACTCAGGGAGGGAAGGCTTGGAGGGCAGGGAGAGAAGAGATTACACCCTCTTATGTCACTGAGTTGAGATGCTGCTCCACCATGATGCCAAAATCTTACCTCTTTCAACTGGTCTTTTCTTTCAGGGGTGGCAGGATTCTCTTGACGTCTCTCTCTGATGGTGGCTTCAGAAGACACTCTGGAGGGAGGAGAGAGAGAAGTAAGCTTTAAGAAGGTGTGGGTTAGCAGGGCATGGGGCTTCTGGGGGCCAGCTCAGTCCAGACATGCACCCGCTCTCTGAGAGCATGCTCCCTCCTTGCACCTCTGCAGGTGCAGCAGCCAGACAGAGTCCCCATGGCCAGAAAGACAGAACTCAGCACCCAGCCCCACCCAGGTTCCCAGGATGGTGTCCCCAGGGCCTATGGATTGGGGCATATTTTCCGTCTTCTAACATCAGCCCCAGAGCCTGTGCAACGTCCATGTGATGACTTTGAGAGATGCTAATTACAACATCGCATCATGTTTCTTTGCTTCTAGCTAGAATATTATCAACTTGGTGTGGGAACTCCACTTTCCTTAGGCGGAAAAACGGCGCTCTGAGTAATTTTGGAAATGTGAAAGGGAATTAATCATTGCCTAATGAAAGCAGGCTTTGGGGGCAGAACAAACCTTTCAAGGTCTGGAATCCATGAAGAGATAAGTCATAAGAGGAGGGGCTATTGGTGGTGAAAAAACAGCTCAGCCCCAGAGTGCAGGGGCCAAAGTCCCACCCCTCCCACTTCCTCTGTCCATATGACTGAGTCCCAGGTCACAGGAGAAGGATCAAATTCACTGTGCCCAGGCCACACACCTGCCTGCCAGGGCTTAGGTCAGTCCCAGGGGAACAGGTTATTCATGTGCACAGCTGAGGAACAAAAGCAAAACTTATAGCAGACAGGGCAGAGCCAAGTTCCCCGACCTCCCCTCTCCCCCTCCCCGCTCCGGCTGCCCTCAATGGCCAGGCCGCACAGTGGAAGCCCTGATCGAGTTTCAGGCTACCTCAAACAATTATGACAATCAGCCCGACACCCTCTCCAATTCTGTGAGAAAGTATTAGCACTTCAGGGATGAGGACCAGGGATTCTGAGGCTTTAAATAACTTGCCCAGGGTCATAGCTCTGAACTGGGGCAGAACTAGGACTAGAACTCGGGTCCCTGGGAAGACAAGCCTGGTGCAAGTGCCACCTCCACAGTGAGAGGTGCAAGCAGGAGAGCCGTGAGTGCAAGGCCTGCTCTGCAGTGCACCGTCCTCACAGAGGGCATTCTCGGGGCTCCCTGCTAACTGATGGGAACAGGGCTTGGCCGGAGGATATTACCTCCACCTCTACCTCTACCTCATTCATCCAGACATTGTCAGCCTGCGGACCTCATGTAGCCAGACTAAGGCTACAATAGAGGAATTCATGATACATATACACATGCATGGACATATATTTTCTAACTACAATTCTCTAACTACACACTGAAAGTTCTTCCTTCCCCATGCATCCTAATTAACAGACAATCTCTGCAAAGACTCTGTACTGTGTGCCCTTCTAAACCTCACTCTCTGTGAGCCCACATGCAGACAGTGTGACTTTATACAAATGGGATCCTGCCACAGATGTTCTACATACAAGGCCGCTTATCAGGGATAGCATGTCTACCCATGACTGTGACACTATACAGACCTTCGGAGTCGTTTTCACAGCTGCACAGTGCCCCAGAGTGCATGTGCTCCACAATAGTGTCCTCCTCCCCATGGATATGTGGGGTATTTCTGTTTCCGGCCATTGCAACCTTGCAGCGACCCCCACATCTCTGCGTGGAAATGTCCGTGCACTTCCAAAGCCTAGAAGCAGGTTGGCTGGGCAGAGGCTCTGACTAGATGCACACAAACAATCTTCCCATAATGCTGGGTGGGTTTCCCTCCCATTGCAGGGCAAAGGAGCCCTTTTTCTTGGGTGCAAATTGGAAGCCAGGGTTCTGTGGGCAGAAGGGCTGCTCCTGTGACCTCCCAGTGGCCTGGGACTCAGTCCCCAGGACAAAGGGAGGAGGAGATTTCTTGGCTCACGCAGATGGCCGCTGCTTCACTGCCCGGGGGGCATTTCTGAAGACTCGGGCCCACCTGAGCCGGGAACTACATTTACTGGCTCAGAACTGATAATGAGCTTTTATGATCTCTGGGGACCAGGAGGAACACGTATTAATGTCAAGCATGCCTGTCAGCCACGCAGCCTGGGTGAATGTCACACATTAACGAAATTACAGGCCGCAGCCACACGGGGAAGGAGCTGGGGGCTGCATGTCAGCTGCGCACGTAGGCCTGTCAATAACCACATTACTTCCCAGCTTTTGCACTCCCGAGCCTGAAGCTGTCTCCCGTCTTCACAGGAATTCTGCTTTCTTGCAGCCTGAGAGGAGATTAGTTTATTACCATTCTGCCCAGAGAGGCAAATCCCAGCACTAATCCTAATTCCCATTTAAGCAGATCTTCATTGTGTGAGGGAAACCAGCTGGGCTCGGAATTTCTTCCCCCTTTTCCCTGAGATCTCATTTCAGCCCCCTCCTCTCCGTGGAGGAGGGAGGTCACTGCAGATGTTGGACCCGGAGCCCTCCTGGGAGGGAGGAAAGAATCCCAGGGGTCAAGGCCAAGAGGGGAGACCGGTGCTGGGTGACAAGAGGCAGCATCGCATGACGGTGAGCCGGGTGACGGTGTTCGCTGTCGGCCTGGTTGTCCTGGGCTGTGGAAAGAAGGGCCACCACCCTCCAGGTCACAGACCTGGTCTTGCTTTGTACTAAGATCCCACAGATGTGAGGTGGCACAGGCTGAAATGCCCAGTCCAGCCCTAACCAGTTCTGTGACCTCGAGCAAGGACTTTCTGACTCAACACCTCCACTCCTTATCTGGGAAAAAGGGCTCACAACATCCGATAACTCGTAAGATGTGAGGATTGCATGAGGAATGTGTACACCAGACTCAGCAGAGGGCCTGCCATACACTATCCTATTCCTTGAATACAAGACTCTGGATTATATTCTATGGGTTTCTAAGAAAGAAAACACGGTCAGCTAATTAATTATGACATGTCAGTTTTTATATGATGCATCCTGGTTTCAGAGACATTAAAATATTGAAAAAAACAAAGCAGACTATGGGGTCTGTGTGTATTGTGAGACCCTGAAGGTGGGCCTGGAAAGATGGGAAACCAGAGGTAAGATGATAAAAGTCCCCGGGTGCAGGCAATAGACTCCAGGAAATATTGCAAGAACCTAATCAATGGCAGTAAATGTGAGGACTATTGGCCAAGTCCCCCCATTTTGCAAAGTTCCACTCAAAGCTCAGATCTTTTTTCACCTCTTCTTCCAAACAAAGCAAACGTGCACTGTGTGAGGAAAAGCAGCTCTCAGGTTATAAGGCAAATTCTGAGAGCCACTTTGGTGTCCTGGATGACGCCCAGAGGAGAGACTTTAATGATGTTTCCTACTCTACTTTCACTCTGATGGTTCCTACTCTATTTTTTAAATTAAAATAGAAGACATACCCAGCAGTGCAAACTCTGTGAATTTTCAAAAACAGGGGCCCCTGCATAACTGACACCCACATTGAAGACTCTTCTCAATTTCCCCCAATATTTGCTCCTCTTCCATCCATGTCTCTCAGATCATCCCTGACTCTCCATCCCCACTGACCCTGCCCCTTCTGCCTGGATCAGCCTCACCACTGCCTTTCTGCTTGCTGCAAACAGTCTCCCTTCTCCTTTGCTATAGGGCTGGGCCCATCCATGTGGAGCACCGCATCTCCCTGCTGCTCCTGTGGGTCCCCTGGTCTCCCTTTGCCTGCACCCGGGGACTTTTATCATCTTACCTCTGGTTTCCCATCTTTCCAGGCCCACCTTCAGGGCCTCACAATACATACAGACCTGATAGTCAAACCGAACTCCTCTGCAGAATGTGGACCATCACAGTCCCACCTGGTGGGCCTGAGCTGGGGATTCGATGAGCTAACAGATTGTAAGTGGTTCCCTAGGAACCTGACACAAAATAAGCAGTCCATAAACAGAGGAGGCAGGGATTGTGTAAAATAGGATCTGCTTGCTGCTTACTGTAAAAAAGGTAGTAGCCATGACCAGTGGTTCCAAGCTATACCTCTCAGATCCTTCCCTCCCAGCCTCCATCCCTCGGGGTCGACACAAAAAACAGATAGGGTCTAAACCCCAGACATATGCTAACACTTAATTCACTGCAACTGGAATTTCTGATATTTTATTTATTAAGTTTCCAGATAACATTGAAAACCACTATTTTATAATCTTCTGATACCCTAGATTCCAAGTCGGTAGGATTTCAGAGGAGAGCTGGAAGGTTTCCTGGAAGAAGCAGCAAGGAAAGGATGAAGGGAGGTGATGAGCCCAGTGATGAGGCTTTTTCCAGCTAG
>NW_006296627.1:2648967-2658167 GCF_000327345.1 Myotis davidii | reverse complement strand
ACTCTCTCTCTCTCTCTCTCTCTCCTCTCTCTCTCTCTCTCTCTCTCTCTCTCTCTCTCTCTCTCTTTCTCTCTCCCTCTCTCTCCCTCTCTCTCTCTCCTTCAGCCATTCTATATCTCTTCCTGGCTCTTAGGTGGAACTGCTATCCTTCTGAGCCCTATGACCACAAGGACTCTTGTTCCTGTGTCCCAACAAGGGGTAGTGTCCTCAGCGAGACCCTGGAGGTGGCTCAGCTCTGGGTCCTTTGTCCCCACACCAGCGCCAAGCCCCAGGATCCAGGCTGAGCCACGGCCAGCTGATGCAGGGCTTACTGACAGATAAAATCTCTGCAGTTTAAGGCTCCGGAGCGAAGCCGAAGCCGAAGCCGAAGCCGAAGCTGGGGCTCTATATTGCTTTGTTTTAAATTAGCAACGCAGGGGGTTGGTGTGGGATGGGGGAGAGGGAGAGGAGCCAAGGCGAGTTCAGGAGGAGTTCCTGCTGGGTCCTGCATCTCAGCTATTCCCAGGGCAGCCCCTAATGAAGCAGCATCCGGCCTCTGTGTCTTCTCTCCACCTGCACTTGTCTCCCTGGGAGAGTGCCCGCCCCGCCCACTCACTCAGCCCCGCTCACCCTGCTCCCATAATGAGTCCCTGAATTGGCCTGCTAATTGTGCCCCTGGGTCACTGTGGGGCTGAGGGGGAGCCATGACATTCTCAGAAAGATTGGGATTTATTTTTGTTCCATAAAGGGAGAGCCACTTCCTACATTTAATTGGGCAGCGCACAGTGGGCGTTGGCACTGCTAGCAAGGGTCCCAGTGGGTAAGGAACTCCCAACCTGAGTCCATTAGCTCTTGGCCTGGGGAGGGTGGAAGTACCAAAGTAAGTTAACAAGTGAAGCTGTTTATTCCTAATGTAACTGTCATTAACAATCATCTCCCCTCTACCCCACCTCCCACCAGGTCTGGGCTTCGCTGCAGGCAGCACATGCCAGCCAGGGTCTCTCCTGCGGTCCCAGTAGTGCCCGTGTGAGCAGACAGCACCAGGATGCTCAGCGGAACAGGAAGGGCAATGTGGAGCCAGTGTGGAGCCCGGGGACCCCTGTCCCCTGAGGGCACTGCCCTGCACTTGCTCTTGCCCTGCCCTGTCTGGAAGTGCTTTCCTGTTAGCAGGAGGTGAGAACAAGGGCTACCCATTGCATCCATCTGCTGGAGTTCATTTTACACTTGATCTTCTGCCTCCCACACTTGTAGATAACACTCATCTGCCAAGAGGGTATCATCGCTCTTCCCATTCTGCAGGTGAGGAAAGTGAGCAGCAGCATTTTTATGTAACTAAACATGGGTGCACTGTTGGTGGAAAAGGGAAAACAGAAAACACATACGATTCTATCCACCATGTCTGCCAAGTAAGGCTCCCTCGCTCTCGCAAAGAGGGGGTGCCCAGCAGACCTAGAAGACTGCTGTTAAGGGATCTGTCCCTGAAGGTAGAACCTGGCCTGCCTGCCCCTGCTCCACAGTGTCATCTGGATGAGAAACCACACGAAAAACACGAAGACATAACTCTTCTACCACGTGGCCTGTGTCCTCCCCTCCAGCGAAGGAGGGACCTGAGGCTCAGAGGCCAAGCAGCGCGCCTGCCATCCCAGAGCTCAATCAGGCTGAGGACCAGAACCCGCAACTCTGTGTTCAGCCAAAGTCCCCAGAGCCACCTCACCTGTGTCCGCCTGCACGGGGCCAACCCGTAGGTCCCTCCTCCCAAGGACACATCTGAGAGGTTCTCAGGCCACTGGGCTGTCTGCACAAAGACACCCGGGGGTTCAAAGGCACGAGAATAACCAGTGTTTCCCGTGCTTGGTTCAGGAAAGGCAGAGGTGGTCTTAGTGCTGAACTTGGCTTTGGTCCTAATTCTGCCTCCACAAGTTCCAGCTCTTGAGCTCAACGCGGATCCACTGTGCAGTCTTATATGTACAGGGACGCGTTCCCCAGGACCCTCCACCTCTGAGAGCAGCAGTATGGTTATGCGCCGCCTAATGATTATGGGTCAACAACAGGCCTTATATATACAGTGTTGGTCCCGTAAGATTATAATGAAGCCGAAAAACTCCGATCGCCCAGTGAGGTCGTAGCAGCCATCATACCGTCCACTAGTCACGTCCCAGGTGCTGCATGTTGTCCTAAAGTCGCAGCGTAACTCATTCCTCAGGTGTTCGTGGTGCTGCTGGTGTAACTAGCCTACTGCGCTGCCAGTCGTACGCAAGTATCGCGCACACACTTATGTACAGGACATAACACTTGATAATGGTAACCGCCGACTATGTTACTGGTTTACGTGCTTGCTATACTTTGTGTTGTCATTTTAGAGTGTCCTCTTCCTGCTTATTAAGAACAAAGAGTTTGCTGTAAAACACGATGCCTTGTCACGGCAGCATTCTCGTTCTCCCGTGTTTATTTACCCCATCTCTCGGCTGCATCGTTTTCTCTTGTGCTTGATTTAATCTCATGTCGTTTTATAAATGTACTGCTGCCTCAGGGTACCGTGCTGGCAATTTCTACAGCCGTGTACAGGAATGTCCTGGTCTTCACATTCACTCACCACTCACTCACCCAGAGCAATTCAGTCCCGCAAGCTTCATTCAAAGTGTCCTATACAGGTGCAGTATCTACCTTTTATATTGTATTTTGACTGTCCCTTGTCTATGTTTAGATACACAAATACTTACCATTGTGTTATAAGTGGCTACAATATTCAGTGCCGGACCATGCTGAACAGGCTGGTAGCCTGGGTGTGAGGCAGGCTGAGCCAACGAGGTGTGCGTAGTGCGCTTTATGATGTTCACACAATGACAGAATCGCCTACCAACGCGTTTCTCAGAACATATCCCTGTCGTTAAGTGACACACGACTGTATGAAAAAGCCACATGACAGTAATAGAGATGTTTCCAAACTGGCCACCCTGCAGCTCGCAGGGAAGCCAAAAGCTGAGAACTCATAACCTGAGCTGAGGGAAGCGGCCAACCCCATGGCCTACCGCAGCCTTCCTCCTCCTCCTCAACCTGGGGCTATTAACTCAGATTTTACAACCCACAGGAAGGTGGTGGGGTGGGGAAAACCACACCCCAATTTTTAGTAATTCCTCCTGGCTCCCTTAAATATATTCTAATGCAGAAAGGGGTCTGCAGGGGGTGGGACCGCAGCAGCATTAGCATTTTGATGGGTTTTCCCAACACATGGAACAAGAGAGCTTTAAAATTCATAGTGAAGAGATTAATCCTCCCAGCTACACTTCTCCCTTCCCAGCTTGAAGGCCAAGAAGTTTTTACCCCTTTACGACCTTGATTAAGAAAGAAAGTCAGGAGCTCCAGAGCCCAGTCTTAAGAGTCCTACAGAGAAGAGACAGATGGGTCTCCTGTGTTGAGTGTACACGTAGAGCCCTCCAAACACAATTAAAGGGCAGAACTGGAGACAGGGGCGTGAAAAGGTTGTGACACTGTGTGGAGGTTGGGAGTGTCTTTGACTCAACAGAAGGACACAGCCTTCTGCTGGGTCCAGAGAGGAGCCGGCTGGCTCCTATCAGCAAAGTTCATCTATAGTAACTGACAACGGCCATTCTTCCTAACACCCATGGTCACTCGCTCAGCAGGCATCTCCAAAATGAACTGCTCTGGGCTGGTATTAGGTGCTTGGGAGAGAAGGAGCTGAGGACAGTTCAGCTCAACAAATCCCCGATTTCAAGAAACTCAGTCTAGACAGAGAGACAGGGAAACTGACGGTTACAAAAACAAAGCAAAACATGGTGGTGACAGAAGCAAGTGTGGCTGCCCGGGGACCCCCAGGGAGGAGGGGGAACCCCAATCAAGCTGGGTTTACACCCTTTGGGGAATTCTGGTCCTGCTTCAAAACCTGCTTTTGAAAAATGCATGAGATGCACAATATTAAGTGTCAAAGGGGAGGTGCGCAGTGCTTCGTAGCGCATGCTCAGCGAGAGCATATAGATGGTGTTGAGGAAAATGATCCAAACCTGGAAATAAGGCCAGGAGAGCACTGTCTTTGCGACATCATGTTGGACCACTGAGTAGCAGGCCCCCCAAGGACTACTGAATTATCCAGGGGATTCTGGAGGAATGTACACTTTAGCTCCGGTGAAGTTACATGTGAATTTGTAGTCTCGTAGAAAAGATAACCCCAAAGGTTAAGATTGCACTGCCCTGTAGGGCAGTAACCAGCTTTGTATCCCATCCAGCCACCTATTCCAGCATTCTTTCTCCAGGGCCTATCTAACCAGCGTCTCTAATTCTCCGGAGAACCAGCTTTGCCATCCTGCTGGCTCCCACATTAATGAGCTCAATCAATCTCCGACCCTTGTTCATTTTACATTTACATGAGATTTTATAGAATTTACAATTTTTTGAAAATTATACTTTGGCAACACATGCCCAATCACCACACACACACACACACACACACACACACACACTGCACAGGGGGGAAGAAATACAGCAAAATGTTACCAATGGGAATCTTTAGGTAGTCGGCATATATACACATGTGACTTTTATAATCAGGGGAAAAAAGTGATAAATATTATTTTTTAAATAGAGAAACACCCCCATCTAAAATTCCCCAAATTAATAGCTAATGCAAACTGCTTGCTAATCCTATCTGTGGACGGGAAGCTAAGCGCTTTGTGTGGATGATCCCATTTAAGGTCTCGCCTCCACCCCATGTGAAAGGTACTAACTATCACTCTCCCCATTCTCCAGATGCAGAAACAGAAGCACAAAGCGCTGGCCTCAGATCATAGGTCTGAGCGGTCAGAAGGGATCTGAATCCCAGCAGCACTGCCCAGAGGCTGCCTGCTTAACCACACGGCCAGACACCGGCCTCCCACGTGGAAAAGCAAGAAATAAACACATCTGCGGGGCTGCCAGGGTCAGGCTTGGAGAAGGCTGTGTTCCCACATGTTCCGGGAGCACACAGCGTGCTGGGGAGCCAGGCACAGGCCTCGCCGGCCTTGAATCGAATTCGCATGTGTCTCTCCCACACGTGCAGGTCGGGACCGGGTCTTCTCGATTCTTAAAGCTCCCATCACACTGGATGGAGGCACAATAGGTGCTGCGCACATGTCTCAGGACACCTCTCCACCTGCTCTGGTAGCTAAACCTTCATGCACTCTAAAGCCAGCGTCAACTTCACAGTTCCCTCCATCTCTCCCTTTGCCCGCCCAGGCACTACAGACAGGTTCACATCCCTATCAGAAAGCAAAGGGCAGGCTGGCTTCAGCAAAGACCGGTTCTGTATGTTGGAAAGGGCCGCAGCCTGGGAACCCTAGAGGCCAAGGGCTCTGCTTCTAAATCACTGTGTGACCTTGGGCAAGTCAGCAAGTCTCTCTGGGACGGGGCACCGTGCCTTTAAAGGGGGCAGGAGGACCCACGGTGCTAGGATGCCCCAGATGTTTTGCCAGCATCAGTCTCGCTTTTTACATGCAGCGAGCGTATTTTATATGCACCAGGCGTGGAGCCCTCACCAGGGACCCACGCCTATTGATTCTCACTAAAGCTCTTCATGTGGCAGGTCACTGCGGGCTAAATCCGTGCGGAAATTGGGTTTTGACTAAGGAATACCATGTGATCTAGAAAACCAAATGGGGGAGGGAGGGGGGGCTGCAAGAGGAGGAGTGTGGGGAGTGGGGAGAGAGGCTTCATTTACATCGGCTCTTGAGAGCCCCTACAAACCACCGCATTGGTGGGTTCATCCTGGGCACAAATTTATTGATTTCTTTTGGTCAAATACATTTTCCTAGGTCTCCAAACACCTTCAGACTCAGGTAGGATTACTTGGGTAAATGCTGTGTTTCAAAGGCTTCCAAATAAAAAGCCCTATTTTCCTTGATTGAACAATAAATACCCAGCCAGCCTTTGTCTATGGCTGTGAGGAGGCAGGAGAGAAAACTCAGAATGTCAGCCGCTGAGTGTCAATATTGAGAGCCACGTCTCTGGGTGATTAATTAAGACCAACGGCCAAAAGCAGCACAGGAGGGCCCTCGTATAAAAACGAAAAATGATCCTTAGAGTGACAATGATTCTAGCAAACGGACTGCTTCTGATTCCTGGGTGAGTTACTGTCCCTTTAGGAACCTCAGTTTTATAACTGGCACCTCGTGGGATGCTCAAAATGGGTTCCCTGTGGGTTCCCTGGGAGATACCAAAGTGGAGGGGAGGTGGGAGGAGCAGCCCCCATCCTGCTTCAACACAGCAGCTCCATTGTGTTTCCTAGTGGCTGCTGCAGGTTGAACTTTCTTTGACTTCTATGGCTGCAAGTGAGTTGAATGCCACTGAACTAAATCATCCCAGGTCCTTTTCACGTTTGTCTTTGGAATGACCAAGGTGGTACCTTGGTTAAGAAACCCAAGGCATTCTGGTGGCCAAATGGTTTTTATCCAAAGGCCTCATGGTGACTCATGTACAAGGTCACTAACTCCGGGGCAGGACGTTCCATGCCAGGTAGCGAGCGCCCCTCCCTAGCGAAAGGGTCTTCCCAGACAGATCACAAAGCCACAGTAAGAGCTGGCAGGCCCGGGAGCACGTATATTGTCCAGGGCTTTTTACCCCTCTAGGCAATAGGTGTCCATCTTCACTTCACTTTGCAGATGGAGAACCTCAGCACCACAGAACTGGGGTAACTGCCTGAGGCCACACGGCTCCTCAGCCAGGATTTAACCCCGCAGCCTGATTCAAACACTGCCTAAAACCCAACACCCCAGAAGACTCCAGAAGACCACGCTAGAAGGGGACTTGGGGATCGCTGGTCCCTCACCTCCATCTTACAGTGGGTGACTGAGGCCCAGAGAGGGTAATAGATGTGCCCAAGGTTCATCTTGAGTTTGTTGCAGAGCAGGGTTAAAACTCAGATCCCATCTTGAAATCTGTTTCTTTCCACTCCACCTCGGAATCACTGGGCCCCTCAGGACATGCTCCTCAGAACGGGGAGCATGAGTTGGTGGTCAGAAGCTGAGCTCACATGCAGGCCACCACCTAGCAGTGGCCCCAGCTCTGCCACAGATACGCTGTGTGACACACTCAGCCCCATGGTGTTCCAGATCACTGGCCCTAAAATGGGAAGGGCAGCTGCACTTACCTGTAGTGTCCCCATTAACATCTACCCTCTCTGACCTGGGGCAGTGTGAGAGGGACACAAAATGAAACGGATCCTGCTGGCAGAACCGCCCCTCTCCCCCACCTGGCCGTGGCAAATGGACCACCGCCCCTGTTTCCCTAGCTGCCTCCACCCGAACCTCGGACCTCGGTGGGGAGGACAGACAAATGAGACCAACTGAGACCAACGTCCTGTCTCAAGTCAAGAGCGAATCGTCCTCTTGAGCTTTCTGTTTTCTCCTGACCTCATGTTAATTTCTAGCTCAAAATAAAATGATGTCTCTTCATACCAGGAAAAGGCTAGAAAAGTAATTTCAGGTCGGTCGGCACACCGTCTGCCTAATGAGGTTGAACCCACCCATTTGCAGAGTCAGGGAATTTAAGATGCAAGAGGGACCTGAGCTTGAGCATCTGAGATCCTGCGGAAGAAAGTCATCATCTCTCTAAATGTAAACTGATAGCTTCGCCTCTGTTGGGAGGGAGGAAACTGAGGCCCAGAGAGGTTGAGTGATTTGGCCCCTGTCACACAGCCATGGCCGGTGAAAGAGACAGAGAACCAGGTCTCCTGACCTCAGGCTCTGCTGGGGTGCGGGATGGGGTAGAGTTGGGGGGCCGGAGGCGTGGAAAGAGGGAGGAGAGTTTGAGTGTGAGTTTGCAAGCACGTCTGAGCGCGTGTATGTATGAGATTATGAACCTCTGAGGTTGAAGAGAAGCATTTGAGTCATTTGATGTTCCACCTGCACTTATCTGAATGAGAGAAGATGAGTGTGAACAAGTGTGAGGGTAGACGAGTGAGCAAGAGGGATGTGAGTGGGAGCGAGTGAGAGGGAATCCAAAGGCTAAAGAGAGAGAAAACAAGAGGAGGAAAAACATTTGGGCCATTTTCAAATTCCCAGAGTTGAATAAATCAAAACAGCTTGTTCTAAAGACAAAGAGGCCATTTCAAACCACATCCTTTACACCAAAGTCAACCCCAAACGGCCCCCTAGATGCTTTCTCAGAACCAATGACAAGAGCAACAGGAATATTCACAGTCATATTTAGGATTCTTGAGCAGCAGTGATGGGCCAGGTGTGATTAATGCCCACTTTCCAGAGAAGCTACTGAGGCTGCAGAGGGGACGGTGCTTGGTCCCCACACCCATGTGGTTTCTTGGATAAGGAAGCCTGGTAGGCAGCAAAGGTCCGGCCAGCAAGCTTCGGTGGAAGCACACGTGCCTGAGAACCAGGCCTGGGGACAGGGCTGACCTGTGAGCAGCAGGGAGAAGGAAGGGACCCGGGAGTGGGGAGTGAAGACAGCATGTTCCGTGCTGCCCGAGAAGGCAAGGCAGATGCCCACCTGTGCGGGAGTGCCTGGTGCCATGGCCACCAGTCACCACCCCACCTGGCACCTGGCCTCGATTGGCCAGAGGGATGCCGGGGCCCCAGAGAACTCCCGTCTCCCACCCCGACATCAGCAAAGGGAGCCACATGGCAGTAACCACTGAGTCTCCCCTCCCAATGGGCATGCGGGGACAGCACCAGGCATGCTGTGCACTTTCTAATAGTCCTGTCCTAACCCCAACACAGTCCTTTGAGGTGGGTGCTACTCTTCTCATCTTACAGATGGGTAAACTGAGGCTCAGGGAGACTGAACAGCTCATCCAAAGTCACCAAGTTAATAAGTTTAGGCAGAGCCGGGGCTGAAGCCCAGCATGACCAGGAGACCTTTGCTCCTAACTCGCGCACCACTCACCCGCAAAGCCCTGGCCTCCATAGAATGGGGATCAAAAATCTCACCCCAGCCCTGGCTGGGTGGCTCAGTTGGTTGGAGTATCATCCCATACGCTAGAAGGTAATAGGCTTGATTCCCGGTCAAGGCACATACCCAGGTTCCAGGTTCAGTCCCCAGGTCGGGTGAGTATCGGGGGGCAGCTGATGGATGTTTCTCTCTCACATTGATGTCTGACTCTCTGTCCCTCTCCCCTCCTCTCTGTAAAAGATCAATAAAATATATTTTAAGAAATGCTTCTGAGGCAAAAACTAGAACGTCTCGTTAGTCCACAGGATTTTTGCTTACTTCTCAAACCC